>NW_013525024.1:2420746-2489101 GCF_000836215.1 Papilio polytes | reverse complement strand
GGGCGCAGACTGCGGCGCGGGGGAACGAATCGAATCTGAAATACATATAAACAAGATTATTAACAATTTTATCTAAATTTCTGTTGCCCGCGACTTCGCCTACGTGACATTAATGAATAATATAAAATGTAGCCTGTTATTCAGTGATAAATTACCTTTCTAATCGTGAAAATAGTTACAAAATCAGCCTAGTAGTTTTTGCGTTATTTCAATACATACAAAAATACAAATCTTTCATCTTTATAATATTAGAATATGAAGAAACTAACATACAAATTGAAGCCGTTAAGTTAGTGTTTTAGACTGTGGATAACTGAATTAAGTCAACTCTATGGGACTTAGCTTTTTTAGCATTCGCTACAGATGTACTCAGTATTATGTATTTACTTTTGAGTCGTGGTGCGTCGTGCAGGTCGTCCTTGACGGCGTTGATGCCGCCGTGCGAGTTTATGAAGTCGTACACAAACTCCATAGTGTCGTGATCTTGAAGTTGTGTCTCCGATATGCCCGCCTTCGAGAAGAACGATCTCATCTCCTCTTCCGGTAAGTCCACATCGAAACCTGTATGTCAAAACAAATACAACATTTAGTGCCTGTCCTATCAAATTGTAAATTGTCTGATAACAATCCAACGTGTCTGATGGAAATATCGGATTTTGTTACCTTATCTAATAGTGACGTCATTTTTAAGCTATCTGAGTCTCTATCAGCTGCTGGTGGGACAGGTCCTAACTATTTGGTATTAGATTCTTGATCTATGTTCTATGGAATATTTTCTACAGAAAACAGTTAGGAAACTGTTTTTAACAATTACAATGTTTATTTACGAAATCTAGAAAGATCACTTAATTGTATAACTTTCAAGGTCACCTTTGTTAGCATCCCATCCGACGTGGGATATATGCTGGAAGTCCTTCGGGGAACCGATGTCGGCTTTCGTTAGTTTCCGACCTTTAGGCTTTTTGCTCTTCAATGTGTAACTACCACCTGAAATAAACATAATTAAATTAACATTTTTATAAGTCGTAACATTACTAAGAGAATTAACAACATGTCTTGTATACTATAATAATTATTTTTTACTTATAATAAGGGGTCGTCAAATATGTCAAAAATAATAGTCAAAGATTGAGAGCGTGCGCACATCTTTGACTAAACTATGGCATATCTGTTGTGTGATTGTCGATTGTTTCGCAGCCTCAACTGTTTAGTTGCACAACTAAAAATCGAGTAGTGTGCGCACCTCCATATCGTCGTACGATAGTTTAGTTTCAGGAGTGCGTACGTTCTAAGCCTCCTATATTTATTACCTGAGAATGAAGGTGCTTTAACAGGTTGTGGTGTGGGCATTGGAGGCTGTAAGGGGACCGGCATTGGCGGCGCGACGCCGTTATGTCGCACAGAACGTTGTGAAGTCGTGCTGTTCACGCGGGCCGCCATCATTGATTTCTGCCGTCGTTCTGCAACGTATAATCATTTTGTTACAATATGGGAATCCATAACAAAACCTATAGTGGTTTAAGAGACGATAACGTGGAGTAACCAATAGGACGCAGTCTTTAAATCGTCTGCTTTGTGGTATTACTCTGTCGTTTGCGCAACTTACTGCTACCTGTTTGTCTGAAGATGTAGCAGGAAGTTTGTCTCGTCATAAACAATAAGGCAATTTTTTTCTGTAAGTGGAACATCGCGGATTTCCCCGACTGTACATCAATGACCACGTAAGATGGCGGAATATAAGAACATTTTTTTGTCGTGAATCGTTTACCAGCTGATAGTAAATTCGAAATGTATTAATAATGCTATTTAAAAAGAAATGAGGGGTTAACAATAATTTCTCGTCAGTTTGGTGTTCATATAATATTCAAAGTGGTGTGTTTGGAAACCTCTATTGACATTTGTTTTTACGTAGTCATTTTATAATCGTAAGATGATGTATTTATCAAGAGCTCGGCAGTAGCACAACAGCGTGCGCGTGTTTATGTATGAGATATTTGTTAGTAAACAGTTGTGTATTATGCGAGTTATCGAAAACAACGAACGATGAAATCACAGTATTATAAAATTCAATCTAACAATAAGTGAACACTACTATTGCTTATTTTAAAGAAAACCCAAAAAAATCACGGGTGTAAATTACATTACTTCATTAGATTAAGACCCCAAAAAGTATTATCAGGTTCAAACTTTGTGAGCGCTTCCTTTAGCATGGAAGTTGTGTTAAAAATTGCGAGCCGCTATAAAGTTTGGATCGCACTATGATATTGCTTTACTTTTAGTTCAATAAATCTTACCTTGTCGTCTCTGTTTCCGTAATTCGATCTTCTCTATAAGCGTATCTTTAAGTATCCTGGCTTCATCTTCGTTGGCGAAATTGAACGCTGTCATGTAGTCCTGAAATAGATATTACCATTTGTTAAAACATTGGATCTAATTAATAGAATTTGGTTTGATATTTATTTGCTACTAATACTGTCTTATTGTCATAGTGTAGTGTCCCCTTTTTAGTGTTTACCAGATGTGCGATCCTTTTTACATCACAGTCATACTTACATCATAAATGCAAAAGTTTAGATGGATAGATGTTTGTTAGAGTTTGTAGCCTAAACAACTGAACGGATTCTAATGAAATTTGGTATAGATGAAGACTATAATCTGGAAGACCATAGGCTACTCACTTTTTTTTTATTCCAAGCGGATGGAGTCGTGGGCGAGAGCTAGTTTTTTATAATTATCGTATAGAATTCTTATATCTATTGACATATTTTTTTCTCTCTTGGAAATCGAGATAACATTATGTTTGTACAGGGGCTTCGACTATAAAATTTGTTTTCCATTATTAATAGATTTGTGAGAATCGACTTTCATTAAGTACTTTTCTGATAAGTGTGTTTATACATAAGTTTACTCCATACCACCGGTTTTATAGGTGGTATCCTGTTAAGAGCATAAATGGCAAATAAAACTTTCCAATTAACAGTTTATTTGCTATAAAATAGATATCGATATAAATCTATAGACATAGTATCGTTTTTGCGTTTATCTAGGAAATATTATACTAATATTACAAATTTGAAAGTTTAGATAAATGTATGGATGTTGATGACGTATCTCTAAAACGGCTTAACGGATCTAGATGTTATTTGGCACAGATGTAGAACATAATCTGGAAGAACACACATATTAAGTTAAAATTCCGCGCGAAGTCGCGGACAAAAGCTAATATGCCCTTCTAGCTAGTGTAATGAGTGTTAAACTTTTGAAGCTTGAAGGCCTCGAGGTCTTTGGGAGATTTCCATTCGGTTTTGGGATTGGTCAATTACATATGGGATATTTTATAGTGTTACTAGGCAATATCTTTAAACCTTAATGGTTTATATTAATACTAGCTTTCGCCCGCGATCCGTCCGCGTGAAATTAAAAAAAAAAAACAAAGTAGCCTATGTGTTCTTCCAGACTATCCTCTACGTCTATGCCAAATTTCATCGAGATCTGTTCAGCAGTTTAGACTACAAACTCAAACAAACATCCATCCATCCAAACTTTAGCAGTATAATATTAGTAAGAAGTAAGATTAGACATACATAATGATGTATTAGACGTATATCAAGTAATTGCTTGCTCATAGGATCAAAGTGTCATCGAATATGATAATGAACTGTAGACAAAGTCTTGCGTACGAGACGCGCATATTTTTGCATTGTCCATGTCGGCACACCAAAACTGATTTACATAACAGCTCTGGTGTGACGTAAGCGTCGCCTGTCCATCGCAGGCGGCGCAGGCGCAGAATTAGAAAGCTCGACTCAAATGAGCTGTTACGTTCAGTCAGTCTGAAGAAAACAATGAACTGCCGATCCGACCCGAGCGCTGCTCATTCTTGCGATATATTGCGTAACGAGGAACGTCGGTGGCCTTTTTTGTTTTTAAATCGACTCTCGACGTCTCGATGTTGATCACACGCTCATAGTTTATAGATGATTCATTGGATAATAGTTGATTGATAAAATAAGAATAAGGTTACAACGGTGAATGGCGTTAGTGCGGCACACGGCACACGGCACGCTAACATATCAGGATCACATTCATATAAAAAAAATCAAAAGGAAAAGGTGTCTTAAAACGGAAGAAAAATTAATTAAAATTGCCTAATTTATAGTCACAGGGGAATGAGTCAACTTTTATTCTAAAAATATTCCACACGGTATATTTATTAAACATTACAAGAATATCGTGTCATTTTTATTGTAAATGTCCCATCCAATGTGTCGGATGTGAACCCGATTGACGGATGGACGTGACCCCACCGGAAGGAACCGACCTTGTTAGATTTCATGTGAAAGGGGCATTAACACGTCGCAGACATATTAAGCAATTACTTAGGCTATTAAAATTTTGCACGAACATTGTATAATTATATAGAAATGTGTGTTACTAGAGCATTTAAGTAATAATAGATTAATCAAACAAGTTCGATAAAAATATTAAACGGAACAGTAGTTTTAAATAAGTTTTTTTTAAGAGAAATTATAAATAAACTGATTTTTATAAGTTGTTAAAGTTACTGAAGAGAATATACAGTAACTGCCATTTCTTTCAACAGCGTTCCTTATCAGTATTACCGCTTTCTTACTGGTTAGAAGTTAACTGGTATTGCATATGTCTATGGTAATCGTATCACGTATTAAATGGTTATGTAAATACTTGCTTTCTACATAAAGAAACCATGGCATTCACATACAAGTACTCATATACACGATGTAAATATTGCGTATATAAGACAGTATTTCAAAGCTTGTACTAGTTTATTAGATTTGCGTTCTATTTTAGGAATAACACTCCATTTTAAAATATATTTATAGTTGGAAAATATTCTTAATGCACACACAATATACAAATAATTTAAATATAGAGTTTTCGCCCGCTTAGAATGGCTTCAATACATTGTTTATTGATATGTTATAGTTATATATCTCATATTAAAATCCACATCTTAACAATTTCAAACATTGACTAGGAAGAGGCAAAATTACAGGAATTGTTCATACACATAGTCTTGTACTATCGAAATTGTTAATTGGGCGATTTCAAGTGTCAAGGTTCAAATTTACTTTAATAAATCGAGATACGGTGACAGCTAATCGAAATCGAGCCTCAAGAGAGACGCTTACAATCACAGAACCCGTAGATAACATACTTTGATTGGGTGTTACTGTCAAAATCGGTGTAATGTGCGTACCTCCGTACGTGTTCATATTGATTAAGCGCTTGACTTAAATATCAGCAGATAAGTCTGTAGAGTGCAGCGTCTCTTAGATTTTTTTATATGTAATCTATTACCGATATTCAAATAAACACCTGGTATAATCTATAAACTCCGTTACAGTAGAACCTCGGTAACTCAAAAAACTCTCTAACTTCAAAAAATAATACAAAACCTCTACAACATAGACCCTCGATAACATAAAACCTATATAACTTAAAATATTTTGTGCTTCCCTTGGACTTTAACTTATCGAGGTTCTACTGTATAATGATATTTTTATTTCGTGAATTTTGTCACCATTATGTCGTTAGCATAATTTAATAAGAGAAAGTAATGATATAATATGAAATATTGTTATTTTATTAATAAATCAATCACTATTTATGACAGTTTAAAAATTAACAGTTGGACAAACGTGTCGCGTCTGTAAAAGTGGTATTTGTATATGAACATTTTCAAATGTCCACTCTATAATTTATTTGAATTTGCTAATTATAGTGACTCACCTCAGCTTCAAACGTATGTAGATAAGGTCTTGGGCTTTTGTATTCTATCTGGAGGTAGACTTCGTGTTCCCATATCATAGCTTTGCGGTACAGGCAATAAATGCGGAAGAAGTAGGACCGCCTGCCGTTGTCCTTGATGAGGCAAAGCACACCCGTGTCTTTCTTCTTCCATTCTGAATGTGCGGGTCCTTCTGTCGTGAACAATTGAACGACGGCCGTCGCTAAGCTCTGCGGATGAAAAAATCCTCTTTAACTCCCACAAAAACTATGCTAAGAATACCAACGGATGGACGTTTGGATAAGGACAGAATTTTTTAAAAGGATCTGAATTACATTCACAGACGTAAACTACAATTTATGCCGTTGATAAATCCCGCCACAAAAGCTAAGTCCCCACATTACTGTGGGTTTCCACTGTCATATATCAAGTAAAAATACGTTAAATAGATGTTATCTACCTCATCAATACTAATATTACGAAAAGGAAACATTTGTATTTTTGTATGTATTGGAAAAACTAAAAAAAAACTGGGCTGATTTTAAAAATTCTTTCACCGTTAGAAAGGGAATTTATCTGGAAGTAATAGGTATTTTTTTATTATTTCACGCGGACGAAGTCGTGGACAACAGCTAGGTCTCTATAAAAAGATGGAGATAGCATCAAATTTTCACGAGTGTTTCGGCCACTAACGATTATATGTCGTCAGTTTATACGCAGTCATAAGATAAGGTTTTAAATTCCAAAAATGTCTGATTAGTGGAAATACCGAATTAGATAAAACGAATCATTACAAGAATTAGCAACAGTAGTTTTACTATACTTGTTATTTCCGGCTCGTATCGATTTAAATAGTTCCGAACGGCCGCAGGAAATGACTGATTGAAAAGGAAATTCGAAAACGCAAGTAACTGGGTTACCATCCTGTTTCATTATATTAGGACATTTGAATTACCCTACAACACTTATAATGCGGTGTGCAGTCGAGGATTTTAATTACCTACCAGTACCAGTAGGTAAAATCTCATTTAGGGCTTTGACAAAAAAAAAAACTTGTCATAACATCCATATGCACTTAATGTAACGGTTTGCTGATTTTCAATCCAAATTTAATTTTATAACTGTATAGGATAATTTTAGTTTTTTTTGGTGTAGAGATACAGTTTGGTGTAAACAATCTGATGACAAGAGTGTCAAATTGTGCAGTCATCCATCTATTTCTTAGCAATAGGAGTTAAGATAAGTAAATGCTATTTAGTGTTGAGTTTTATGTTGCAAAGTTAGCAGCAATAATGACATTACCAGGCACAATGTTACAATACAAGACAATGCTACTCAAAGTAAATAAGTTTTTGTTTAAGTATTTTTAAATGAGAATTGATAATCTAACATTTTATGTACAAAAACTATAAAGAACATAAACAATTACTATATGATACAATGTATTACAAAATCAGAACTTATATGACAATTGGTGTTCATTGTGTTTACAATTTGTTGATGTTGAAAAAAGTAACAATGCAGTATGAAATAAATGTATGAAAAAATGCATGTATGAACTCCCTAGAGACCGGCAGTGTATGTGTTAACATTTTTATAAGGCTGTAAACAGAATGTTATACAAGACAGTTTAAAGCAAGATTTTAAATGGCACTTTCACTGCACAAAGCTATGTACTTGCAAGTATATAGTGAAATTGCTTTGATAGCATCTCTGGATATATTTATATAACACATCATAAAAGTTGTGTTTATATAATTTTATTGTTTTTTAATGAGTTTTAATAACCATTTATTTTATATTATACATTTCTGAGTAAGTCTCATTCATATACTGAATGATTCTATTCATGTAATTGTCACATCTGCATTATAAAATGAATAGACAAGAACTAATGCTTAAGAAGAGATACTAAAATACAATTACAGCTGTTAGGAGCAAAAATTGTAAATTAAAACCAGCTGTTGCTTGCGACTTAGTCCTCACAATATTATAATAAAAAGTAGCCTATAATATGTCTGTCCATGTCAGCTACCCTTCAGTGAAAGTGCGGTCTAAATCAGCCCAGCCATTTCAGCGATTACCCAGAAAAAATGCAGCTTGCGGACAGGCAGACAGACAGACAAAAATTTTTTAAATGCAATTTTCATTATCAGCAATGCAAATACATTGTATTCCCGAAAGGTGGAATTTTTCTTTTAATATTACAGACACTCCAATTTTATAATATGTACAGGTATATATATAGATAAATGTAGAATCTACCATTTAAATTTAAGTAGTTTTTATACTTTACAATTAGAACAAATAAGACAAGCTGGGACAACTTTGAGAAACACTATTTAGAAGATTTTTGTTGTTTAGATTTTTTATTCACATTTGTATCTATTCATAGACATCTCTGATGTATAGCTATAAAGGGTTTTACAATATACAGTCGCACAGATTACTGGACAGTAGTTAAATTCAAAGACAATATAATTTTTTATCATTAAACAGACATTTTATTGTTGAAGGGAAAAATGTACTAATGAAAGTAAAATAAAATACTAAATTATGTCAAATTAACCAAATTACGTGCAATTAATTATTATTAACCATTTTGTGTTATTCATCATTAATCATTCACAATGTTGTGTAATATTATACCTGTTACCTTTACTTAAACTTATGGTTATATTTTTCTAACATAATTATAGTGAAGTAAATTTTTTTGAACTGTTATTTTGTTATTTATTAAAAAAAAATATTAAAAGATGGCTTGGAAATGTCATATATGGTCATGAGTCTATGGTCTATCTTTAACATCAGTCAAAAAAGCACCCTTAAATATTAATTATTTGTAAATTATACCATATTAGCTTATTTTAAACTTGAATGACTTGATAGATTATAAGAATGAGCATGAAAGATAGTTCAATAAAATTTAAATTGTTAGAAAAAAATGTTATTGATATGTACAATGGAGTGTGAAATATGTGGCCTTCACACTGTTTTGTTTTTATTATATCACAGTCTTGACTTTTGTTATTTAAAACTACACTAAATAAACTACAGTTTACTGATATATGCTCCAATAATCAGAACTTTTTTTTTTAATAAAGATGTTTATTCTGTTAAGCAGTAAGGCAATCAGGTTCCCTTTGCACGAAGTCTTTATTTTATTTTTTTCAATTCATAATAATATGTATTTCGAAGTGATTTAAAAACTTTTTCAATCGAACAAATCAATTTTATCAAAAACGTATACGCTTATCGTCGCCGTATCAACAAAAATCCTCGATAAAGTACGAGATAATGTCTAATCTATTGACTGAATCACGAGGAAGGACGCGGTACATATTGACCTACCTGGCACTTAGGTCCAATGAGGCTGAACACCTGTTCGTTCTCATCCCGCGACAACAGGGTGCTAGGCCTGTGTTCTCCCCTCGGCATCCTTCCCATTGACTTTTAAACACACTCATAAAAACACTATAAACAGCCACGGTAAAGACGATCAGTCATAGCGGTCTCCCAACATTTTGACGTTATAACACTTTTTATTTCACGTTCGCGATTGACTCTAAATAGCAATAAGAGCATTTCTCACGACACGGAAATGATCATTTCACGTATAAACGAGATAAACTTGGAAAAATCACAAATTACTTTCTCTACATCCGTACGTGAAACATCAATCATCAAACTAATGTTGCCAGTTGACACAAGTTGCCACATGCGAAATTCTTTGATGACTGGTTGTCAAATACCTTTCTCATGCGTTTCGTTTCACGGTAGAAATTGTAAAAATTTTTAGATTTTGTTAATTAATAAATTATTAAAAATATAAATAACAAAATTTGGACAAAAAAGTTATTTATCTTCATGTCTGGTTTTACTCTAAATTTTTTTAGTAACAAGCATTTTACTATGTGTTTCCATTGTTGAAACGCATATATGTCATCTCTTTCATCTCATTGAAAAAAAGAGATGACAACACGTTATACTAGAAAACTTTCGGCAGTAGAAATGCATGGTTATAGATTTCATTTAGTAACTTGTGATTTGATTTGACTATTATTCATAGATTGTGATTACGGACTGTCATTTGGTGCGTTTCTGGCACACCCTTACCTCTTTTATATGGTATTCATTTATATTGCCGTTTGCATGCTGATCATCATCAAACAACTCTTCTTAAGTAAAAAGGTAAAATCAAATAATACAATACAATACTGTTTTATTATATTTATATATTTGTAACAAATCAAATACAAAAACCATTCCAGTATTTGCGATTTCAAAACTGTAATTATAAAGACAAGAAAATACGATCACTTTGAAGGTTTTATCGCAATACAAAACACTGAATGCAAATGTAGTGTTAGCTTCTAAAAACTTCTCCAGATAACTTTTGTTTAGATTTTCTTTCTAAATTACCCATTTGAGTATTGACATCAAGCCTATATGTTGTGTTATGAAATTTTAAACAATGCAAATAAACTTGCAGTCAAATTATA
Organism: Papilio polytes; assembly: GCF_000836215.1. Lineage (NCBI taxonomy): Eukaryota > Metazoa > Arthropoda > Insecta > Lepidoptera > Papilionidae > Papilio > Papilio polytes. Next base: position 2,478,829 of record NW_013525024.1, on the reverse strand, counting down.
ATAAGAAATATGCAATAGGTAAAAAAGAGTTTGTAATCAACCTGAATTGTTTTAAGCTATATCACATTTACATTAAGCAATTATTGAAATTCACTGTAACTATAAATTACAAACATAAATAATAACACATTTTTTTACAAAACAATATTCCATATACTCAGACACAAAATACTATTTATCCTATTGAAATAACAAAACTCATATTTAATAAACATCATGAGATCTAATAAAATATTAATATACATAAATATGGTAAACAAACATAGCCAACTTTAGAGCCGCTAGCGGATACATTCATGTTCTGGGTTCAATATTAACTAAAATCTAAAACGCGTTCATCACGGTTTTTATTCAAGAGAATCGAACATCAAAACATTTTGAATAGATTATGTTCAGCATCACTTGTGCCAACATTCAAATAAAAATGTACAAAACATTCAATTTATTATATTTAACTTCTTACTTCAGATGGTCTGAAAGCATCGTTAAAAATAAATATATTCTACTAAGACAACAAGAACAACTTTGCAAAGTTCATTATTACAGATATGTACAGTTTTTATCGATTTCAAGCTTATTTTTTCCTAAACCATCATATAAACGTACAAAACTTAATTCACGCAATTATTTTTACCTGTACCTAATCTTATTTCGTTTAATCTCTACACGGACACATATTTAATACCAAAAATTACTACATAGCTTTAATGCTAATTACAATTATATAATGCCAGTAATTTCAGTAATTTCAGATGATAGTAATGCAAAAATGAGAAACTCCTTGAAAAAAATCTAATTAAACGGACTATGCTGGGACTCTAATGAACACCGTTTTGTCTATGGTCAAAATAAAGCAACAGTTAAGCAAGAACATAACATCACTTACATTATATGTATTAGACTTTATAATTATACATTAACATCGGATTTCCAAATTGACATAAATCTTTTTGAGACCTTAAATATACTCAGTTTACAGCCAACTCTTTTAATAACAGTTTATGGATTCCTCTTTCAAATACATTAAGCTTATAGTATGTGAAGTTATCATTGTTTAAGATTCCATATATTTTTGAGGACTCACCAAGATTTTACAAACACACCTATGACTCTGGTAAGAATGTAGCTTGCAATCACTATTTGTTTTTCAGTTATTTTCTACCATAGAATAAATGTTCTATGTACTAATTTATAATTGACATGTATTATAATGCCTCATTTTGTCACATACAAACAAACGTAACAGCACTTAATCATATCAAAAATTAACCAATAAATTGTTCAACAAAAGGTGTGGTTATTATTGGTTTATTAGTCTAAATATTATGCGTAACCAATTCTGCTACATTTGTGCACGTAAATTGTTAGTTATGTTATGGTCAAATTGACCATATAGATTAATTTGAACGAAATCTTACGTTAAGATCTTAAAAAGATCACAAGTAATTGTAGCTTTGTAAAAAATATAGCACCAAAGCTATGGATGGGTTAACAAAGGTTTTTCATCTTATCTTAACTGATGCATCGATTAATCGTAATATCCAAAACTACCAAATTTAGTTATATATTAAATTCTCTTTAAGTATTTCCTTTTCGAAACATTAAAAAGTCACAAATTAAGTTGCTTAAGCATACTTAATATAAAATAACCTCAAATTCTTTGCAGGTTTAAAATTGGACTGTCATTGCTTAGAAACAAAAAGTATATGGATACTACGACAGTTGTTTTTTACAGCCATTTAATATAGCCTAAAAACTAAAGTAAAATAAAACTAAACAACGATGCTATATAACAAAGATTCGATGTATTTGGTCAATAAGTCTCGTAGAGACTAAACATGACAGAACACAAACTTTTCGTACACACTCACAACCAAGGTAAAACAATTGCTTCGATGCTTTGCAACATATCACCATTTTCTTAGTTAATAGCCTCATCAGTTATTAAAATAATATTTTTGTCGCTATAACAAGCATCGCAGAGAAAGGAGCAAATAATTTTATTTTAACATTTATAAGACACTTAAAAACTTTATAACTAAATAGCATCTTCAAAGGTAAACTTAATCAATTTAATGAGATAAATTAGTACTAATAATAATGTTTATTTTGTGCCATTGGGAGCTGAATTCATAGACAATAAAAAAGTATAAACATACCATAGACAAAAATTGACAAAAACGTCTTACTTTTTATTCAAATAATTTTTTACAAATTAGTACAAATTAAATTACACGTAGCATTTATAACTAGAGCTAGACACCGTAGAAAGTATCATCATTAGAGCTATATTTGTACACTATACCTTCCTACAAAAAGGTGGGCCTACACTATGTTCAGTGCTTAGGATTTCTATTTACCTTTTTGAGATTACTTCAACTTTGGGCAAGTCCAGACTGCGACCTTGTGCGAGCTCAACTGCAGTTACTTTTACTCGTTTGATCGTCTTTGGACGCTTCGAGATCATTCTTCGATGTACTCGGCTGCGGGTGCTCTGGATCTGGAAGAAATAAAATTTGCAATTAAATAAACAAATATACGTCAATTGTCTCTCCTGGGAGTTTGTTTATTGTTATTTTTATTTGTAAACGTAAGTCCGACACAGAAATATCTGTACAAAAAGTTTATTACAAAAAAAACGAATTCCACTGTTAAGAACTTCAAAGGGCGATACAAAAAAGGTAAATCAAAGTTACTTATTTAACTACAGCTGTTGCTCGCGACTTTGTATACGTGATTTAAAAAATAGCCAATGTTACTCAGTGATAACGAAGCTTTTTAATAGTGAAAGAATTTTTAAAATCGGCCCAGTAGTTTAGAGTTATTTCAATACATACAAAATTCCAAAAATATAAACCTTTCCTCTTTATTAGTACAGAGATAGATTAAAATTTAAAACAATATTATTTGCTATTATCTATACAATTCGAAATACAATGTCAATATTAAAAGTTGACTTCAAAATTATCTTAGGATCAGATCAGTCAAAACAGATTCGTCACTAAGCCATGTGCGCATGTTGTCTCAGCGTTGACCGATAAGTTACAGATTAGTGTAGTGACGCAAGACGCGATCATCGCGCCCGATTTACGTCGCTAAATATTATTTCAGTATCAGCTATTTACGTAGACTTTACGATACACGAACGTCCGTACGTCGAATATCTTAAACATTTCGTAGGTGTATTTTGTATCGTTAAATCTAAATTAATAGAAAGAGTGCGAGCATACTTTGTACTAAACCATCACACAACTGTTTATTCACGCTTTGGTGCGCACGCTTTTAGATTTTTATGATACTCGTGCAACTAAACAGTTGAATTGGCTGCGAAAATTGATAATCTAAAATCGCACAACAGTTGTGCGATAGTTTAGTAGGTGTTCGCCCGCTCATATTAAGACAAAGAAAATCAAAAGTTAAAAACATATGTTCTTCGCAAACATATTGCCACGCTTCGCCCTTTAGTTTTAAGCCTTCACTAAGGAACATAAGTATTAATCCTTTGTTAGACGTCGGCAGAGTTAGCAAATTTTTAAAAAGTGAATTTCGTATGGTGCTCTTACATAGCAATATAATGGGCACATTTAAGCACACTATATTAAAATTGTAAGGGCTATAAACGTCAGTATTAATATAAAGTAATCGTAATACACTAGAGATAAGATTAGGCGTTTAATTAAAAATATTTGCAATGCAATATTATTATTGATTGACCGACAATCGTTCGCAAAAAACGCTAATAAATTTATTAGTTCAGAACTTAACGAACAAAGATTTCGGCGAAAATCTGACCATAGAGTAAAAATAAGAAGACGAAATCTATTCTATGAAAATAAATGTACAGAGTAAAAATTCACCGCTCTAGTTGTGTAAACATTGTGTAGTACACGGTCGATTTGATTGGACCCATTATGTATCTCATAGGAACTATTGACCTGATTAGCCGCGTAAATAAGGGTTCGTTTTATACAAACACGCGGCTACGGAGTCAACATATAATAGAGTTAACCATGCCACAAATTGCAGCGGTACATGTTTCCATTACAAACCCATTTTTTTTATACAATAAGGTGGCAAACGAGCAAGCGGCCACCTAAATCCGCCAAAATGGCGAAGCGACCATTGCCCATAGACATCCGCAATTGCAGATACGTTGCCTACTCTAAATCGACGGAGGAGGTGACGCACATAAAGAGGATTTTTCCCCTTCTTATGATTTTCCTCCACCGTCAAATCCACTTGCCGATCGAATCCTTTCCTTATAAGAAAAGAGTGGTACGGAAAAAGGACTAACATTGGGCCTCTGGCCATCAGCCAAAACGCGGCATAGCTTGCGCTTCACGCCTGTCTTCTGTGTTGTCGTGGTAATGCACCGGGCGAGCCGACCCATTCGTGCGAAGATGTTAAATCGGGTTCTACCACTGATAATTATGTAACCATTTGTAGTACTGAATAAATAATACAAAGCGAAAGGAGACCTATTTAATCATTAGAAGCAAAGGGGTAAAAGCAAAAGTTCTCAAGAAACATATTAATATCGACCAATAAGGAAATATTATTCTAGAATTTCCACGTGACCCGATACGTAAGAAGGGAGCGTGGTATAGCTCAATTTGTCACGTCATTGAAGCACGCGTTGGTCGCGGTCCAATAGAGATAAGGTCGGTTTTGTTAATTTCCGACCGACCCTAATCGTTCGAACGAAATGTGTCACATCAACATAGAAAAAAATCCTCTTTTTACCGCAATATCTTTGGACCAAACAAACTAAAAAAGGAGTTGATTCGGTTTATTATTTCTATACAACATTCTTATATATAGCCGTTGAATTTTTTTCGTTACTTTACATCATTCCTATTTTAAAATACTTTTTAAAAGATTCATCGCTAAAGTTGTTGACATTTTTCGGCTTAAAGTGGACGACCTAGAGGCGATGACGTATCTCACCAGATGTTGCAAATAACTGTGGTATGAAAACAACACCTACCATTATAAATGTTTTAAAACACATAACGCTAATCAGAAAATTCTACACTTGTTAAGCCTTAGAAAGTAAAATTTTCCGTTAATTTTTTATGATATTTTTTCTTGAGAAGACTTACCAGTAGTGGCCAGCTGTTGCAACCGTGACGGTAGGTCTGCCGTCGTCATCTCGGCACCCTGAGGGTGCAGTATATCAGGCATGGCGTTCCTCCGTCCAGTCCGACCCGTCTCCAAGAACTCGCGAGGCACCTCCTCACTGTTCCTGTCCTGCATTATTGCCATCATTCTCAGCACTGGAATATCATAAAAAAATATAATTAAAGTATTAGTAAACATAGTTGTTCGTAATAGCGTTATCGCTATTCCGGTCGTCAAACAATTATCTATTGTATCTATGATATTGAATTATTAATCTATGGTCGCGTCCACTTTTCGCGCCATTACATTGACAGATTGGAAGAATATTGTTTTGTTTAAAAGTAACGGTCGAAACGAAAACGTTTTATTATTTTATTTACTTTTAATATTTTAAACGAGAAAGTGTAATCGTTCATTGACTATTTAGGCCAACAAACGCATTCCATAGTAATTATCACGCAATTTATCCATTATCTTTAAAACAATTTCATATTTGCTTTCATAACAATGTTTCTAATGATTTTGATTGCACCATATTCTATTTGCTTTACAAATTGATAGCAATAATAAGTACTAACAGAGTAAATAACTGTAATCCATGCAATCATCGGTTTGCTATTGGCTTTACCATACAAATTGTACGGTACACGTAAGTCTATTTCTAAACCGTAATATGATAGCATATGTAGATACGTTTTATGAAACTCATTAGGTTCGGTAATGATAGACCGCACAATATACTAAAGCATACGTACATTATCTTTAATTACTAGGTCACGTCCACTTTACGTCATGGCTCAACGTTACCTTGACATAGCCAACGATGATACATTATTAAAATTAAATAAATCATCTTTAAACGCTCTTACTGTACGTGAAATCCAAAAGGATTCTTTAGTGATTTATCGCAGATTCGAGAACGGCAAGACATGTTTAAGGACCGGCGCCAATGTCGTGGTAATTCTAGAAAGTTCGTCTTATTTTAGCATTGGATGTTTTTTTTCTGATCCATATAATCCCCTGGTGTCAGCGAGAAACGACGGAGTAGTACGATGGCTGAAAATCGGGCGAGATTTAAAACTTGAAAAAGATCTGGAACTGCTGGGAACACTAAACGAGAATTCTACATGCGCCTGGGAAAAAATATCTGGGTACCTCTGTTAAACGTAGCAATTAAAAAAACTCATTAACATGCGGTCAAAATAATCATATCACCCGTCGTTTTAATATAAATTTAATTATATTCCTATAACAACTTTATAAACAGGCAGTGTCTTATCAGTTGTGTAATCAATGAATAGTGTACTAGAAGTGTGTACGCACAGAATAACAGTGATAAACTAGATAGTTTTATCCGCAGGGGAGCTATAAAAATAGGCTCGGTAACTCGGTACGTAGAGCAACATTCATTACGATATTGGCTCAACAATATAGGTTTATCAATATAGGTATAACCTTTCACTGAGATTAAAATATTTCTCCAATAATTTTGGTAATGACATAGATTGTCTACGTACAATTTATGACGAAACTAATGTTTTTTGAACTATTATGAACCCGCGTACATACATGTTTAGTTACAGTGATGTCTATGTACATATGGTACATTCATACCCATACTGAAAAAAAATGAGCATATTTCGGTTCATAAATTACAGGTCGTCATCAGTTTGTAGGCAGCCCTATTGATAACGCAAGTGAATGCATCGAACGTTAATTTTCACTAACACAAAGCATGTTTTGTTGTGGGACGTATTTAGCAAAGGACGTAATCACTCCGTCTGCCATCATTGTTATGTTAATGTTCACTTCAAACTGTTTCCTTTCAAATCTGATTATAATTGCCTCATAATGAAGTAGTGACGTAAAACGTTCGTCTTCTGTTCACACAATCATTGTATTGAATTGGTCTCACTGCAAATAATTACAAGACGTCAAAGAAATACACAGAGAATAGTAAAGTTATTATGCAGTGGCTGAGAGAATACATTTGATTGTAACAGAAAATATTCATAATTAAGTTACAAGGGTGTCAAAAGTGCTATGAAGCAGAAAAAAGTGTTTGGCTTTGCTCGCCTCAGAGGTTAAGCCAGGAACAGAGAATTCCGGACTCTTTAATTGTATTTTTAGCTACAAAAGTGGAAAAGTTGGTGATTTTCCATTTATTCTTATTTCTCAAACTAAAAATAAGATTCATAGAAATAGTTTGTACTTTTTTTTGTCTCAATTTTTTATAAGAATGTTAACTCATACTTGAATAAAAGAACAGAAATAGATAACACTGAAGGTCAAATACAAGACAAATAAAACACAATAGTATGGACACAAAAACAACAATATACGAAAAACTGTACACTTTTGTTCCACAAAGTGATAGTTGAATGGCATTTAAATTTCAACAACGTTGGCAAATACACTTTTTTTTAATCTAGTATCTATTTAAGTGTCAAATACCTCCAGAATTTAATTATACACAATACATAAATTATGTTTAAATTTAATATTTAGATAATAGTTTTTTTTGTTTACGATTAGCTAACTTTAATCAGCTGTTTAATTTAACTAAATTACTTTTTGTTTTTACTTATTACAAAATTGTCTTGTATAAAATAAGGGATATTGTATGTAATCATTGTTTATGCATGTTAAGTATTTGAAGCAAGATGTGTTTATCTGTAATTGTAGTTACATGATGCCATGCGAGTTTGGATTACTAAATAGAAATAAATGAATGTCATGTAATTATGTTGATAAGCCTAATTTAAATAAAGAAATAAATAATATCACATGCAATAACTATATTGATATAAAATAACAGATTTCAAATGATACACATGTGCCCAAGTCTCAGTTATATGCTCATATACCAATGAAGATGTTTGTATTTATATAAGCTTTTAGAACAGCCATTGAAGAAATCATAATCATATCTGTGCTTACACAGTAAGATAATACACAATGACTTACAGAAAATAAATTGAGGGTAAACTATAATTATCATAAACCTATATGTACAAAATCCGAAACTGTTACAATAGGTAAATAAAAAAGTTACGAAAGAGTTAATAAATTGTTTTGAGTTGATTACATAGTATAGAAAACCAATTTGTAATTATTGATTTATATGACTTTATCCCAAGTTTGTTAACATGCAGGGGTGGCAAACCTTTATTTGACATGTCATTTTTTAGAAGAAATATTTAGTTAAGTCATATAGATGCCATGAAATATTCTAGAATAGTATATTCCACAGCATAAGGATCACTCACATCCTCATCTCATATCATACCTGTTTTTCAATTTTTTTGGAGTAAATGAGAAAGTGACCGAATGTTGTCATTGGTTTGCCATACCTGCTATAGTGCAAATATTTACTGACCAAAACAAGAAATAAGAATAATCAATAAGTATGTGTACCATTTCATTCCAAAGTTCCTCAGCCATGTGGTAATGTGGCCCCTTAGAGGTGGAGTTAAGTGTTCATCACTCTATTCATCATGCACCTTACATCCTGGATCAATGCAAGTCATTTGTTAGTAAATCACACACTCTCGTTAGAAGGCAGATCAACTGAAATATGTGCTCATTTGAAGGCTCCATATAACAGCATATAATGTAAAACATGACAATGAACAATGACGAGATAGATTGTGTGAAGGAGCCAAGAGAGTGGTGACTGAAATGATGAATGTGGTAGATTGGTTCAGGAAAAAATGTTGCAACCCTACATAGAGTTGTATACGGAAGGGAATCCATAATTATCATGTAAATGGAAGAGATGTTTAAAATTAAATAAGACGGACATGGAAGTTTCATTGCAATGCTGGAAGTTAGACTTTCGAAATATCCCCCTATACATGAAATATGATGGAAATGTTTACTGAATGACTAGTAAAATTAACAATGGAACCTTCATAATGAGTTTCGACCAGAAGCAAACTAAACTAAAGTCTTCAAGCAATTCAGTTCCCGCGCTCTGTGCCAACTGCGGCGAAGCACCATCATGCGGGCCTTCGCTTACCTGACCGCCTCTTCATACGATGAGCTCTCAGGCGCTTAGGCACGCGACCAGCGCACACTCCGGACATTTTTAATATAACTCGGTTACAAAGCCAATTTAAACAGAAATATTAATAACTTTAACACCAATTACCGTTTTTAAAATAACAAGTTTGATTTTTCTATATCGTACTCACAATCACGTTATTTTCATCCGTTTCACAATATATGTAATTTCACTGATATAGATGTACAATATTTACAAAGGGAAAAGTCGTTGCACCAAATTTAATACAAAGGAAAATATATTTAATTTACAATAAACGTGCATGAAAACTATATTATTAGAAGAAAAGATAATTATTATCCAAATCCGAAGAAAAATAGTGACAGATGAGGCGAACTATCTAAAATGTAGACAAGGCAAGACAAAGACAAAGACAGAGAATTTGAAATGGAAAATGACACGGATCGATGTGTTACCAGACCAATAAATTAGTTGTCAAACGTTTCAAACAACAATAACTTTTATTAACTCCCTTTTACCATTTATTTTACTTTTGTGTATAAATTATGTAGATGCCCTGACTACTAATATGAAACGTGTAATTATATCCGTATCTAAAATATGTAAAAGATAGAATTGTCGTTTTTATCTGTTCTTTTTTATTATGTAACCAATGTAAATTTGACAGGTGTCAAGTCGACCAGCTGATTAAGCGAACTTGTCGTTATATTAAATTTTTATGTAATTTTGATTAATTATCAATTTCATTCAAGGTATCTGATGGTTTCAACATAACAATCTTATTCTTACTAGTTCAATTATTTTCGACAACTAAATTCGAATCTTTACTACCAAAGATGCTGAGGAAAGTGGCGATAGGGACTGCCGGAGTGGTCGCTCTTATACCAACGGTTAGCGCCGCGACTCCTGTTCAAGAAAAAGCTGGAGAACCATTGAAACCACCACCGATGAGACCCTCTGACCTTCCGATATATGAGGCACCACACGCCGAATACGGAGAGTACGTATAATCAGCGACATAACACAATAAACGATTAAGTAAACAGCAGGTAATGTAAAATTTCTCTTACAGATATGTTCGGTCATTATCTGACTCAAATAAGAGCAGCTACGTAAGATCAGTGCTACAACCACCAGTTCAAGCTGTGCGAGAGACAGCAGAAATTGGTATTGCACACACCGAATCACTTATGCATACAGTGCAAGATAATTACCATGAATTCAGGGACAGAACTGATTGTGAGTATGTTTCCTACAAATTAAGCAATTGCATATTTTATAAAGAACTTTTTAATTTAAGAATCTTGATTACTAGGGATTGTCAAGTATTTAAGAGAGGAAGATAACAAAGACATACGCTATGGGGCTGTGGTAATGGGTGGCTTAACAGGATTTATATTTGGACTTCGAGGAGGTATTATTAGAGTGAGTACACATTTGCTTTTTTTTATTAATGGTATTCATACCAGTGGTAATGATATTATATTCTGCAATACCTTTTCAAATTAAAAAAAATACAGTCAGTTATGTTAATTTAAATATGTGTTATAATTGAACAGCTTCACTTTATTATTTCAGAGGGTATTTTATGCGGGTATTGGTACAACAGCAATGGGAGCAATCTGTTTCCCTGAAGAGACAAAGGAATTGGCCAAGAGTAACAAAGCCTTAGCCAAACAATACATCAATATTGCTTACAACTTCCTTTATGGTGGTTAGTACATTTTACAAAGTATGTAAGTGTAGAAAAGAATACTGTACAGTAGAATTTTGATTAATTTGTGAATTTAATTACCAGTGAAACCAGGAGACCCACAGCTGGAAGTGAAATTCCCTGACTTGTCGTTGCCCAAGAATTTCTCTGAATTCATTGATTTGACAGTTTCATTAGCTGTGTCGGCAAAACAGGCTGTTATGCCCCCTCCTTCGAAGGATGCAGCTGATGACAAATCATCAGAAAGTAAAGAATAGGTATAAACTGTATAAGTTACCTGGGTGTGCATCATTTCTAACCTTCCTTCTGCTTATTTCGTTTTTCTGTTGCATTTGTTCAACATTATTTTCTTTTTGTTTATTCTGCTTCTCCCTCCTTTTTTATGCATTGATAAATACCATCTGTTTTAAACCTATTTATTTTAATTGAATTTCTCAAGTGAAAAAATCCAAATCATTTATAGGGTCAGGGGAGCTTATCTTGCTTTGATTTTTTTTGCTTATCTGTAATGCTGAGATTCTTTTTTTCATAACTATTTTTATCATTTTGTTTATTGTTGGCTTTTGGGTGTGTAATTTATTTTTTATAATTTGTTATACGAAATTAATCATTGATCTTTTTCCAGATTTTCGTGAAAGTAATGTAGATAATCAAAGTGTTTAATGTAAGTACATAAACATCTGTTTCCATTAATATAAAACAAGACCAATATAATATGTATGTTATAAAATTGTTGAGAACTTTGATTTAGCAAAATGAAAGAAAAACTATAAAAGAAAGTGCATATATGTATTTCAATTTTTTGATTATAAAAAAGAATAAACTTATTCATGTTTTCTTTTTCAGAAATTGGGAAGAATCAGAACAATGTGCTGTCCACAACACTACTTATTATTTATTTCTGTGTAAAATATGAAATACAAAGTTGTTCAAAATGCTTTTTGTAATTTTACAATTCAGTTTTAATGAGCATTAATAAAATTACGAATACGATTTAGGCGAAAATCATTTCCTCCCTTCTCTTTTTGGTGACAACAGTCCCTGGTTTATGTTGTGCCTCTGGATGGTTCATCAATTCAGGAGGACATGTGGAAACTGAACTGGAGAGCAACACTTGCTTTAGATCATAGAACACAGCGGAATCTTCCTTAGTAACAAAAGAAATAGCCTTTCCAGTTTTGCCAGCACGACCTGTACGACCGATACGATGTGTATAATCTTCGATAGTTTTCGCCATATCGTAGTTTATTACTATACTAACATCCTTAATATCAATACCTCGACCAGCAACATCTGTAGCCACCAGAATGTCTTTAGAACCATTTTTAAGACTAGCCAATGCAAAGTCACGTTGTTCTTGACCTTTTCCACCGTGTAATGTACAGGCATTGAAACCAAGCTTTTCGAGGCCTTTTGCAAGCACATCGGCACCTTTTTTCTGGTTAACGAATATTATTATTGGCGGTTCGACGCCTCGCTGTAGTATCTCTGTTAACTTCCTACGCTTCTCACTTTCGCCGATCATGAACACTACTTGCTCAGTTCTGTCTACTGGCTTGCCTACTGAACCAATGTATACAATTGCAGGTCTTCTCAAATAGCTTCTTGCCAAACGTTCTACTGCAGGAGGCATAGTTGCTGTGAACATCACAGTTTGTCTATACTTCTTTTTCGTGTTATAATTTGCCAGTAGGACTGCGGCATCCTCAGCTGCATCTGTATCAGGCTTGATATTAGAAACAGGCATATATTCTAGAATCTTTTGTACATCTGGTTCAAAACCCATGTCAATCATACGATCTGCCTCATCAAGAACAACGTAAGTGCAACGGTTTAGAACTAAATATCTATTCTCTAGTACATCAATTAAACGACCTGGCGTGGCTATTACAATCTCGCAACCTAATCTTAGTTTGAAACCTTGTTCCTCACGAGATAGACCACCCACAACTACCACTGATGTAATACCGAGAGGGATACCAAATTTATTTGTCTCTTCTTCAATCTGTTGGGCCAACTCACGAGTTGGGGCTAAAATAATTGCGTAAGGTCCTTGATCAGCATCTTCCATTCGCTCACTTTTTGGTAAAGATTGAATCCAAGTGAGTAAAGGTATAAGGAATGCAAGTGTTTTTCCAGAACCTGTTTCAGCAACACCAATGATATCACGGTTTTGTAATCCGATGGGTATAGCTTGTCTCTGGATAGGTGTGGGACTTTTGTATCCAACTTTATTAATAATTTCCATTATATCTTGATGGAAGCCTGCTTCCTTCCAAGACCTTATAGGGTTAGGGATTTTTCCACCTTTGATAGTGATATTATAATCCTCCCTGAATATACGCCAATCTCTCTCTGTCATTTCATCCTGATCTTTTTCAGACCAGTGCCTGTCATCCCATTTTTGTTTGTCTTCCTTCTTTTTAACCTTCTTTAATCTCAACTTTTCCTGTTCCTTCTCTAATTCAGTTCTGCGTTTCTCCAACAGGTTTCCATAGAACTTGCTATGATCTTTTTTCTGTGCTTTAATATCAATACCTGCAATATGTCCACGACCGAAAAATTGTACTTGATGTCTTTCTTTATACAAAGCATTGTAGTCATTTGAAGTGTCCTCTGATGCATCCCAATCAAAAACAAATTTCCTGTCATTAAGCCTTCGAACTCTACGCTTCTTTTTAATTATGCCTAAGTAGCGTGCCTTGATAGCTTCTTCTTCTCTTTCCTTATCTTTATTTTTAGATACATCATCATTTTTTTCTTTTTTATCATCTCTTCTGTCAGATGCATTTTTCCTGTCTTCATATTTACGTTCCCTCTCCCTCTCGCGCTCTTTTTCTCTTTCCTCCCTGTACTTTCTATCTTCATCCTTTTTAGAAGGCGCCGAAGGTCCAGTCAGGTCAATTGTTGTTATGGTAGGTCTTTCGACATTAGCCTTCATAGCTTCCACTTGTTCCCGTCTCCTCTCCAATGCTAATGCAGCTCTCTGCTCTTTTGTTAGAAAAACGGGTTTACTTCTAGCCTCTTCTTCTGCTTTCTTTTTAGCAAGCAGTTCTTCCAATGATAATGGTTCCTTCTTAACAGGTTTTGGTTCCTCTTCCACTACCTCAGGCTTGTCATCGCCATTTTTTTTATCGTCATCTTTCTTATCCTTGGCTTTGTCATCGTGCCGCTTTTCCTTTTCATATTTCTCTTTGCCATCACGTTTTTTAGGACTTCGAGACCGCCCGCGTTCTCTACGAGATGGACTTTTGGAACGTTCCCGATCTTTACGAGGACTCCTGGAACGATCCCTTTCCTTCCTTTGAGGACTACGAGACCTATCTCGCTCTTTTCGTGGACTTCTTGATCTTTCTCGGCGTTTGGTTTTGTCCCGGTAAGATTCCCGATCGTCGTGACGATCCCTTTCTCGTCTTTCTCTAGAGCGTGATCGCCTCCGCTCTGGACTTCTGTCCCTTGCCATATTCAATTATGTAAAATATGTACTTTACCTTTTACATGAGTAATATAAAGTTGTGCTAGTAACTTATTTCTTAAAAGATACGCAAGATGGGAAACAACAATATGACAATTGATGACAATTTGATGTAACAGATAACAGCAAAATGACAGAATACAGATATTTAATGCAATAATCGATAGACTACTAATTTTTATCCCTTATCAAACTCAATTTGTTGATTGTTGCACGCCGTGTTGTCAGCTGTCACTGTCAGTTGTTTGTCAACAGATGATTGTATTGCATGCTGTGGATGAAGCATTATTATTGTGAAATGCACAATTTCTAACATGTTTTATTACAATTTTAAGATTAACTGTTAACTAATTGTTGTTATTGTCATGGATACATATTTAAAGTTCAAAACAGTTGTAACCTCTACGGCTCTAGCTGTCGGTTTTGCCGGTGCTACTTTACTGGTGTTCAAATATAAACTAAGAAAAAGAAATGCAGTCGATGCTCTTAACTACTTAACAATTAGAACAGTGAACACAGAAGAGTCCTGCAATGAAGTTATAAATGAATTACGCAGGTAACTAGTTTATAATTTCAGTGAAGTCAGTTCTTTATCTCAAGCATTTGACAAGAATGATAACAAGTATTGTATAATTTGAAATGTTTTTCAGGAGAATAGGACTTCATAAAGCCATTGGTTTTGATTGCGAATGGGTTACAAACCAGGGCAGAAGACAACCTGTTGCTTTGGTTCAGCTCTCTTCCTATGATGGTTACTGCGGTTTGTTCCGACTTAGTCATTTAAAGACTTTACCCAGCTCTTTAAAGGTTTGAAAATTTTTAAGTAACTAAATTATTATGCACTAGAAGTTGCTCGCAACTTCGTCCACCTGAAATGTAAATTATAGCCTATGTAACTCAGCGATAACATAGCTTTTTAATGGTAAATGAATTTTTGAAATCGGCCCAGTAGATTTTGAGTTATTTCAATACATACAAAAATATAAATCTTTCTTCTTTATATTATTAGTATAGATATAAATCACTTTACTTGTTAATTAAGTGAATATGAACTGGAAAACAAAAATGTATGGTTTTCTTTTTTTTTTAACTTCCAGGAGCTTCTAGAAGATGAGAGTATATTCAAAGTTGGTGTGGCACCATTTGATGATGCTAAATATTTATTAAATGACTACTCAGTAGCCTTGAAGTCCACTTTAGATCTACGGCACATTGTGGAACTAACAGGCCATACTACAGGTGGTTTGGCTTTTTTGGCTCAATCCGAACTCAATGTTGTTCTAGACAAAAGTTGGAGGGTAAGGAATACCATCTGTATACTAGATTTCAAATAAAACTATTGATAATGTATGTTAAAACTTGAATTACAAAAAGTTTTTCTTGTAAGATTTTTAATTTCTTAGGTTCTGAGTATCAGGCCTGCCACATGCATCAGCTATCTACATACCTAAGTATGGAAGGAAAATCAGTTGCAACATGTTTTATAATGTTATTGTAATTAAAAATATTGTGCAATATGTTGAAACACAGTGTTCTCTTTTCAGGTGCGTTGCAGTAACTGGGAAGTTGATGAGTTAACACAAACACAAATAAATTATGCAGCAGCCGATGCCCATGTGGCCATTAAAATCTTTGTTAACCTTATTAACAAGAAATATGGCTCAATATGGAGTTGGTTAGACCACACAAGTAATAATGTTTGGCATAATATAAATAATATCTGCTGGAAGTATGCTGATATTGGCTTTAAAAGTAAACACACAGCTAAATTGGGCAATGAAATGTATGTGAATATTTTATTTTGAATAACTTACCATATAAAGATAAAGTTAATTTTTATGTTATTTGTATAGCAAAGACATAATTGTTCCAAACAGAGATAAAACAGAAATCAATTGTCCTATAAGAACAATTAACTAATATAATGAATTAGGAAAAAATAATGTGAGTTTGACTTGGCAAATGTTATAACTTCTTTTGTATGCATTGCTATTTGCTTTCATCATACTAATATTATAAATGGGAAAGTTTAGATGGATGGATGGATGGATGTTTGTTAGAGTTTGTAGCTTAAACGACTGAACGGATTTCGATGAAATTTAGTACAGATGTAGAGGATAGTCTGGAAGAACACATAGGCTACTCACTTTTGTTTTTTTTTTAATTCCACGCGGACGGAGTCGCGGGCGAAAGCTAGTTCATTTGTAAAGCAGTAGACATAGCTTGTCAATATTATTATCGTTTTACTTTAGATTTGCTTGTAACATAATTGTTGCCAACTTTGGTCCAGGTAGACCCCATGGGTAGGGGGGAGCTATAATGAATATTGTCTGATTCTGTAGTTTTTACATACATTTTACTATTCTTTAAGGGAGGCTACCCATCCTTGTACCCCGGATGACCTCCAACCTTAATAAACATATATTTCTGTACAGTTTATTACAAGATTTTTCTTTTATGTTTGCATTAATTAATATTTGTTGACTTTAATAATTTTATAACTTTGTACCTTTTTGTAGTAAAAAAGAAAAGGAAAGTAAATTAACGAAGGATGCAGCAGTGAGCAAACGGTATCCGCACGCGACGCGGTCCAAGCCTTTATACCACAATTGTTTCTTAGTGGCACCAGATGGAGAACTTCTCTGCACATGTGACACTAAAAAGGCTGAATGGTAAGTCATACAATTTTTATTGAACTTTGACAATA
Source organism: Papilio polytes (assembly GCF_000836215.1). NCBI lineage: Eukaryota > Metazoa > Arthropoda > Insecta > Lepidoptera > Papilionidae > Papilio > Papilio polytes. Next base: position 2,461,785 of record NW_013525024.1, on the reverse strand, counting down.
ATGTGACGTAATTTCATACTTTTTTCTTATTAATGTTATTAATGCAAAAGTTTGGATGGCTAATGTAGTCTGGAAGAATACATAGGCAACATTATAAGTTTTTTTTTAATTCTATGCGGTCGAAGTCACGGACAACAGATTTCTAATAACAAATTCTTAAATGTAGTTAAAGTGGAACAACAGATGGCGCCCTAATGAGTTGTATTGTATTTACGGTTATACGCAACTGAAATTAATATGAATTATGGAATACTAGCTTCCGCCCGCTATTCCGTCCGCGTGGTATTGTAAAAAACAAAAGTAAGTAGTAATACATAGGTTACATAATAAGTTTTTTTTTTTTAATTCCGGGCGGTCCCAGTCGCGGACAACAGATTGTAATGCAAATAACAAATTCTTAAATGTATTTGAAGTGGAACAATAGATGACGCCCTAATGAGTTTATTGTATTTTAGTTTTATACATAACTAAAATTGATAAGAATTATGGAATATTAAATAAACAAATGTGTAGAAATTAGTCTTTGTTGTTTAAAGATACGGAAAATGTACATAATATTGACTCATAAATATACCGAGAGCATTAGAGCTTAAATGACGCAGTTGCTAAGCTTTACTAGATCGGATCGTACTACAAAGTGCAAGTTCGATTCCCGCCATGTAAATTATATGTGTATATCCAACGTTTTTACATAAAATGAAACATAATTAATATGCAGACAATATCTGCAAGGATCAAGGAGCCCAAGGATATCCTGAGCCTCTCATTTCCATACTTATGGCCTTTAGCTAGTTCGAGAAGCAATAAATGGAGAACAAGTTACATATAAAATCAAAGCTAAAAACTATCCGTATATTCTTACATATAATAACTATGTATATTATACATTTTACAATCAAATACTAATTTAACTTGTTTTAAATAATTGGTAAAACTTCTACAAACTTTCGGAGTACATAATGAAGTATGTGATGTTGGCTGGGCCAAAATGTTTGGCTTTAGTGGGTATGCCCCCATTATGGGGGAGAGTCCCACATAACTACCGCGTCCCCCTGGGCGCGGAGTATGCGTAAGATGCATTCCCTTCGGGCAAAAAAAAGGCCAAAATATGTCGCGTACCACCTAATCTAATCAACACTAAATTGGCAGTAGGGTGGGTGTCCTCGGGACCTCCAAGTGGGGACAAATGAATTGACAACACATAGACCTAATTTTTTTTAGTAATGTAAAAAGCTATAATAGTGTTTTAACTTTTTTCAGGTACGTGGATAAAGAATTAGCAGACGTGGTAAAGGAGGATCCGCTCACAGTACGCTTACGTTTCGAGCCGTCCGGCCGCTCGGTGGGCGAGGTGGGCCGGTACTACCAACTTACTAAAGAAAACAAATGCGTTGTTTGCGGCGGCGATAACTCTTATATACGAAAAAATGTAGTGCCAAGAGAATACAGGAAATATTTTCCAGGTAAATGAAAGATAAATAAATATGACGGGTTTCATATAGATATTTTTAGGACCCTAGCAAGGGCGACGCCTAGGATGGGTTAAGTGTCAAGTTACATCAACGACTGGCGACATTCATAATCACATTTAAAAATAAATCAATATCTTTCTTTATAAAAAATAAATAAAGTACAATATACATGAACTACCATTGTATCTCATGAGTGAGATTTTATTTATCCAAGTCAATTCTAATAGTTATCCGCCATTGTGTCACGGCAGCCATCTTGCATTTATTCGTTTGAAAATCTAACGTACTCGCAATACATGATCAATGTCAGGTCACGCGAACTGCGGTATTATTAAAAAGATATGAGCCACACAAAAAATAACAAAATAACGGGCATTTACTTAGTCATAGTCATAGTACATTTGAATGAAAAAGTTTAGACAATGTAATGTAACTGCTAGGTATTTGAAGCCATTAACACTGATTATGTGTCATAGCTTTGATGGTACAATATCTATTTTCCGGTGTACATTGCAGTTAATGATAAACATGTTGATTTATGATAATAAAGCGGTTATAAATCAACCACATAGTTTTACGTAAGTTATCGGCAGTGCGATATTCTACTTTGTGGCCTGCAGCTTAAACAACTTAATAACGAGTGATGTGTCAATTGATTTGATTTTTCTCCCAAGTCATAAGGATATTACATTAAATTATGCCATAAAGTAGATATTTCACAGGGTCTACCCTGATTAGCATCTTAACAAGAATGGTCTGGCTCGTCCCGTGATACCACCAGACAAGATAGGCTTTTAGTGGAAGTAATTCCGCGTTTTGCATTATTTTAGTCCTCTTCCCCTTTCCACCCTTTTAGTACAAGGGATGGGAACGGAAGTAAATTTGTTGGCGGATTTGACGTATGGGTAGAGGAAATATCCTTTTGTGCGACCCTCTGTGAAAAGGTCTGCAAGCGGCGGTTTAGTTTTTTAAAATCTCAATCGAAAACAAGAAACAAATTGAGTTTCTTGTTTAGAAATAATGAAGGACCACGCGTCGCATGACGTGGTGCTTTTGTGTACGGGCTGCCACCAGCGCAGCAACATGCGCGACCAGGCGGTGCGGGAGCGGCTCGCCGAGCAGTGCGCCGCGCCGCTCGCCGCGCACACCGACAACAAGTTCAAGGAGGACGTTGACTGCAAGTTAGTTACAACAAACGTCTACGATTTAATTGTATTTAACCACTTCCTTCCGGTCCGTGTGGGGTAGCAAAAGTCTTCCTTCCTGAATTTGTATCATTTGTTTTAATTGTTTTGTTCTCACCAAACTTGATAAGTCACAAGAAAGTTTTCAGTGTGGTTTCCGGTTTATAGTTAGCAGGATTTTAAAAAACTAAATTTTTATAGTTACATTTTTAATGAAGTATACGTTCAATTTATCTCTTCTCCGTAGATAATGTTACCTAATGTTAAAAGATCTATGTATTTGTGGACTCGAATAAAGAGAAGATAAGTCCTACAGATAGCAGCAGATGTGACTCTAATAGTGGTCATAATTTATTTATTCATCTATGTCTCATTGACGTTGTTTAAATCAGTACCTTTGGTTATATTTGGGTATTTCCTTATTATCTTGGGGCGGAATTGTAACTTTTCCATGTTGGTAATTTGTACTTCCGGACTGGGGATTCAATAAGAGAACAAGTTTATGGGTACAAGAGCTGTTCTTTAACATTAATTATTTTTTGATGAATAGGAAAATCCGTTCAGCTGCTCGAGCTTTGCTATATCAGTCGAGAAAACACGTCCTGCCAGAGGAGAGGCGGAAGGAGTTAGAACTAATATTATTGCGTCACTTTCCACAACATCAAGAGATCACACAGGAACTTCTGCAAGAGGCGGCGGAGATACAAGTTGTGTAAGTTCTCTTATCACATCCATTTGTAATACAAAAATAATCACATGCGTAGAGGAGTAGAGTAATTAAACCTTGTTTCAATCCTATAAAGTTCTATTTTATTTGCGATAAACTGTTACGACCCAGTCTGTGTTGACGAACACTTAGAAACATTAATATATGTACTTTAATGATTGCTCCCATAGCTACTACAAGACTAAGGGCCTGTCTAACCACCGGCTTATTGAAGCTAATAACGTAAAAATGACGTCACTATCAAGTAGAGTACCAAAATCCGATACTTCCATCAGATATTATAGACGTTGGATTGTTATCATAACAATTTACAAGAATTGTTGGACAGGCCCTAATTCTACACTTAAGCTAAAGTTAACAGTTCAATATGTGACAGCAAGGACCGTTTTAGCATTTCTAACATCCTGGCTGAGATTTCTACAACGTCTAACTTTAAGTTTCCCCTTTGAGCATCTGTGACGTCCCTTTATGTCCAGCGCCCTGGGCTGTCACACTCCTCGCCGCACACTAACACTACTGTGTGACAGGTTTGAAAACGTAGACTACTCGTCGCACGGACATAAAGTGGTAGAGTACTTCTTGAAGCACGAGGGTCTGCTGCAGCTGGAGCGGCTGTGGCGGCAGCACTTCCTCTCCTCCATGCGGCCGCGCTACATGCCGCAGCTCTGGTCGCTCGATCACAACGAGCAAAGGTCATTCATTCACTGTTATTCAATCATTCAGTTCATTCTTTTTTTATTTTTATCGCTGTAAATCGATTTAAAGTTTTAATATATTTGTTTTGAAGTCTGTTTACGTAAGTGACAAATAAACGCGTGTGTCATACGGAAAAAAGCTGATATATCGTGGTTTGATAATACTGATTTCCTTCCTGTGCGTTAAAAGTTTATCTCTTTACATATTTATTAACTATATATTGTTATAATTATTGTTGTTTCATTTACTGCACAGTTTGAATGAAAACATTATTTGTTTAATCTTTATCATTTTATAAAACGTGACAACTGATTATTTTATATTAAATTCCGGCACATGTATGAGGCGATTGTCGATTTCAAAGACCTGTCCATTTTTTGTTACTATGTATTTTATATAGTATTCTTATCTTATTTCAGATTAAAAATAAGGTTAGAAGAAGGTCGTCTTTCCGAAGAAGACTCAAAGCTGCTAGGATTTTGAATACTGGAATGGTGAAAATAGCAGTCTTTTGGTAGTTATCAGCTACACTTCCGAAAGACAAATCTAACGTGGACCAAATGTTTTATCACATATTTGCTACGTATTAAATTTTTTTACACTTCCCTTCGGATCTGCCTGCTTAAACAAAGTCAATTTACAATTACCGATATCGCTAGTAGAATTGAATATGTATAATTATAGGAATAAATACATAACAAGCACAAGTCCAAAGTTATTGTGAGTTCCATAAATGTTTGATTTTTCGATCAGCGATATCGCTAATGGGCGTCGCCAAGGTAAGCGGGTAGGAGGAGGCATCTGCCCCTAGACATTTGAAAATTGTGAAATATGTGTAAAAATTCAATATTAATAAGCATTGTTGGAGAAAAAACAGTCTTTTTTACAATTTGTAGCCCCCCCCCCCTTCTTCGTCACCCGCCTTCCCCTCGGTCATCGGTAGGCAATGCTCATGCATTTAAATTCGGTGCGCCACGTTCGTTCTCATTTTATTTATTTTAAGACCGCTACAAAGGTTTTAACTCAACAGTGGAACTGGCAACATTTAACAGTTCTCAGTTCTCTCTACATTTTTAACTGTTCGATTTTTCGGTTAGAAACGAACGTGTGTGGCGGTCTTAAAAATGTTTATCTCTTGTCAGAATTTATTTCTATTTTTAGGATCTACGATTAGATGAATTGTTAATAATTTAATTAAAGATTATTAATAAACATTATATTTATTAAATAGTTTATTTATGTCATTGTCCTAATCTAAATTGACAATTATTATGGCAATCCTTAAAACAATATCGTTAGGTCTATCCCAAAAATTCTATTTATATTATATCTTAAGCGCCAATAGTCTAATGGTTTGGGGTACCGATCTTGCGGTAGAGTTCGAATCCCGCCATTCGACTATTGCCGTGAACTATATCCTAGCACAAGCCTAGAGCTTAGTTGGTATGGTTATAGGAAAAGTAAATTAACAAAATTCCACTAATATTTAAAATAAAATAGAAAAATAAACATAGATCATAAAATTATTAGCAAGCTTCTTATACTACATTAGTACATTATTTTACAATTACAAATTTCTAAGAGCAGAGAGCTACTTTAGACAGCTATTGACGTATCTTCAGTTTTAACAGTGGTAGTGCCCGCTTTAACATGTTAGCACTGCAGGGCCGGCACGCCCCCAGTAATACCACGACCACACAAGACAGGCGTGAAGTGGAAGCAATTTCCTGTTTCGTCTGATGAGTGTGGTGCCGGAGGTCTAATTTAAATCCCTTTCTCTTTACCACCCTTTTCTTATAAGGAGAGGATGGGAAGGCGAAGTGGATTTGACGGTAGAGGAGACGCACAGGAAGGGGAAATATCCTCTTTATGTGCGTCTCCTCCATCGGATAAGGGTCGGATATAAAGTGGCTATCATGTGGAGAATGATAAAGCATGTAGGATTTTACTATGACCGCGAATGAGATGTCTATTTAAATTTGAAATGTTTTTATATTGCTTGTGACAATAAATACATATATAATCAGATTTCACTTGCGGTTTTAATTGTTTTCCAATCAATGCTTTGATTCTTTTCTGTGTGTTATACAATATGCGACATTTATTCGAATGTTTTTTAAATGCGATAAATAATTTAAATGCTTTTTTACAAGTTGTACAATTATATGTTTCAGGTATTGATGGTTTTATGATGTTTGAAGTACTTGGTTTTGCATTAGAAGTTGACGCAACAATTTTTTGTGGAGTTGCGGCGTGATTTGAATTATATATATTACTGTTTTCACCAGAATTTGCTTGAATATGGTTACTTTGGTTTGAATATTGATTGACCTGGGTGTGGCTTTTACGAATATCAGAAGAAGGTGTGCTGGTTACGGGTGTAGGCCTTGTTGTTATGGATACAGGCGGTTGTATGGAGGTTTGTGAGAATCCATCTCGAGACGGGGTTACTGTGTTTCCTTTATTTTGGTTTCTTACGGTCATATCTGAAACATTAGAATAAAAATGAATAAGGAACAAATTATCTTACGGCTATTTCTCACGGCTACTTTTTCGATGTTTTTGTTTGAAAATAATATCGTTTGCTGCGATTATAGATATATTTTTGAATGCAAATGCTAGATGACAACTAAAATAACTATATAGAAACAAAAACCTAATTCATAGGCGTTTTAATTATAAAAAAATTATAAAAAAACTAAATACAACAGTTATGTACAATAATAATTTCCTTGTATTGAACACTTTTTTCGTTAATAATTTTATTACTGTTGCTGAAATTGGTTAATACTATACCAAATTATTATCTCTTTGAAAAGATAGAGATTATGGTTTACTTGTTATTTAGTAAAATGTTCTTACTTTTGATGTTTTCTTGTAACACGCGATCGACTTTTTCACATTGTAGTTTAAATTCGTACGCATTTGTAAGGCGCTTAAGGCATGTTATGCAGACCTTGTTTGGCAGTCCATCATTAAGGCGAATCTGATTGTAGAAACATATATTTTTATACATTTTTTTTTAACAATAAATTGTGAACACATAAATAATTTCCATACGTTTGCCGCAAAATGACGAAGTTTTTTTTTTATTTTCCTCGTCAGTAAATAAACTTCCCCTTTAAATTAGGAACTAAGATTTGTATAAAAATAAGATATCCGTCAAATCATGTGTTATAAATATGAACAAGGTCAAAAGTCTGGCTTTTTTCGTTGCTTTACATATTATGTCTCTAATGTTTTAATAACGTTGCAAAAATGTAGTAAGTTTTTAGTCTGTATTCTAACAAAAAATAATTCAAATACTGAATAATTAGAAAAGATAATTTTTGTATGGAATATTCTATCTTCGATAATCATTAAAAAATATTTTAAATTACCTTAATTTTGGTCATTTCTATCACCATTTGAGCAAACATTATTTTGTTATACGCGTCGAAAATAGAATTATATTGAACATTAGATTTTAGACAGAATCTACACTTCTCCAAAGCTAGAGACATGATAGGAAATGCGTTAAATAAAAGAAACAATTCCAAAGAAACAACCACCGTTCCGGAATACACCACAACGACTGCCGCATCTGTAATACCCAGAATATTTTTATAGTTGAATATGAGAACATTGTCATCTGATGATTAATCGGATTTTCCCATTTCCGACTTCAACGTATGTGTTCGATTAAATCTCTTATCAAGTTTCAACTATTAACCATGTAGGTATTAAGTAGTTACTACGTACAACATGAACGAGTTCTATCTGTAGTTCTGTCTTGTTAAAATAAAGAAAATAAAACGTTATGCTAAGGGCATAAGAGTCTTCTTGCACGCAAAATAAAATTGAACCCGAGTGAGAAGGCTATAAGTGTTCGCTGTGTCCCTTTCTAACAGTGACCTAGAGTTGCCAGATATAAATCCTTTCGTTGTTTGGAGAAAAATAGGCGATTGATGTAATGTAATAATTTATTACCGACATGTTAAAGAAATATTGTTTGTTGTTATAGTTTGTCTAATTGATTATTTTGACAACTTAGTAGGGATGGTTGTGTAAAATCAAGCATGTATCTTTTTGATATTTACTGTCATAGAAGTTGGAATCGATAGATTCATAGTTATAACTTATGGAATTAAATAAAAACACTGTTTTCTCAATTTAATGACCTGCAGAACCAATACAAGTAATGAGAGTAAATAAATATTTATTACTAATACGTACGTAATTAAATTGTATTTCGCTATTCATGTCATCGCTAAATTCTCTACATTATAATCAATACTAATATTGTCCTCTAAGTTAGTTATTAAGAAAATAATAGTTTTAGTTAAAGGGGAACAGATAGCAATCTTTATGCGGCACGTTGATGTTTTTGGGGGTAACAATAAGCGTTGATTTAAGAGGACTAACTTATGTTGTTATATTGAAAAACAATCATGAAAGGACAGATAGGATCAGTTTTGGAGATGGAGGAAAAAAAATCAAAGATGTCAGTCAAGATTTATTAATTTATTAAATAAAAAATCTCTATTAAATACAAGAAAACGTAAAAACACACTTTGTTATTTAGGTGTCAGCAATCATAACATATTTATTAATTAAGCTCTTTTTTTTTAATAAAAAGCCCTACACTTATGATACGCTATAGGTTATATTCACGTTATTTAATTTATATACGAATAAATTGAAATAAATTGTCACGCAAAAAAGGGACAAAAACTAACAGCCAATAGCCAAAAGAAAATTACCATGGTAACGGTACTTTTAGCCAATGAGAAAGGCTTATCTTGTCTTTAAAGTATATATTTGAATTTTGACATTTATAAATGAAAAAGTTTTAGTGGAATGTAAAAAATAATTAAAGTTTTCATAATATGCAGATGAAGCCGCACGAAAATAGCTGGTTAACCTAAAACAAAATTGCCTTTACTTTCTTCATAGGCTAATATGCATTTGTGAAATAAGGTGTAGACTTCTTTATACTCCTTAGAGAATGGAACATTATTTAAGCAAGTCATTACTTCGAACACATTATGAATAAACAAGTGCATTTTGTGTAATTCACCATCTTTCTTTATAGGTAGAAACTTATTAATGTACATTCTACGTTGTTTATCTGTTAACACACTCTTCTTGGTTTGCAATTTCCAATCTCCGCTGCATATATCACATTTGCAAACTTTACCTATTTTTTCAAATGATATGCTGTTTTTCGCATGTAAATCAATATCCAATGTATGGTAATGACCCCTGAAAGCAAAAAACAAAAAAATACATAAATTAAGGGATTTCAATAAAACTAAAAAAGATATGAGCAGACAATGTATACATTTTTTTATTGGGCCACAGTGTCAAATCTCTTTTCTTTTGTACCCCCGAGGAGGGGGCCCTTCGGGTACCTGCTGCTGTCGCTTATGCAGCAACCTGTGTCAAATGTTGAGCCCACTACAGACATAAAGTTGTACACTCTAATTATTCAGTTAAATGTGTCATCACCAGCTCACTATACATCCTCACTGAGGGGCTTGGAGTCTAGGTTAGACCTGCGTTAGGGGTGACTAGTCCTTAGTCAACCACTTTGACCCACTGTTGGTTGGTTAACAAGTCTCTATGTGTAAGCAAAATTCTGTCAGTTTTACTGTACAGATTAAAGTTTTGTCTTCACACAGTTCTAAACTTAAAATATTTTATTATGCTAATTTATTAAGTATACTTACATGTAAGAAACAGTCAACTCCGTTCCTTTCTCAATAGGTTGTACCGCTATCAAAGCAGCAGTTTTGTTCAAATTTGAAACAACAACATTAGGAGTACAAGAATGCTGCAATTTGCCAATAAATGGATACCATCCATGGTTTACATGCGGACAACTATAAGTCTTTGACAATGTCCTGTTGCTTACAGTCAATATAACTTGTGTTGGTTCAGCATGCAATGCAAAATACATCATGAGCCGTCCCAGAGACTCCATCGCCGATTTTCTCTCCCCCAATAACAGAGGAAAAAAGGATGGCACTTTTTCTAAATGATAAATTATTAAGGCACAGAAGAAACTGGCCACATACATGCTACCATGTACAAACAGCTTATCATCATTGTAACTAAGTACAGAAAGCTTATTTCCGACATCGAACATTTCCTGCACCGAAGCAGTGCAAATTCTTTTTGAGCCTGTGCAACGTGAAATCGTATTTATTTCTTCCCAGGATTCACTGAGTTGCACCACTTTAATAGCACCTTTGACCATCAGTTTTGCCATTGGACTATTCAAAAAGATCTCAACTATTTCCATAATTTGACATTCTATGCTGTGATATTCTTTCATGCAAAGCGCTTTACATTCTTCACCACAGAACAACACAAAACAGCAATTATCACAAGGTATAAGGTTCAATGACATCTTGTGACAGTAGTGGCAAGAAAATGGTAATTTCTCTACATTATTACAACTAACAAATGATGGTTCCAATGCTAGTAAGGTTCCAACCTTAATGTCTTTAGCTGCAACAATCTTTACAGAAGAATCTTTCCTAACAACTTCAATATTGGCACTAGCACAAGGTATTTGGGAATTTCGCTTAGTACCAAATTTAAAAACACTACCAAAAGTATCAATTACTTCCTTCACAGCTATTTCTTCTATGTCACTAAACATTTTAACAAATGCCAATCTTTTCTTTAATTTTTCAACGATATCTGGCGGACAGCCGAGTCGAAAGCAATGTTCTATATCAGTTTTACAGGCATAAAATTGTTTCCGGTTTTGAAAAATAGCGGATCTATTGCTGTATGCGAGCTTCATTGCCCTGGAGTTCGTCGGTGCACACATAAGTGCTTTATTATAACATTCTAGTGCTTCATTATGATTTCCCATTTTAAAGGCTACATTACCCTCATTACGGCACTCATTAGATCTTGATTCACATTTATTAAGTTTAGGTAAGTGTGGGAAGCCACTACATTTTTCAAGTGCACGAAAAGCTGCCATTACAACATCAGCATAATCATCACTGTTCATTGCTGCATAAATTTCACTTATTAAACCTCTCTCCCTTAAGTACTGTTGGTGAGCTGATGGCATACTAAACATCTTGCCTGTAAAGGAAAACATGTCAAGCTGTCATGCAAGTTTCTTAAAATATTGTATACAGTCATCTACATAAACATGTTATGCATTTACTATAAATTTAAACTCGTCAAGGCTTTCGATTTAGAAATCATTTATGCACATATTTAGCAATACCATGAATCGATTCTATTTCTTTCTATTAACTAATATCTTTGACAATCCGAATACTTTTAAAGTTAGACTTACCTACACGTAGTCTTGTGCAACTGCAATGTAGAAAAATCAACTTTACTTCCCTTTCCCTAAAACTTCTTTGAGTTACAAATTAAACAGTAAAATTTGATCATTCATGAAATGTAAGATAGGCTACACTTCACAATAGCAAACGCAAACGAAACCTAGAAAATTGCAAGTACAAGTACAATAGCAAAATTGTAAGTCACAGACACAGATGGCGCCAAAATTGGTGTATCACCATAGACTTTCATCGACAAATATATTTTCGAGGAAATTACCGGAGTATAGACAAAAATATTTTTTTATCTACAAATCATGAAAGATCGTAATATTACTTTAAAAGGGATCTCCCCTTCCATGGAGGTAATAAGTACTACGTACAGGAGGAGTGTTTAACAGTAGTGCAAGTGAGTTTTTTTTTTAAGTGGGAGATATTTTTATCTCTGAGAAGAAGTAGGGCGTCCAGTAATTACATTTGAAAATGTGAATTTGAATTACCTTGTGTCTGTTGCAATCAGAATTTGTTACCATTTGTTAAGCAAGAAATTCCATAACTATCAAGGCGACGCATATTTTTATATTTGTAATTTTAAAAAAATGTTATGTACTAATTGACTTTAAAATATTTTGTTGAAAGTTGTTTTATTTATTTCCTATTTCAAATTACAGTGACCGACCCCTTATTGTAACGTGTTTTGTGCACCTGGAAGTATGGCTTTCTTGACATAAATTTCATATTTACTTGCGTTACTTATTAATGTATCACAAACTAATTAACTGATAATTTTAAATCGCACCGTTCAAACCGTACCACATCGTTGTACTGTGCGTTGATTATAAACAACAATAAGTAAGATTTCTATTATTCTGTAGATCAGCGCTAAGTAAGACTATTTCTATTATGTTCTGACTATTTCTTCTCTAACTGACTCAAGAGAGTGTATTGCAAGAAGTTTGCTACGAAGATTCTTTAACTATAGAGCTTTCTAACCGACAAACGAAGTCTGAGGCACTTCCTAGTTACATTGTAAGGTACACGTACTTCCTTTACAATTTGCGTTTTTGTTTTCAAAAGGAAAGAATTTCCCTTTAATGCAGACATATTACCTTGCTGGTAACCCTAAATGCTCAGAGGCGCCATCCTGTCAATGTTGACAACTTGACAACTTACGTCTGACAACAGCAAATCAAAAACAAAAGGATTTTTAAACTGGAAATCCGTTATAACTTTATGAGATAAGTTTTAGATAATATATGAAATAATTTAAGTGTTATTGCTACTACTGGGAAAAGATTTGCAGTAATAATGACAAACACTAAACAAATAAAAATAACAAAGTTGTTCCGAAAAGGCGGTAAGTGTATAAAATGCTAGTTATTTAAAATGAAAGAATTGAAAAATATATATCCGTCTTTTGTAGCAATTAGAGCACCAGACGACTGCCAAGAGTTGCAGGAAGAGATCCAGGAACTTGAAAGACAGCTTAAACAAAAGCATTATGAGTTATTTCAGGTCCAGCGCAATAAGTATAGAAGTAAAACTGCCCGTGTCAATACTCTACCGAAAAAACCCGAAGTTTTTGTTAGACCCCAGGTATGTTTATTTTATTCGTCCGCCGGTTTTATTAACTTCGGCTGTATCTATAATGTGTGATAACTGTTATTAATAATTCTGTTTCAACTAGATAATTATGCTACAAAATTCAATTGACACTATGAAGAAAAACCTGGAGTTAACGTCTATGGTGTCAGGTATGGAGGTGCAGTCATATGTGTCAGGGGAGCTTTGCTGCATTGTCTATCATTTGCAGCATGATGCAAAACACCAAGTTAAACATTGCCTGGAAATTGACATGACTTCCGGTAAGTGGTGGAATCAATCATTTTTCGAGAATGAAGCAATAATTTGCGGATTGCCTAATATAGATTCATTGCCAGCAAAATAGCTTGCCATTGCCACCAGTCTAAAATATGAAAAACTGTATAATGGTTTATGATGTCTTTAATTCTATGCTCTACAGTCTTTGATAAATTTTACACAATTATTCTGTTTTAATCTTTTTTATTCCAGGAAAAAATGAAATAAAACGAACCTCATTCCCACTTGGCTTTAATTTCAAAGCTGTGATTGAAGAGTTTGACAATGTTATGAAACCAGCGTGCCTTGGCTCTATAAGAAAAGCTCTTGTTGCATATTACGATAGACTTGCACAATTTGATGCTTTAAAGGTGACAATCCTAAATTCATATTATTGAATTAGTATCACATTTATGCAATTTAAAATAAATTTTATGGTTTACAGAAATTATTAAATATTGAAGCAAAGTTATTTAAAAAATTAGACTCATCATATATAGAGATATCATTTTTTGCTGAAGCGAATGTGGACAATGAATGTGTTATGATACCTATAGTCCTTTTCCTTGATTATGACATCAATGATATTAGACCTAAAACTTACAGATTCAATGATGCAGGTAAATATATAATTTACTCACTGACCTCTTTTCATGGATAAGCTATTAACGGTCAGACAGTGACGTCCCTTTTAAGCTATCTAAGCCTCTATCAGCTAGTGTTGGGACTGGCCCTTAATGTAATGTTTTGTTCCTACTTGATTTTCTTCATTTTGGCATTATAGTAGCTATAAGTAGTGTTGGAAACCCAAACTAATAATACACATTGAATTGTCTGTAAATTGAACAGATACTTTTAAGACAGATGAAAGCAAAAGCTAGTATTTCCAAGCAATTACCTATCCATTTAGTGAGGTCACTGAATTGACTACAAAATAATTGCAGAGTACAAAATTCAGTATTCACTAAATTGACTTTTTAACAGATTTGTCAGAGGATGTTAAAAGTGTTCTACACACACAATGTACTGTGTTCAGAAAGAAGGAACTTCATAAAGCATTCAGAGATGCATTTATGGATGGAATTGGACCATACAAGCTGTTGAAACAGGTTTTACAATCCCTAATTATCAACTTAGTTATAGTTTTTTCCCTTTATTAGGTTACAGATTACAAAGTAATATTATAAATTCTGAAATTCACATGAATTGTTGGATGTATGCTACTGTTGCTTCAATATAGCTTAACAGATCTTGATTAGATTTCGCACACTTGAAAAAAATAAACACCTAAACCACTAGTTTAGTAAGAAACAAAGGTCCAATGGAAAAAAAATCCCAATGGAATGATTTCGGTCTACAACAACCTTTTTTCTCCGTGGATGAAATCACGCAAAAGGTAGTCTTACATAGTTTTCTGTTTGCAGCTGACAGTAGATGAGCCAAACCCTCAGCAGAGTCACAAGCGCTTCCGTCCCAACAAACAGAACCCTCACAATGATGACACCTTCCTACCTGAGGAATGTTCTGACCAAGGTGAAAATGACGACGATGTTTAAAACTCGCAGAGTCGGATTCTTCTGAATATAAATGTGGTTTTGAGTTTCCGTTTTAATGTTAAGCTTGTAAATATAACAAAATCTTTATTTTATTATGCGTTTTTTATTCACATTCCATAGATATACAAATGTAATCCATTTCTTTTATAGAAAAATTAAAAATAAACGATACTACCCATTTCAAAATAAAACATTTGTTTATTAATAAAATTTTATTACAAATAAAAATATAAAAATGATATTATACATCTTTCCATATATAAGATTGGATCTTGGGATACCAAAATTACCTCGAATTATAACAACACTTGTGCTACTAGCTTAGGTATTATATTTTAAATGTGGTTCAGCTAATTTGTATTAAATGTCTATTGTGAAAATACGTCTTTTTAGTCATTAGTATGAGAAAGGTTTTTCTCATGTCTAATTTAAATTATACTTGGTATATAAAAACGTGCACATATAAATTCACATTACACTAGCAACATTTATTTTCTGTTCTTACATTTATTATAAAAAATTATTGCTAGCTTGCACTACTGAACTCTAAATGAATATTCTGTTACATTACTATTTATTACTTCAAATATTGATATTTTATTGCTATGAATACTTCAATATACAATTTAGAAAAAACTATTGTTCATACTAAGAAATCAATATTGTCAATAAAATAAGAATAATAAAAATGTTGGAAATTATAATTTTTTTTATTTAAAAAATAATTATATTAACTATTACAATATTCTATCTAATCTAATGTTCAGCACTTTAGCACTGTAGGGAACTTCCTTTTGAGATTTAAAGGTATTTTGTAGTTACCACCTTATTTCAATTATTTCCACATTAACTGCCCAATCATAAATAACTCATGTTTCAGTATATTTTGATAAATTAATGGAAATTGTAGGTACATTACTCTGTTAACATGAGGTGAAATATTTTACACTCAGTCATTACTTTTTTGTGACTTTTGAAATAAAAAAAAAAGTTGTAAAATGAATATGTCAAATTTCAGTAATGAAAATAAAAATCACTGGATTTCAGCTATTTCGCAACAAAATGAAAAATAATAAACAGTTTCCATTAAAATATATATATTAATAATGATTTGATGAACACATTTGTAGTGTGCTTTAACACATGCACTTAGTTGTAAATTAGCTCTGATTCGGCTCAAAAGTTCAGGTCTAGGTGAACTAGCGAGCTATAGCTCAGCAACTAAATTATTAGCTCACGACTTACTGCGATTTAATAACTATGTGAACGCGCAAATGCAATAACTATGAAAAAACGATCTGAACTATGAGCCATTTCTGTGATCATCTGATCTGCAGTCCATCAATTTTAGTTGAGTTACCCACTACTTACACTTAAGTAACAATGAACAGGATATGTTTTTGACTTTCATAATCACAATATAGCCATCTCACTCATCATCATAGAAAGAAACAGTGATAGCAATACAAGAATCACGCAATTTCACTTTTACTAAACTACAATCACATTTCCTTTGACATAAACATTATAAATGTACAGTTCTCGCAATCTTACTAGACCTTAGATTGGGTTATCCTAAAGCTATTTATTTCGATAATCTTAGTAAATTATATTTTTGGATCTTTTTAAAAGTGAACCATTGACTATAAAATTTATACACTTCTAAACTGATTTCAAACATTCCAGCAATAGAGAGCAGACGGAAAGAGAATCAATATTAAGAAATAGATTGCGATATCTCTACAAACAAATGAATGAAATTCGAAATACTGTGTACATTGACATTATCCGTTCAACAGTCACTTGGTGGTGGTTACTGGTGTAAGTGGTGGTTGTTGGTGTTGTGTGGTGGTTGTTGGTGTTTAGAGTCCGCGGTTGGGCAGCGGCTTGACCTTGTAGATGCGGACCAGCCAGTGCTCAGTGGTGTAAGCCTCCTCCAGCACGTCCAGGTTGAAGTCCTTGTTGCCGATCTCCGCGCCGCGCACACGGTCGAAGCCCGGCGGACGACCTGACGGATACCAACATATATCAATGTATTAACAAAAGTGATTTACATGCAATATAGCTAATAGAATAAATAGTACAATTTTTTTTTTAATTATATGGCATTAGATTAAGTTAGTATGAAATAAATCCTTTTAGATATTTTGGATGATCAATAAATGCACCGGCTTAGAAGTTTCTGGATTAAACTAAACACTTAAAAGACTGTCAAGTGTATTCTGTGGCTCTGAATGATGATGTCCAAGACGTAATCTATACTAGTATTATAAAGATGAATGATTTGTATTTTTGAACTTTTAGATTTCTGTATGTATTGAAATAAATAAAAAATGTTATTTTTAAAGTCTATTAAAATCTACTAGTTACCTACTAATAGTTATCACTGAATAACATAGGCTACATTTTTTATTATTTTTTTAATTTTACATGGACAAAGTTGCAACAGGTAATACAAAGATTGAGAGTGTGATCGGATTAAGCCGTGTTGGGGAATATGTGTGCACTGACCGCCCTCCGTGTAGACGAGGCCGAACTTGTAGTAGCTCATCTTGTACATGAGGCAGTTGAGCAGCGCGGGCGCGCCCTCGCCGTCCACGCGGAACTCGCCCGCCGCCGTGTAGTAGTCCGCCTCGCGGATGTGCGCGCCGCGCTCCGTGCTGCCGCCGATACGCACCATCCACAGGAACTTGTTTATATCTGAAAAATATTGCATATACGATAATTAAGAAAACTATAAAGTCATTCCGTATATGTTTATACCAAATTTTATCAATATCCGTTCCATTCATCTAAACTTTCGCATTTATAATATTAGTAAGACTAGCTTGCACCCGCGACATCGGCCGCGCGGAATTAAAAAAAATGCAAGTACCCTATGTATTAACCACAAATTGTTAATCTCTTGTTTTTCAATAAAAATTATTTCTATTTCTGTTCCATTTCTATGTGTTCTTTCAGACTATCCTCTACATCTATGTCAAATTTTGTCTAAATCCGTTCAACCGTTCAGGCTGCAAACTCTAACAAACATCCATCTAAACTTTCGCGTTACATTAAGCAAGATTAGAAGATTGTTATCTAAAAAGTGTGTCTTACCATCGGAGGAGTATCCGACGAGTCCGCCGAATATAACTAGTACATAATCGACATCTAGTTCCTGCATGATGTGGTAAGCTCGCTCCTCGCCCGACGCCATTGCCTGCCCCACACGGGAGATGTGAGTGTTATTCCACGTGTTGTTGTCCACTATCACCGTGCGGTTCGCCATCGCCGTTATCTGGTAGCCGTAGTCCCACCAAGACATCACCTTAGATTCCTGCACAAAGAATACTATTAAATATACTAATATTGGTTGAAGCCCACTTTAACATCGTGTAACGTAATTACAATTTAAAAATGAATATGCCACTAATAAAAAAATAAACATAATTAAAGGAACATAGATAAAAAAACACTTAATTTTAAAGTTGTAATATACACGAGAGACACGCGTCAAGTGGGAGCAATTCCTTGTTTTTAAGTCCTCGTCCGCCATTCCATGTCCCTTTAAATGGGAAGGGGATATGGAGGATGGGACACAAAAATAGGGGAAATACCCCTTTTCTGTGTCACCTCTTCTGTTGATTGAAGGTAGACAATGCATCTGCTAATGCTTATATCTGGGCTTTGTTATTTTGGCGAATTCCGGTCAATAAAAAACAGCCTATGTTACACAGTGAAATGTAGCTTTTTAATGGTTACACCATTAAAAAGTACAGTAGAACTTGGATAAGTTAAAGTCCAAGGGAAACACGAAATATTTTAAGTTACCAAGGGTCTATGTTATAGAAGTTTTGGGCTCTGAAGGGAATGAACATATTATTTTTTGAAGTTATAGAGGTTTTTAAGTTACCGAAGTTTGAGTTATCGAGTACTGTATTTTTGAATTCGGCCCGGTAATCTTTGTGTGAAATCACATAGATACAAAAAAACAAATATTTATAATTAGTATAGATTTTCATGAAGTGTATTCCTTGTATATATTTACCTCTGGTGTATTCATCTTGAGCCAGGTGTAGGCCTCGCGGAAGTCGTCAAATATGATCCTGGCGCCGTCGTGCGCGCGCGCCGACAGCACTATGGAGGGCGAGGAGTACGCCTCCGACGTCACCCACGTGCAGTGGAACACGTATGACAGCAGCAGGCAGCCCAGCACGCACACGAACAGCGTACCCACCTGACATTCCACATCATCTTATAAACTCTCGGTTCGGCACAACAGGTTATTGTCTTCCACATAACTCTATCATCTCGTTACTCCCTTCTTGATCATGTCATCTTTCACGCAATCCATCTCTTTCTAGGTCCTAGGTCTACCTCTACCGGTGTATCCTTCCACACTACTTACTAATATTATAAATGCAAATGTTTAGATGGAAGTTTGTTAGTTTGTAGCCTAAATGGTTGTATGGATCTTTATGAAATTTGGTATTGACATAGAGCTGTCTGGAACACATAGGCTACGTGCTATTTTTTCTAATTCCACTCAGACAAGTCGCGGGCGAAAGCTAGTTATTAAGTAAACTATGTTTTAATAGGAACAGGAAAATCCGTGCATCCCTTGTCGATTAAAGGTAACATCTGCAATTGCAGACATCTATGGCGAACAGTCGCTTCGCTATTATGGCGAATGGCGCTAGTTTGTTTGCAAAGTGCTAAACTTTAATACAAAAACTATCTAATTACAGATTTCGATAATAAACACTAGCTTATTCCATAATATAGATAGGCTCAGAATTATTTAGGACCTAGATACGTATGTCTACTCTATACCAGAGATAGATAGTATAGAATAAAATATATTCTACTAGTATGCGTATTTCGATCGTGTTTGAATTAAGTAAAAAATTCTATCCCAAATTATAATCAATCTGTTACAAATTTCATCCATACAAACTCCATCCATCCATCAAAACTTTCGCGTTTACAACACTAGTTCACTGCATTTAAAAATAATATTACGTAATTTCCAATTTAAATTATAGAATTATAAAATTATTACCTCAGATCGGAATACAAAATTATTTTCATGTTTCTTCTTCTTTTCGTGCTTGTCTACTTTAGGTTCAATATCCTTGACGTGCAGACTGAGTAGACTGGAGGCGGCCACGCCCGACACTATGCACATCACCGGCGCCAGCACCAGCATCAGACGGACCATCACACCCTGGATGTTATACCAGTTTGTAGATCTAATTGTACTGGTTATGCGGTACTTAGTTGTGTAAGAAATCAGCGATCAAAGTGTATAGATCATGGTGCGGAGGCGACGGAGAGTGTCTCAGACATCGCCTACTACGCTATCAAGCTTTTTATTGTCATCATTTTTACTAAATTAACATAAATTGTATATAAAAAAGCAATAAGCCCTAATTCAAAACTCACGTATGATAGTGCGATGACGGAGCCGATTAGTATAGGACCCGTCAGGTCTTAAAAGTTAAAAAAAAAAATTATCCATAATTTCGGAACTAAAACATGTATCTTGGAAAAACCATCTTACTAACAGCTGCACTAAGAGTCGTTCAAAAGTTACTTAAACCAGCCTTAGTGTAGATATTTCACACAAAACTTTAGGACTTTTAGTGGGCATCAACTTGCATTCATATAGTTTTCTCTTCCTAAACGAACACTAAAGGCCTCACTAAGGGAGACAAACACAGTTTATTACTTACCGCAAAATAAATACTAAGTACTCCATACAGTATGATGAATATGTTGGCATCGGTGAGCTTGCTGAAGCAGAAGTAGAGTCCTGCGGGGAACAGGAACACCAGCACTTGCAGGTCGAAGTAGAACGAAGACCACGACGTCGGCTGGTGCTCCGATACAGATGCTGGAGGGAGAAAACTTTGGTTTTAAAAATATTACAGAAATATTTTCATTCTACATTAAAAGTCAAAATTATGGTCTACTAACAACAAAAAAAAAAAGTCAGAATAGACTCACCAATGATAGGAATGTGATTTTTCGCATAAGAAGGGTCGAGCAGAGAGTAAAATCTTCCCGTCCATGGTGAAATTTTACCTATAAATTTACAAAATATCTTTTAAAGGTTAATTCTTTTGAATGAATTAGTCAACACTCAACACATATGAGAAAAAATATAATAACCTAATAATTTTTATACACAACAATAAATGTCGCATACATTCTCCACATACTTGCCAGTATTAAGAAAAAAAATAATATAAAAAACATTGCGATGCACCAAAAGGTTTACCTGTGACGGTCAGAGCGACCACAGCAGTGCCCAGTGTTGCCAGTAATGTGGTGAGCAGCGCCCGGAACAATAACTCGAAGTTAGCGGGCGAGAGACGCGCGCGCAGGTATTGTGCGAACGCATACAACTGGCACAGACCAAATGTGCCCAGAGCCTATAACAGGTATTACGTATTAATATCCCATAATATAGTATTCCCAAGGTAAATTCCTGTTACACACAATTCCTCCATTTTGTCTTCCACTACCTTTTTAGCCAGTCTCATGTCATTTTAATACTTTCTTGCTTATGTGATAATCTCTCCTTTATTGGTGCTCCTTTCAAGTTCCTATTTTTTTACAAATTCTACAATACCGTTACATTTCACTTTTCCACCAAACCATTTACGTAGTCTATGGTAATACTAGCTGTCGCTCGCAACTTCGTCCCCGTTAAATTAAAGAAGTAGAAAAAAGCCTATGCTATTCACTGGTAAATTGGCTTTTTAATGATGCAAGTATTTTTAAATTAGCCCAGTAGTTTTTGAATTATCCCAATTAATACAAAAAACTACAAATCTTAATAACATTTGTAACTCTATCCCTTCTTATCACATCCCATCTTAATATACATAACTTACACATCTAAAACTTACCAACATATGCTCCGAGCTCTGTACAGGTTGGAAGCCAACAAATGAGATCTGCATGGAGAGTATAGTGCCGACACAGTACAGTGTGCTGTACGCCACGTACACACGTGCGGAGAAACGACCGAGCAACATCAGCGCTAACACGTGGAGTGGGATCAAATTGATTAGGAACACATAACCACCCCATGAGGACACCTGGAATTGTAAATTGTGTATGTAGAAACATTACAGTAGATTAAAAATATTTGAATCCGGATAAATTAGAAACTTCTATAAGCCTCTAAGTTACTGGAGAAATTAGAAACCTCTATAATAGAGAATGATATCAAGGTAATTAATTATTTACGGCTTACTCACATATACTTTTCTTTTTCCGGTGACGGCACCGACCAGTTTCAGACCCTGCGGGGATCCTTCTTCAGGGCGAGGGTTAAGTACGTATCGCACGAACGCGATGAAGCTGAAGAAGGACCCCCGCAGGGTCTGAAACTGGTCGGTGCCGTCACCAGAAAAAGAAAAGTATACGTGAGTAAGCCGTAAAAAATTAATTATAAAATGTCTCACGAAAGTTTAAATAATTTAATTGATATCAAGGTACTTAGGAATTAAAATTTTTAAAAATCATACTAATATTATTAATGTGAAAGTTTATATGGATAGATGAATGGATGTTTGTTAGTTTGTAGCCTAAATGACTAAATGGATCTACATGAAATTGGCCATAGACGTGGAGGGTAGTCCGGAAGAACCCATAGGCCACTCATTGTTTTTTTAAATTCCAACCGGACAGAGATAGCGAAAGTTAGTTTCAAATGAAATGTGCGAAAGTGCAAAAACAGATAAGGTATAATACTTATCAGTGTGAAACTTTCACCTTATTGATCTATGATTGGTATAAGATCCCCATTTATTGACTTTAAACAGCAATCCAAATAAAATACTCAATCAAAATTAAAAACAAAGAAACTACGTAATTTTACAATACTTACCATGTAAAAATATGCAAGGGCAGTCAATGTTGCCCATAGAATGGTTCCCGTATTGACTGCTTTTATCCAGAAGTAGTATGTGAGCAACATGCAGAATATCGCAATGCCTTCGTTATCGTAACTGCCCGCGACTGAACGACTGATGTAGCCTGGTACAATAGCTATCATTGCTGCTGCAACTAAGCCTGCACCCTCATCCTATGGAATAAATTATTAACTTTGAAATCACAAGGATAGATTTGCTTTATTTATCAAATAGTATACTTGTAGATCAATTATTATCTTTGTAATAACCATTGCCAGTTTCGGCTTTACAAGCATCCTGGGCAAAATCTATAGCATCCCTGAGCCCATACTTGGGGTTAAGCAGAGACTTTATTAGCTGAATTTGACTCCCTCACAGCTGAAATTGCCAAACCAGGCCCTTTCCTAATACCATTTATGTCATTAACTATGTGTCCGTTCTGTTATTTTAGCAAAACACACATCAAACCTAGATTTAAACAACAGTAGGTTTACCATATGATGGTAGTATTAACTACGAGAGTTGAGGAAAATCAAGCCCATACACTTCAACTAAGGGTAAATTTGTTAAAAAATGAGTTAAATTAAATTGTTTACCTTAAGTTCTTTAGTCAGCAGGTATGTGACAATTGTAGTTAATGATGAGAAGAATGGCGCAAGGAAGACACAGACATTTCGAATGTCTATTGTGATATTCAGGAACTGCATAATATTGTAAAGTGTGGCTGATGTCACCATCAAGCCGGGGTATATTGTGCCTGTAAAATAATATCTTTATAGAGAAGATAAAAAAGCAGAAAATTGCATAATATTAATTGATCAGATGCCTATGGTACTTGCAACACCAGAAAACCTGTGGATGTGCTGTGTCTTTAATAGAGATGTACACTTTTTCACTTTTAAGTTACTGAGACACTCTCAGTCGGTGGGACTGGGTCAAGCGCTAGCTTAAAAAACTTCAAAAAAAAAAAGTTAAAATAATTGAAATACTATATTCTTGTTGTTGTTAAAACTAATAGAATCATAGAATGTAGAAATTAATACACATATAGTAATCACTTGTTTTAAATGAGTTGGATATATACTAAGAAAGGTGTATTATTTGAAACTTACCTCCAATAATACGCCCTAACGGATACCATGCTCTGTCATCAAACCAATTGTGAAAGTTGTAGAAACCCTCCTCAGTAAGGTAGCGAGTTGTTCTATAGTTGAAATAAGGATCAAACTCATGGATGACGCTCTCAAAACGAAGAACCGAAAATAGCCTAGTTGCAAATGCTGTAAAAAATATTATTGCAATATTAAAATTAAGTTTATAGTGCTACATCAATATTTATTGATTACTTCAGAAAAAAGCAACAGAACACAGGAACCACAGTCTGTTTACATTGTTTAAAAAATATGAAAATAGATATCAAATTGCTAAGGTTATTTTATAAATGATTTACATATTGAAAATCTAAATTTTAGTTAAATAAACATACATGTGAATTGTCGGGTTTAATGACTGGAACACCAATAACATAATGGTGCGGTACCATGACTAACTTGGAACAGGCAAAGAATTAGTAGTAATGCAAGTTTTTAATAATAATGTATTAAGCGCTATTTAAAGTTTGTTAAGAGATAAAATTACCAATTAAATAACTTACATAAGATTGCTGCCATCGATAAAACAGCCAATTTTATAAACGTGAGCTGTTTATCGGAGGATAGGTATGGCAGTTTTGCCCTAGGTTGGGTTTCCACGGTCATGTTGAATGCAGTTTATTTAATGGGAATGGTTAATCATAACATAAATTTTATCTGAGACAGTTTGCACTGCAAATAAATGAAAATAATTTCGCCGGCAACCTATACTCTTATTCAAAGCTAGCTTTAAGAAGATTGTTTGACGCATTGACGTCGATGACAGTTTGTGAGCGGCGTGGCATAATTGTAAAGGTGAATACACCCATTGCCTTATTTTGTACATTATCTTTCTTTAAAAAATAAATTAAAAAAACCTTTTACAAAAAAAGCTTGTTATGGAATTAAGCAATATTTCCCATTTAATGAATAAATTAAGGCTAAAGATAACCAGCTATCTAAAAGTTGTACTTTTTACAATCTGTTACAATTTTTTTGTGTCAATGTCAATTGATTGTCACTTTGCTGTATGTCATTTTATGATCATCTCTCATCTCATTTTAGCCGTTCATTAATTCCTCCGATTTTTCTATTTCTTTATCATCGTTTTGTTAAGTTCAATTTCTTAATGATCGTGTTGTTAAATTCCGTGCTGATAATTAACTTAACTTCTAAATAACATTATCTAATCACCCCGTTAGATGAAAGATCGTGCAATGTACCATTAGCCTCAGTTTGGTGACTAATAGAATCAGGAAGAGAAAAGTCCGAGTTCGTATAATGACTGTGAGCTGTTAGTATTGTAATAAACGTATAAGTAATGTCTGACGGTGATCCATCTCTCGAAGAAGACGTACCAAAGCCTCTACTGGAAAGACCTGAAGAGAATGTGTTTACGCCAAAGATATCGACACCAATTTTCGCTGGCGGTGTAAAGTTACAGCATAAGAGATCAGACGCTACAGAAACTGAATCCTTCCTGTCTGACGCACAAAGAAATGAACTCGCGTTCCAAGAGCTATTCGAAGATGGAGCTGGAGACTTTCACTCAGTAAGTTAAAATCATATTATTTTATTTCAGTTACCAATATCAATAAATTATATAAATACATGAGTTAAAATGTTAATCAATACATGATTTAAAAATATACAGCTTAGAATTGGGTGAATATCCAGTTACATTCTTAACAATACCATCATAGCTATGTAGTCAATACTCTTTTGTGAACCTAACTCTTTTTCAACTAGTTATTGATTTAGTAGAACTGTTTATGGTCAGCAGGATCGTAACTAATTTGGACAGACCTTTGTACAGACTTGAAATTTGTTGATACTTACAGACAGAACTTGAGTAAATCATTATTTCTTTAGTCCAATGTCCCAAAGTTTTATTTTTACAATTATCTACTAATATTAATTAGAGGAAAGTTTTACTCCAAAAATTACTGGCCTTTCACTATTAGAAAGCAAATTTATCTGTGAGTAACATTGCCAGCTAGTTCTAGATAAGTCCATTAAAATGTGACTATGATACTATAGAGCTGGCGTTATTTCCATTTGAAACTCTAAAGACTAAAATGATGACATCATTGGTCAATAAAGCCTTGCATTATGTTAGCTTTGCAAACAACATTTAATAGTGCTATTAGTAGATAAGATGTTTCTAGTAATTTCTAATGATTACCAAAATGCTGTCTCATAATTGTTAATATGCTGTTTTTAGACAATCATCATTATGCATCATCTTCAGCTTTTATCTTACCGCTGCTGGACATAGGTTTTCCAAATGCCTTCCACAAAATGTGGTCCTCTAAGACAATAGTTAATTCCAATTATTAGCCCTCTATAGCATTTAATATTTTTGTATCTTACCACTAGCTGTTCCCATGCGGCTTCATCTGCGTGAAATTATGAAATTTTTATTTTATTGTTTGCATTTGTCAAATTATCATTAGCAAATGTCAAAATGACATGACATGAAACTTGGCAATCTTGGTTCCTTGATGTTGGCAGCAATTTATGGTCACTTTCCCACATTAGAGCTTTTATCCAAAATATTTACCTACTAAGTTTAATAGCGTGGAAATATATAGCTTAAATCGTGACATAAGTGTAGGGCTTTTTATTAAAGAAAGAAATATTCAAAAATATGCTGTAATTCTTGACATCTTAGGCAACAAAGAAGTGTGTGTTTACACTTTATTATAATAGTATAGATTTAGGGATGATGTTAAATTATTATTTTCCTTTAACTCAACTGATAAAGTGGTTCAGTTTTTTGCATCCAGGTTTTAGTTATCAGAATTCTATTGCTATGCTCTAGAGCCTAAACAACTGAACAATAAAGAACAAAATAAGTAAAGTAGAGAATTGAAATATAAAAAATGTTGAAAAAATCAAATTCAAACTGCAATCATAATTTCTATCATTTCTAAATCATTTTTAGTCAGTTGGGTTTTTGTTACATATTTAATTAATGATAGGTAACCAATAAACAATGTTTATTCAGGCAAACATTACTTGAATAATATAGTGTGTTATAACTAATGAAATAATGCAATCCTACATACCCCCTGGAGAGTTACAAAGTGAATCTCATTCTCCTTAAGTACATTGTTATGTAGTTACTTTAACATTGTGTGCTTTACTTTTATATATAAAGGAATCACTTTCATCTAGTAGCAATATTAGTTAGTACTTCTACAGTATTACTGTCATGACTAGTTGCAAAAATATTATTAAAAACAAATGTTTTTTTTTGGCTTCACTCAAACATTAAAGTTACTTACTAAATATTTTTTTTATTTATTTTTAATAATTGTTTAATGTCGTAAAATGTTAAAGTGCAAGTTGAATAAACAAAGGATTGGAGATTTATAAATTTCAATCTTAAGTTTTCTTTATTAAGATTCAGAGTAAAATTGTCTTTATTTGATCAATATTTATTTAGCCTAGAATAAGTCAAACCAGTTTTATATTTTCTCGTCTTTTTTTTCAATGTTTACACAATTGTTCTAAATATTTTAATAGCATTATTTTAATTTAAATGTTATTTAGTTTTATTATTATTGTTGTGAATAGTTACATAAATAAATTTATTTCATAATTATGGTAATTAAGAGAATTTTCTTATTTACTCATATTTACAAGTTTGACATTGAAATTTATTTTATAATTACTCATTAAAATGTAATTAGTGTAGTAATTAATTAGTTTATTTAGGGAACAATGTTTACTTATAACACAGCATTCATACTAAACCCTAATACCAGTAGCACAATATCTAATGACAATTTTCAAACAAAACAATAGTCTTTACTGGCACTTAATTTTTCTGTTCAAGAAATTTTACCAATTTTAAGGTGACCAATTGATTAAAAAAAAACTACTAAAGATTTAGTAACATGTAGATTTTCGTAGTTAGTAAGTTGTGATAGTTTTTTTTAATTCCAAGCATTTACTAGGTATTGGTGCTTATAGCGTAACTTTACAGTAATTAAAATGCAAATAAACACCCTTGAGGTAGTCTCATAAAGATAACTACCGCCTAAGGCTGTCTGTACTCTTTAAAAAGTTTAGTTTGTGCAGTGTTTGCTACCTACTGACGAATTTATATTATTTGCATATGCGACGTCATTTCCATTGTTTGAGGATATGAGTCAAACATGTACCTTTTGTTTGACAGTACACCATGTAATGGATAGATAAGGTAAATTAAATTTGTTGAACTCTATTTGACCTGATAGGTGCAGAAACTATTATTTACATTATCTTAAAATTAAGTCCCTTGTAGAGAAAGTCATTGAACGTTCAGGATTCGACCCTATCCATCAACTTCGCTATTATATTACTTGTATGTTTTATGTAATGTAAAACGCGATAAGTTTTATTTTAAACGTCCATATCATTTTGCAAGTAGCTAATCTAACACAAAAGCAAACATTATACAGTA
Source organism: Papilio polytes (assembly GCF_000836215.1). Classification (NCBI taxonomy): domain Eukaryota; kingdom Metazoa; phylum Arthropoda; class Insecta; order Lepidoptera; family Papilionidae; genus Papilio; species Papilio polytes. The sequence continues at coordinate 2,433,499 of NW_013525024.1, read as the reverse complement.
TGTCGCTAAGCCTGCGAGACGACGAATGTGTCTTGTGTAACTGGTTAATTTATTAAAATGTTTTAACTAATTTGCTAATTAGTTTGGAGTGTTTCGGTTAATACAGTGCTCGAAGTGAGAGAACGTCGTGAAACGTTTTAAGGCGCAGCAGTTTAGCTCTCGAGAATCTTAATCAAACACAGGTGAATCAGTCGGATTTTCAGTGTGAAACGACCAAGGCCGCGTGAGCTCGCCTCTAGTCGCCTCCGCAGTCCACTGCCGCGGCTCGAGCGCAGACGATGATCGCTAGGTCTTTTATCGAAGTGCTGCGTTACGTTATTTACGATGCCGGTACTCAGAGAGTGTTTAGAACGCACGCGAGACGCGGCTACAAAGTACGGCGTAAACGACCTTTTTTTTCGTTATCTGTGCACATGAATGTCATTGACTTGGTGGTATAACGAAGCCAAGGATGTTTGTGTGGTTGACGATATGAGTTTTTTAGTATATTTAGTTCGGTGCGACTTCAGCAAGAGATTGACACTTTCTCTTCCTGTTTGGAGCAGACGGAGAAGGAGACGCAGGAGAAGATGGCCGACCTTCAGGCCATGTCCGTCCTCAGTACGTACCAGGACAATCTGTCGCAGGATATGAACACTGATCGGTGAGTTTAGATGTTTGCTGTGTTGTCCCGTGCTTAACATTGTGTTTGTTTGTCTGTCAATGTGTTCATGTTGATGTTGTTAACGTTCTCTTACTAACGGGCTGTTGATAAAAGTTTTTTATGGTATAAAAGAGGTAATTGTAAGTTTGTAAAGAGTTTGTCACTTTAGACAAGTTTTTACTCGAGTTTAAGAATATAAATAGATTTTTTCAAGAATGAGATACGAATTTATCTCTTTTATATCCATAACAAGTGTTTTTTTTTATGAATGCGATTGAGTGTGCGTTTGTGTCATTTGTGTGGGAGACTTTTTATTACAAATTCGTCATAATATTTTTTCACGTAACCTATTAATGAATTACATTTACATAAACAATGTATTGAGTTTATTTCTTATTTTTATTCACTAATACAACACACCATTAATAACTTACTACTATATTCCCAAAGGATGTTTTGTCATATAAGGGCGCGGTAATTACCGTCACTAATTTATTATGCGACTTTTAATAGTCTAAACATGAAGTATTACGAAACTATATATATCGGAAAATTGTACAATATTTAAATCTAATATTGTTAATAATGATAAGCGTTTAAAGACACATTTATGTAGACTTAAAACTTCACGTTTGCACAACATAGCACTAATTAATAAAGTGACCAACTTTAGACGCACAATTTTTACACGTTGTACCGGTCTTGTAGATATGTAATGTTTTTAACGCCGAAACCAATGATATTTTTAATTAAACTGGTTTATAATTTAAGCTATAAAATTTCGTTATATATAACGCGTTATTTTTATATGCTATGATAGACTACAATTATTTAAAAGCCTAGAGCTACTGATAAACCTACTCTTATAGTATTCAGATATCCTGATCCAGATTATTTAAAATATCAAGATATTTATTAGTATGTTAATAAATAGCTTCCTTTTAAGAATGCAGCAGATAGTAAATCTGTAGCAGCAGTGCGTTAACCTAGTCTATTATTAGACGCTAATATATGACATCACGTGTATATTGACTGTTATTCACTTGTTATCATACTTCGCATTACAGAGCTTTTCAAACGTAGACTAATAAATTATTAATATGTGCAAAGGTTTTCCAGATTAAATTGTGGATGAAATGGCGTGTAAGAGAAAAGTATATGCTAGAAATTAATAACGTAAAAGTTATTAGTGGTAAGGATGTCTTTTACATCCTTTTTTGTATTTCACGATAAGCTTTCGCCCGCGACTTTGCGTTGAATAAAAAAAACAAAGGTGAGTAGCCTATGTGTTTTTCCAGACTATGCTCTAAACCTGTGCTTAATTTCACAGAGATCCGTTCAGATGTTTAGGCTACAAACTCTAACAAACATCCATTCATCTAAACTTTCACATTTATAATGTTAGTAAGATGTATAAGATGCTCTATGTAGATCTGACGTAGAAGATACTGCAACATAAATGTGGGTTTATTTTTCCCATCGTAACTGCTCCGGTTTTTCCTGTTTTCAAAACAATAGTCGTTGTTGATTTGCGTAAATCTATAAATTGTGAATTCTATTCACATGTTGTGATCGATAAATCACTTTCATACTAAAAGATCGTAGCAGCCTGGAATGTTCACAATCTTGTCCAGTGCGTGAAACTGCATACATAAATGTTGTACTAAAACATTTGGTATATAACCCCCGAACTCCATATTATGTATTTTGCATTGTTCTGTGTCGGCGTTTAATCTTTGACAGATATGTCCGTTTGCTGATGCAACATTAGGATATCTTTTTAATCGGAAAATTTATAAAACGTAGTTGGCCGTATATAAAACGAATAATTTCAGAGACAACGGTAGCGAAGCTTCGACCCGAGCCGCGGAAGAGTGCGGTTGCGGCGAGCCCGCACAACCTCACCTCGACCCCTCCAACAATAATGGCAAACCCGTGGCCAATCATTGCTCGTAAGTAACACGTTTGGCCAACAAACAAATGTTTGCTAAGACATTTGATCCAATTAGCATACCACCGTTATCCTATCATTTTATACATGTTTTGACCAATTGACAAAACAAATCGTTTTTTTTTGCATAGTTATTTTGACGTTTCATTTAGTACAGTTTATCATTTAGCATGTTTGTAATTTTGTATGTTATTTAGAAAATAACGTAGTTTTGATTGAATTACATTTTATATTGGGAGAAAACATTTCAATCTCTCAATTGCATGGTGATTTTTATCAGGACGTAACTAAAGCGTGTAGTTTTTTTTAACTTAATAAAAAAACAATTGGCCTTATTGTCAAAAAGACAATTATTCGACACCATTGATTGTTCAATTGATATTTATGTTCGTTTCTAGTTCATTGATCATTTTATTTGCATTCATAAGTCATTTGAGTGACGATTATTTTTGCAATTAATAATAGACTTGGTACAATTGAGTATATTTCCTACTAGATTACAATTTGATAAATTTGAGTTACTTTACATATTTCTATAAAGTACTATTAGTATATTAAATAAATCGAAATAAAATAATGCAGGGTTAATACAAGTTTTAATTAAAATTAATTAGTAACTTTTTCCTTAGTTATTCGAGGGTCAACGGTTTTACGAAAATATCTGCAAGCCATGGTAATGGTTTAACATCAGAGAAGAGAAAAATGGGGAATGGGAGAAGGTTATTTACATTTCGTTCGTCTTGCAATTGTTGTGTAACAAAAAGGGATAATGTTGGCAATTGTAAATATATGTTATTTTGTATGTTGGTCATGTCTGTTCTTGTTTTATGTGCAATTCAGATGTTTGTTATGCGGAATAATGTTTGGTATTTAATCTTTTATATGCATGATATAATCACATATATTAACACATTTGGAATGTTCCGAAAACACCTTTAAAATAACTAATTTTGTAATTCAAGCGTACTAAAGTATAACATGACAATATAAGAGAAATCAATTGATAATTAATTTCATAGTTTATAATAATAATGGAATCAAGCACAATAAGAAACGTATTAAAAAAAAGATTAAAAAAATTGTATAGAATAATAGCACATCGAGTAGTTAACTGGTTACTAAGGAAGTCTAAGTCAATACTAAAAGAGACCACTTAACGTCTCAAGCTCAATTTTAATCCAAATATTATTATATGATTATCATTTACTTTATAACCAGGATAGTGATGGGTGGTATATTAAACAACCCGTCTCTAAGCTTCAACGATGGCGTGCGTACGGTGGACTTCGTGCTGGTGTGGGAGGCGGGCAAGGAGGACGCTACTACACCCGAAGCCTTCGAGCAGAGAAAGATATTTGAGGAGAATCTAGAGAAAGAGGGCCTGCAGTTGGAGAGGGAGGCACCGGAAAACTTGCATGGATTGCACTTTGTTAAGGTATTTATTGAAGATTTGTTGCTATAAATTATACATTTGTGCATTATAGCTAATTCGTAGCCTTTCGAAAGAATGATGAAATAGAGGCTGTAGCACGAAAATTCCCGACATCATATTTGTATCGCCACCAACAACATTTCTATGAAATTTATCTAAATCTTTGTTGCTTGCTGCTTGTCGTTCCTCAAATCTTATATATATTTTTTTACGTTGATAAGAACGCTTTCTGACAAATTTTTGTGCTAGGTCCCCTAGTAAATGGATTACTTGCTTAGATATTTTTGTGGTTAAAGATTTTAATTGGTATTTAATTTTTGTGTTTGTTTTTTAGATACATGCTCCTCTAACAGTTTTAAAGGACTATAGTGAAATATTAAAACTTCGGATGCCAATGAAGGTATGTGGAGAGTTTTATTAACTTTGTATGTCGGTGTACTAAGTTACTGCAGGATTGTGTTTGGCTTCTGTCATCGGTGGGACCCTTAGCTTCACTTTTCTTTGACAATTAACGTTAGATACATGTTATGTAGTAGATGTATTAATTTATAGAAAGTACAATTTTATTTTTGCATTCATGAATCATTTAAAAAAAGGTTAGGAATCGAATTTCATGTTATTTTTGTAATATTCAAGATTTGAATCCTATGGAAGCGACATTTGTGTAAATAGTTACAACTTTGTTACTAATGGAAATAAAAAGTTTGTTTTGAAATTAATCATGACACCGTCGCGCATAGCACGAATCGATATTTTATATTTAGTAATTTTTAATTGCATTTTTAATTAAAATTGAAACAGCACAAGCACTTGGCACAAGCATTTTGTGCTTAACACACGAACAATATATTTTTTAAATTTCTGTACGTTCATAGGACTGCAGTAAAATAAGAAAAAGTGGGAGGACGAATGCAATACTGAATGCCGCCATGTATATGTCGAAGGTATGCAGATGTCGTATCAACCGCGCCCGCTCGCTTGCTAACAAGGCGCTTCTAGTAAACTATGGCTGTGACATAGAAATAACTCGGTTGCAAATGGGCAATAGATTATCTAATTATCTAAATAACAATTTAACAGTTTCAATAATGTGTAATGTCGATATTAATCACATTTAACTATATGTAGGTTCTTAACTTGATATTGTAATATTTTGATTATGATTTAAAAAAATTATGATCTGTAATTTTTCATATAACATTTATATAGATGAGTTTTTATTGTAGTACATACAAATTAATCGCTTTTGTTTAGTTATTAGTTATTCCTATTTTGGTGGCTGGTAACAATTTATTGGCGAATGTAATTGGTTTTATGACCGTGTTCAAATGTTTTACTTGCATGTTGGATTAGTTCTACTGGCTACTAAAGTTTCATTGCCAAACGTATAAAACGTATTTTGTTTTCTTCTTCTCAACCAAAATGAAAGAGACGACAATATTTTTGTTTGGTAATGGAACTTACACGATCATTTAGTTTTATAGTTAACTGACGTAGATTGAGTAGTACTATAGTATATTTATACGCATGTATTAATTTATTTGCTTTTAGTAGTTTGTCGTAATTTCGCGCATTAAAGAGATGAAAGTTATAATAATATTTTATGGATAAACGAAATTGCACCTAAAACCATGGAATAAAGTATAACTTTCAAATCTCGATTGCTTTGCCTATGGCGGGTTGCGCGTGTTTCGACGCTGTCATATCATTGCTTTAAAATATTCACAATAAGACGGTGAATGCTTTATTCATTTTGTATAGAAAATACACAAAAAATATTACAAAATAACTATCAAGAATGGTTAGTTGCGACTCTTTCATCTGTCATGTTTCCTGCATAGATTTATATTCTTCCGTTAGAGACTAAAATATTTCATTATTTACAATAAATTTTGCATTTTGCGTATCAGTATAGGTAAATAACCTAACCTTACTAAATGTTATGAATCTACGAATATGTGTAGGTTCAAAATTGTTATATCCCTAAAATATTTGTCTATGTTTTTGTATAGATTTTCCATAAATTTTAATAAATATCCTTTTTGTATCGGTACATTGGTGAAGCGATTTACCATCGAATACAGTACGCACTAGCTTTGGAATAATGAAGCACACGCTTAGTATATACAATTTTGTGTTTAAATAGTTCATCTGACGGAAACGAATGGAGAGAACTCGAAAACAAATGTCAAAACATTGGCGTAGAGATTTGTAACATTAATATGTGTCCATTAAAAACGAAAATAAAAAATAAGTTTTACAGTTGAAAATAATCTTTATAAAACGGTCATGAGTCAATCCTTTGTGGTTTTACTTGTTTTGCATGGTCATTGTTGTATACGGGTTTTCGTGTCCATTGTTCACAGTTACAAGGAAATAATTGTAATAGATGTCTTATGACATTGTACTGTAATTTTTATAATACAGATATCACCTTCAATGTGGCAAGCATGAATATTTTCTAATTGTTTTAATAACAAAATATTGTACCGTCAAAAAATTGTTCTATCGAAAGTTGATGTCGGACTTACGTCTTTTTGTTTAATATATGCAGGCAATTATTAATTGCAATCAAAATTGAACCCTGTTGTATAGCAATAAAGTTGTGTTTTCTAGTTTTCAGCATTACGAGACGTGCATGAGAAGACGAACACTCTGTTAGATCGTATCCAGGCTTGCTGGGACCGCTTCATGTCGAAGATTAGAGTCGACCACAAGATGTTCCCAGAAAGAAAGCATCGGCTCACAGCTATATACTCAAAAGATAAAGAGTACTTGTAAGTAATTGTAATATATAATTTGCTTTAATAAATGTTATTGAAAATGTGTTTTTTCTTTATCCGACTCGAAGGACCAAGAATTAGACTGTTTAATATTGGCATATTTGCACACACAAGTGTATAATGCTTTTTAATATTAAAGTAATGTTGATTGAATTTAAACTTGTTTCGTAATTCCAGATTTGATACAGCGTCGGATTGTTTCTGGACTCCGTCGATACGATCTCGCATCGTACAGTTCATACTGGATCGCAAACGATTCTCTGAGCGACAGAATGATGATTTTGCTTTCGGTATCGCTCGTCTCATATCCTACAATACTTATAGTGCAGCATATCCTTTACACGATGTAAGTACTTTTAAACTACTAAGAGTCAGTGCTACCAAATAATAATCCAACGTTTAAAATATGTGATGGAAATATCGGATTTTGTTACTCTGTCTGACAGTGACGTCATTTTTAAGCTATCTCAGCCTCTATCAGCCAGTGGTAGGACAGGCCCTAAGAATTGTTAAATGGTTATTAGTGAAAAAAAGTATTAAAAAAAACCTTTGTTATTAGCCCATGTGAATTAATTATGTTCTACATATGTGTTAAATTTCGTCGAGATACGTTAAGACTTTTCCTAATTTACCTATTTTTTAATTCTTCAATGTTTTTTTAAGGGTGATTTGAAAACTCCCGGTTCGATGCGACATTTGCTATACACGGAGTGGGCGAGTGTATCGAAATGTATCAAATACCAACCATTAGACTACGTCAAGGATTACTTTGGAGTTAAAATTGGTATGAATCTTTTTACTATCTGTTCCTTGTGTCATCGTAATTTTATTCTATTTTTAAATCCATTTTTATAGGACTGTACTTCGCTTGGTTGGGTTTTTATACGCATATGTTGATTCCCGCGTCTATAGTTGGCCTTATATGCGTCATATATTCAGCTGCTACGGTATATTCCAACAAACCAAGGTAAATAATGAAATGTTCATATTAAACTGTTTAATAATACATATGTTTATTTTATTATAATTTTGATGTTTGTTTTAGTGAAGATATATGTAATTACGCGTCAAATATTAAAATGTGTCCGCTATGTGATTACTTCTGCGAGTACTGGGATTTACGGGACACGTGTTTGCAGTCAAGAATTACCTACCTCTTTGATAATTCCACTACTGTCTTCTTTGCCATCTTTATGAGCTTCTGGGGTAAGTAGATCATTTGTATTATTGTGTTTCCCGTTGGGCCGTTCAGTTTTTTGGCTATTTTATTCCCTTTGGATGGATTTGATTGGCTCAATGGGAAAAATCAATGGTCCGATCGACCAGATGTTAAATATCGGTTTTATTCTTCACGTTCCTGTATCTTGTTAAGGATAAAGAAAGTCACTAATATATCGTTTGCTCGCTCGCTCAGCCTGACGTAGCGTGCGTTTTTTTTTATTTCAATTTCACTTATAAAATCTTGGAAATAAAGATAAATACATTTTTTCAAAATTCATAACACATCACGAACAAGTTTTTATGACTTCTAGAAGTGGTTATATATTTTTTTATAGTAAAAATAAAATGGGTTTATGTAATGGTAAATTATGTTTTTATTCCCAGCGGCATGTTTCCTAGAGATGTGGAAGCGTTACTCAGCTGAGATGACTCACAGATGGGACCTGACTGGTTTCGATGTTTACGAGGAACATCCCCGGCCGCAGTACCTGGCTCGTTTAGCTCACGTCAAGAGGACACAGGTAATTAATAAACTATTCAATCAATCGTTAATAGGATGTATTTAAAAACATTTGACTGTAAAAGTACAAAGAAAAACAACTAAAGATCAAATTAATAAAAACGAGCTGTTGTTCACGACTTCGTCCTCGTGGAAATAAAATATAGAAAAAAATACAGACTATGTTACTCACTGATATGTAGCTTTTTAATGGTGTAAGACTTTTTGAAATCAACCCAGTTGTTTTTAAGTTATCTCAAAACATACAAAAACACAAATATTTCCTCTTTATAAAATTATATTGATACATCTGTCTTCTACCATAATTCTATTAAATGTAAATTAATTTGAACCATATGACTAAGACAATAAAGTCTAGAATCCTTCACCAGTTGAACGTGGTAACGGGAGTACGTGAGCCGACTGTACCCTACTGGCGCATGCGTCTCCCCGCCACGTTGATGTCGTTCAGCGTGGTGGCGCTGCTGGTGCTGCTGGCGCTGGCCACGGTGCTGGGCGTGGTGCTGTACCGCATGTCGCTGCTCGGAGCCAGCATACTGCGACGGAATGATAAGGACCTCATCACGTCAAACCCGATCATGTTCACCACAGCTACCGCAGCTTGTATCAATCTTGTGTTCATCTGTATATTTAATTATGTATGTATTTCGAGATACAATGAGTTTTGGAGATACGTAGTAGCATCCATCCATCTCAACTTTTACATTTATGATATTTGACAGTAAAATCTACAGTATTCAAGTCCTTAATTGGTTCTTAACTAAAACTTATGTGCTTAACTCATTGAAACAACTCTTAAAAAACCATATGACGACTATTACTACGGCTTTAATCCTTTAAGGTAGGCGGCTCGAGGGACCAAAAAATTAAAATAAAGTCATTTCTATAGAAAATGAATATTTTATACAAAAACTAGGTTTGGACCGCGAGACAGTGAGACAGTGAGATCCGTTGATCTGTTCTAGAGATATATAGTAACAAACATCCATTCATCCATCCACATTTTCATATTTAATATAAAGTATGATTTTTTTTGTTTAGGTGTACCAGTACTTAGCGGAATGGTTGACGGAAAAAGAGCTCCTGCGAACACAAACAGAGTTCGACGACTCGCTGACTCTCAAGATATATCTTCTACAGTTCGTTAACTATTACGCTTCTATATTCTACATCGCTTTCTTCAAGGGCAAGTTTATTGGCCGGCCTGGGGACTATGTGAGGCTGTTTGGACATAGACAAGAAGAGGTATGTTTTAATAAGACGGTATTTGAGATAAATAAACAATCTGATACATTTGCCAATAGTCTAATGGTTATTAAATTAACACATGATTTTTGGCTCTGTGATTTTTATAGTTACTGGAGGAAGACTATCCAATAGGGGTTGTGACATTCTATACTAAATTACCGTAAAATATGTAAACTTTATGTAAAACTAGCTTTCGCCCGCGAATCTGTCCGCTTGGAATAAAAAAAAAACAAAACTGAGTAGCCTATATGTTCTTCCAGACTATCCTCTACGTCTATGCCAAATTTCATCGAAATCCGTTCAGCCGTTTAGGCTACAAATTCTAACAAACATCCATCCATCTAAACTTTCACATTTATAATATTAGTTAGCATGATAGTATAAAGTATGATTGTCATGTCAATAAAAAGCCTTGTAAATAAATAAAATTTTAATAGAAAGACATTTATGATATAAATTTTTATTTCTTGTGATATTAAGTGTGCTCCGGGAGGCTGTCTTCTAGAATTATCTATCCAGCTGGCAATCATCATGGTAGGGAAGCAGTTCATCAACACCGTGGTAGAGATGTTGATGCCCTACTTGCTCAAGTGGTGGAACATCATACGCACCATCGGAAGGAAAAACAAGTAACTGATTTTTAACCTTTCACGGTTCTTAGTACATTTCTTTTAAATATTGTTTGTGCTAAGTGTAACATTATTTTATCGCTTGCAGAATAAAAAGTCCAATACAATGGGTGAAGGATTTCAAGCTAGTCGACTTTGGAAATATGGGTCTCTTCCCTGAGTATCTTGAAATGGGTAAGTTTACCACCACGACAACTTTTTCCAAATTATTCAGCCCTAATAAAAAGGCGTGACAATATATAGCATATCGTAAGTAGTAATTTTTACGAAAAAAGAATTATTCAAAAATATGCAGTGATCGATGACATTTTAATAAAAGAAGTGTGTTTACGCTTTATTATATTACGAGCTGTTGTCCGCAACTTTGTCCGCGTAGTATTAGAAAACATACGAACTATATAAATTACAAATAGCTACGTATCCCTCGGAAACCGGACATTTCTCAGGGATGAAGCGTATCCCATGTGTACTTCAGACTTTGTTTTATATTTGTGCCAAATTTCAATAAGATATGTTGAACCGTTGCAGAATGATCGAGTAAACATTAAAAAACAATTAATGTATCCCACGGGAACGGTAACTATTCCCGGGATAAAAATAGCCTATGTGTTCTTCCCGACTATGCTCTAAATCTGCGCCAAATTTCATAGAGATCCGTTCAGCCGTTTAGGCTACAAACCGTAACAAACATCCATCCATCTATCCATTTACCATCTAAACTTTCGCTTTTATAATATTAGTAAGATTATATTATTATTAGTAGAGATAATAGCACACTTTTATAATTAAAATCGTTGTTAATTCCAGTATTACAGTACGGTTTCGTGACGATATTCGTGGCTGCGTTTCCGCTGGCGCCGCTGTTCGCTCTCATTAACAACGTGCTGGAGATGCGACTGGACGCTAAGAAGTTCCTGACGTGCTACCGGCGGCCCGTGCCGCAGCGCGTCACCGACATCGGCGTCTGGTACCGCATCCTCGACTCTATCGGCAAACTCAGCGTCATCACCAACGTTAGTCAACGTATACGTACACTAAGGGCCTGTCCCACCAAATTCTTAATTATCTGATAACACTCCAACGTGTAAGATGTGATGGAAATATCGGATTTTGTTACCTTATCTGACCGTGAAGTTATTTTTAAGCTATCTGAGCCTCTATCAGCCAGTGGTGGGACAGGCTCTAAATGGCTACAACTAAACAATAGAAATTGCTGAATATAAATGTAAATGTATGCTTTTTTTTTGTAAATATTGCACTATATTATTATATTGATAAGCTTAATAGATTCGTAAATGCCTGAAAAGAAGATTTGGTCCTTCGAGCCGGGATATTTTGTTTGTTAATGATGATTACAGTTAAATAGTACGAATAGTGTTCCTGAATATAGAATTCAGGATTTATTCTACAGAATTTGCATCTTAACCCTTAATTCAGTAGTGTTCAGTGTGATAATTAACTAGTTTAGAGAATCACTCTAAAATCGAATCTTAGATTTTCATTTTAGTGTGTTGGTACATACGATATTTTTTTTGCAAAAAATCTCCGTCGAATTAAGGTTTTTTTTAGGTTTTCCAAAATTGACGTTGTGTTTTGGTTTAGGGTTTTATAATAGCGTTCACGTCGGAGTTCATCCCGCGGCTGGTGTACCAGTACTCGACGGGCTCCCTGAACCAGTACGTCAACCACACGCTGGCGGACTTCAACGTGACCGTGCTGGAGCACCCGCCGCACGAGTCCAAGTACAACCAGTCTATGTGCAGGTTACTACTACTACCTATTAAATTTGAACCACGATTAATCTACTATAGCGGTCGAAACTTTTTTAAAATCAGACTATTATTAGTGTGTTTAATATGATGTTAGTATTTAAAATTTTTTTTTAATTGCAGCTATCCTGGTTACTGGTATTACAAAGAAGGTGACGACTACGAGCACTCTAACTGGTACTGGCATATTATTGGTGCGCGACTGGCGTTTGTTGTTGTGTTTGAGGTGAGGAAAAGTTAATTATCTTTTCATTATTAATAATATGTTGCTCGCGACTTCCTCTGCGTGAAATTAAGCATAATTAAAAATATTACCAATGTTTCACCCTGATACGTAGCTTTTTAATAGTTAAAAAATTTGGTTTCAATACATACAAAAATACAAATTTCCTCTTTATATTATTAGTATAGATTAAAAAAAATAAGGGTACATTGAAGGAGGGAAAGTTTTTTAAAAGTTTAAATTTGACTTAGCCGGCATACCACCGATAAAAAGTGATAGATAAATAGGTAGGTAGGTAGAGAGAGAGAGAGAGAGAGAGAGAGAGAGACAAAGG
>NW_013525024.1:2391302-2420702 GCF_000836215.1 Papilio polytes | reverse complement strand
AGAGATAGAGGGAGAGAGAGAGGGAGAGAGAGAGGGAGAGAGATAGAGATAGAGACAGAGAGAGATAGATAGTAAACCAATTTGTTATTGTTACAGAACGTGGTGGCGCTAGTGATGATAATAGTGAAGTGGGCGATCCCGGATATGTCGGGCGAGCTGCGCGACCGCATCCGGCGCGAAGCCTACGTCATCAACAGCTTCATACTGGACGAGACGCGCGCGCGCACTCTAGCCGAGCGCACGCATTCGCGCGCCGACTCGCGCGCCGAGCGCACGCACTCGCGCACGGACGCGCGCGCGCAAGGTGCACACACTAGCGTATAGGACACGGCACGGTAGCGTACTCGCTTATTATGTGTGATATACTAACAACGGACCTTTGTTAACTGGATTTTTTTAAAGATTTGTTAAAAAAAATGTATTGTTTCATATATGTGATTTTATAGTTATGAATTAGTTAAATTATGAGTTTCGTTTTATAGTAACTTTAAAACTTAATCTAGTCGTTATAAAATTTAATTTGAACCTGATAAAATTAATGGATTCATTGAACTCGCTTTACTTTGTTTAACTTAAATTCTTATTTTCCTTACATTAAATGTGAAATAATACATTTTCATACATAAATTCTAGTCAATTATGTGATTTACTTCAGTTAACGAAGGCCGTATTTTAAGACTGTGTTGTGTGATATTTTACAGGAATGTTTTTAGATTAGATTTCCATTGCGCGTTCATTAGATATCCCCGTGTGTAACAATCGCCAGCGTTTCCCTCGAACATCATTTTATCGTATTTTTTGTGAAGCGTAAGTATCATTAAAGAACATGTTTAGTGTACACTCAGTGACAAAATTATGTAGTATAAAAATATGCTTTTGGGTATAAATTAATATACTTTGGTTATAGTTATTTAAGAACGTTTGTATATGTCAGATGCTTTGGGTTATGGAAGCTTGTAAAACTTGTATCGTAAAGGTTTCCACTACCGAAACAACTGTACAAAAGAATATTTCCGTCGCTCTTATTTTCTTTGTAAGGACGAAACAGTGATAGACTTTTGTATATCGTTTCGTGTGACAAAAATACATAGAAAATGTTTAAAATATTAAATAATCTTTAACGTATATATGTATTTATAAATACCGAGTAAAATGCTTATGTTGGACAATTGTTTTAAAATTAATGTTAAATTCTTAATTGTGTATACTACTTTCCCTTACATAGGCAAGATTTCTATCATGTTGACGTAAGTGTATATTTTTGCTTTCTTATTCTCGTAGTTGTAGTAAAGCTTTACTAAAAAGTAATTGGTTAGTCTTAATTGAATCTTATTAGTATGTGTTAGGGTTTAATTTCTTACGCTTTGCAATTAAGTAGATTTGATTTCACATGTTACATACATCCAACGCAGTCTTACCAAATGAAAGATCCTCAATAAATAATAAAAAAAAGTATTTTCTATATAAATTGAGATTTTTCATTTGGTTGTTTTACTAAGGCGAGCTTAGATAACTTAATTATAATTACACTAAGCAATACATTTAAGTTTAAGCTGCAGTTTCGAGTTCTCAGACGTGTGAGTGATTTTTTAAAATTTGAATTTGACTTACCGCATGCACTTAACCAAAAAACAAGACCTAAAATACTTAAATACTTTTAATATAATTTAAATAAGCATTCAAGACTATACATAAATGTATACTAACTATAAAAAATGTTGCCTTCATTTTTTTTAATTAAGGTATTTTTTAATTATTTGGCTACCCCAATAAATTGTAGTGTATAGTCATGAAGGCTTATAATTTAAAGATTTTTTTTATCGTAAATAATTAACACAGATTCTGGTAACACTTTCTTACAATATAGCAACACTCATTGTTAACTACACAGATTAAACACTAATTTACCACAGATTAAATTTAATTTCTATTCAACTAAATCGCGTTACGCTATTAATTGAATGGCTTTAACATTTTTGTGTTGGGTTTTCAAGTAGTTTATCTAGTTGTAAGGTGTATCGTGTGTTTTAGTTTTTTGGCTTAAGACACTATTTTAATATTTTTTATTGATGTCATGAATTTAAGCAATCCATAAATGTTACATAAACTACAGTTAAATATTATCGAATTAAATAATTTGCCAGAATATGATAGATTTAATTTTGAATAATAAATTCATGATGGTAAGTAAATATAGATTGCTCTTAAGTAAATAATGTACTTCACACTCATATCTGTTTTATGAAATAATAATATCTCACGTTTTAATATAATTTATTGTAAAATCAGGTGACAGAAGCGATTCTGATTGGAATCACATAGCATCGCTGTCGGGTTCAGACTTCGATCTGGCCGCGCACGGTGACCATCAGAATATCGCGGATATTGCCAAGCATGTGGTCACAAACACGCCGAAACAGGAGAAGCCCGGACCGGCTCATGTGTAGTCACCATCAAGGCGGATCTAGATGTGTGGTCACCATATTTTTTGACAACGACAACGTATGCAACAGATGTTAAGGTCTTAATATGCTGGTTGACCACACAATGAGACTTGGTCCATTTTATTGTCACCATCATGTAAGATGTTCTGTACTTTTTGGTTAGTTGTGCGATACTGTATGATACGTAACCTTTGCAGACAATCAATTAAGTAGTATTATTTAAGCTTTTAATATTTATTAAAAAGTGTAATTTTGGGTTAACACATATTTTGCTAAATAATGATCGTAAAGACTTTTCGAAATTGTTGACTTTTATAGCATTTTTTATAAACGTTTTTCACGTTTGTAAAATAGGAATGAATGAAAATTTAAAAGAAAAATTCAGACGCACATTGCATAAGCTTTCATATAGAATTTAATAAAATATTGTAGATTTGACTCTATTCCATCAAACTACAAACTCTTGCATATCGATTGAAATAAAACGAAGGGCTCGACTTCACTTTTACTAAAAGCATTTATTCCATAAATACGTAAAATTTAATAGAAAACCAATGTTAATTTCTCAGAACTGATTTTAGAAATTGTTGTTTTATTATCTAGTAGTATTATTTGTTTTGTTGTTAAAGTGCAATATAAAAATACACGAGCGACGCCAGGTGGAAACTACTAGCTAGCTTATAAGGTATATAGCATATCGGTTAGCATATAATATATACATCATAAATATCGTCAAGTAATCTCATTAGAATCATTAGAATGTTTAGAAATTCTCATTTTTAGCTAATGTTCATATTTTATTTACAATTCTATTTACAATTCTAGCAGTATATTATATTATATTACGCTTTTGTCATCTGTCTCGACACTAGAATCTTTAGCATTTTTATATTTGTACTTAACTGCGGATATGTTTCCTATCTGTACAGTCAAAGAATTTATTTCGTTACCCATTTACAATCCAATATCGTGCTGCTATTTATCTCTATAGATATAAACCGTATGTCTAAGGGCCTGTCCCACCAAATTGTAAATAGTCTGACAATCCATCGTGTAAAATGTGTGATGGAAATATCGGATTTCGTTTCCTTATCTGACAGTGACGTTATTACTATCTGAGCCTATATCAGCCAGTGGTGGGACAGGCCCTTATTGTTACTTTTTTCCTGTGCTTTTTTCTAGTGTATTGTAAATGTCAAACACACAAACATGGGTAGGTAATAAACGTCCCCGACTATATTCGGTTCCTAACCTCGCTTACGTATTTGAATATTGTTTTACATGTAAGTTATTGGGGTCGTATTTTTTTAATATAAATTATGCTTGCGATGTACACTTATGATAATAAGGGGAATTATTGAAAGATTGTAGTCAGTTTTACGGAATCGAGTTTATTATATTTTATGAAAATATTTATAACAATTTAAAACAAGTCTTGATTGTTAGTGGTTGAATAAAATTTATTTTCTCTAAATAATACAGGTAATAACCAAGTTAATGAATCTCACTCTTATTTTATGAAATCTATATAAACATTATTTATTTTAAGTATGTCTATATATAACGTAAAATGTACATTTAGTTCACATTAAAGCAATTTAAAATGCCCTTAGAATATTAGAATCTTTACTTCAATATACTCCAATTGTAGAAAAGATATTTTAAAAAAAATCGTGTGTTCACTAAACAATAAAATTTATCGATAATGCGAAACAATACTTGTTTACATAATAAATATTTTTAAATATTGAAAATTAATAATTCCAAGATAAAATAGTTTAGAGATCGATTCTATGGTTAATGGGTTCGGTCGTATCGGTAATATTTTTAACTTGTACCTCATATCAAAATACACTGATTTTTTTATATCTATAGCTTAAGGACAAATCAATAAAACGCTTGTTAAAAAGGTATAGTTTATTGGCATTTGTTTTTAATAATTAAGGTGCTATCTTCTATATATCATGAGACAGATAAAATGAAAAAATTATACATACACTAAGTGGGTTTATATCGTAAGAAGTAACGATTTTGTTTATAGTTCTGTTAATACAGGGCCTGTCCGAACAAATTGTAAATTGTCTGATAACAATCCAACGTGTTTGTGATGGAAATATCGGATTTTGTTACCTTATCTGACAGTGACGTCATTTTTAAGCTATCTCTGCCTCTATCAGACAGTGGTGGGACAGGTCCTTGGAGGTTCTGTTATTTAATGCTTGGAATTACTGTAAAATATGGTTTAAAAGTAAATTTAATAAATTGTGTACGAAGTATTGGATAAATATTCCTTTTTTATATACTAACTGCTTCATTGTTAAAAATTATTGCAAATTCAAAGATTTTGGCTGTTATTTGTCTACTAGTCGATAATAT
This sequence comes from Papilio polytes, assembly GCF_000836215.1. Classification (NCBI taxonomy): domain Eukaryota; kingdom Metazoa; phylum Arthropoda; class Insecta; order Lepidoptera; family Papilionidae; genus Papilio; species Papilio polytes. The sequence continues at coordinate 2,415,882 of NW_013525024.1, read as the reverse complement.
TACCAAAATGTACTAATAATGTTTTGAAGTGTAATATTTTCATATGTATGTGTTGAAAAATTGGCTGTTTTAATGTAACTTCTATAATCGTAATTATTTATAATAATATTTTTTTTCTATTTTTTTCTATAATATATTTGTTTTTTTTTACAGACCTACTGACGTCTACACTTACATTTAAGTACATATTTTTAATCACAAATACTGTAGTTGGTGTGATATGAAATCGCTTTCGATGTCCATTTAAGGTTGTTAACGCAGTTAAACGTAAAACGCTTGTATTTATACAGTTTATATGAACAATATATGGAAAGTTGAATCATTTTATTGTTTTTTATTTCATCCCTTTCAATCTTAGATCTGGCAAAAGGTTAAATGCCGACAGATCGAAAGCGTCTGTCGCGGTTTCTGTACAAATTTTATTGAATAATTCAATTTCCCGCCAAAACAAATCCCCCTTGATGAGAGAATTAAATGAGATTATGCCATCACATATTGATACAAACTTGCCAGTTACCTCGTGGCGGTGGACGAGTGTGCATGTGCGTTGCAAAACAACTAAAAATAATTGTAGACCTTTAAATAAATCTATGTGATAAATTAATTAATTTTAAATAAATTACGTACTGTAACTGTGAATAATGATAAAACCTTAGTGTAAAGACATTTTTCAGTTTTAAAACTGAAGTAGAATAAACCGTAAATGTAAGTAACTTTGATTCATAATAGTCGTAGTAAGGAAATGCTTTGAATTCCATAGTAACGTACCAATGTGATTGTTTACATTATCCCAGTAAAGAGCAACAGTAGCGCTCTAAATCAGCGCTGGCATATACTAGAACAATGTAAACAGTAATTGGCGCCAGTAGGCCCATATCCTTAGGCCTGTGCTACTGTCGAACTATAACATTAACCAGACAAGCACTGGCATCAATGAAAATTTGACAACGAAGAGTACAGTATTTAAAAAGTTTAGTAACAAACGTTTCGTGAAAAGTCACACTTTTAACATATTTATTTGTAATAGAACCATTTGTTCGATATAATTAAAACTTTTTAATTTTCATTACAATGTATAAAACCAGAAAATAGTGGTTTTTTTTTTAATTTACAGTAATAACGGGAAGAAGGAAATTAAATATACTCCGATAATCATAAACTTATAAGCTAAAAATCGATCATTTCAAATCTTAATACACTTAAAGGCGTGTAATTACTCGAATTTTAACATTGCTGTAAACTTAGTTATTAGTAAATTCTCAAACTCGTTGTAAATCAGTACTAATTGGTTGGCAACCTTGCGGATCTCTGAACTACGTACGTTCCTTCTAGTGAAATACAACCGAAACAATAGTAGAGCACCTGTTGTATGAATGGACTTATTCACGTACATAAGTCAGATAACATGTTTAAATAGAAGCGTAAGGGCCTGTCCCACCACTGTCTGATAGAGGCTCAGATAGCTTAAAAATGACGTCACCGTCAGATAAGGTAACAAAATCCGATATTTCCATCACATACGCGTTGGATTGTTATCAGACAATTTAAAATTTGGTGGGACAGACTCTAAATGTTATTTATTTCGTTTGCAGTGATATTTCGTTCGTACCTCCGTACATCCCATTTCGTAGCCTAACCCTTTCGTCTAATCCATCATACATTTCAAGGAAAATACTGGCAACTTATCGTTTTTTTTTCCATTTTGTTTGTCACCGTGGTATCATTGACAAGATGAGCCGGTTATTGCTTTTTCTACTACTAGCTGTTGCTGGCCACTTCCCTCGCGTAAAATTAAAAAAAATATCGCCTATGTTACTCATAGGTAACGTAACTTTTTAAGAGTGAAAGAGTTTTTGAAATCGTCTCAGTAGTTTTTGTTTTGATTTATTTCAATACATTCAAAAATACAACAAGATCAGGGACTTCCCCTATTTTTGCAAGTCACTCATTAACAGAAGGATGATGTATTTAATTTATGTGAATACATAATAAATTATCTATCTATAGTGCATCTATTAGACACGTTTAACTTCTATTGTTTAGATGGCATTCTGTTGCCACACACTGTCTATGTTCATGTAATCTTGTTTACATCCACTTAACTCGTGCATTGAATTTAGTTAAACGATGTTAGCTGATATTGCATTATAATGCGGAGTCGGTTGCACTTGTTGGCAATTTATGGCTAAACGATTTTCCTTTTAAACTAGTTGCGTCTGGGATAACTTTTTAAACGCTTCTTGAATTAACAATTGTTATATCTCATTAAGGAATATTGTATTCAAAATATATTTTTATATGAGGACTAGTTGTTGCCAGCGACTTGGTCCGCATGAAATTGTGAAAATTTTAATTAATTGTTTACATGTGTCAAATTATGAATAGCAAATGTCAAAATGATATGACATGACACAGCATTTTATGGTCTCTTCCCACATTAGGGTTTTTATCCAAAACAGTTACCCCCTAAGTTTAATGGCGCGAAAATATATAGCCTATAGTATGACGTAAGTGTAGGGCTTTTTATTAAAAAAAGAATTATTGAAAAATATTTTAGGCATGAAATTTCAGGCATTTTAGGCAACAAAGAAGTGTGTGTTATAATAGTATAGATAATGTCTACGTATACTCGTGCTTACTTACATTCTTTTGATCTTTTTAAAACGTTTTTTAAATTTCTCATGGTTAAATGATAGTGGACAAGTTAGTTCTTACGCAATCCATTTCAGATAATACCATGAAGTTTAAATTAGATTACACGACATCAGCGTTGAGTGCGAGCCGTATATCTTCTTAGTATGTTGAAGTATTAAAGTGTCTTTTATCTATTATTTAAACTTTCGTAAGACATTATTATAACTAATTACTTAACGGCTATTACGTACGTCTATTTTCACGGTAACGGTACCGACTAGTTTCGGACCATCTTCAGGGCGAATGTTACTGGGGTTGTTTCGCGGTCGCGTCGCGCACTCTCTGTTATATTTTTTCAAACTATGTGAACTATTTATATCCATATGAGTAAATTGCTTTTCGGTGGTTTGCACGTGGAAAAATGTTGCGTCCACAAATCGCCAATTAAGTACCTACTTTTTTCTAACGTTCGTAATTACCGATGCGAATTTCTTGAATTCGAGTTGATAATTTATTTAGCAATCTCAGCATTACTACATTATATTTAGAAATTATTACATTTTTTAGAGTTTCAATCTCATGAGTGAGCATTGAAAAGCAAGGAATACTCAATTTTCGCGCCCGTAACGTAAAAGTCGAATGAATCCATTTTAAGAACTGCTAATTGATGGAACTAATTTAAAAATAGATTCCATTCACTGAGCAAATGCCGCGTATTGCCGAGTCATTCAAAATCGAACGATAAGAGGCACTAGGTGGCTTCATCTTGTTACCTATTTTCGATTCCTAATTAAGATCAAGTGAACTAAATTGACATTGAATCGAAACGACTACAAAAAGAGCATACTTGTACAATGAATGTCGATAGCGAATTGCGAATTTTTATTGACTGTAGAACAAACTATAGAGATTTCTTCTAATATGTAGCCTTCCAATAAGATAGTGTTTTATTGCAAACTAGCTGTTGCTCGCGACTTCATCTGCATGAAATTATAAAATAATAAAATTTACCTTTCTAACGGTGAAAGAATATTTAAAATCGGTTCAGTAGTTTTTGAGTTATATCAATACATACAAAAATACAAATCTTCCCTCTTTATAATATTAGTACAGATAAATTCCCTAAAGGTTAAAGAAATTGAAAAACAGTTCAGTTTAAACAATCCACTTCTAGGATGAAGACGCGGACGGAAATTTAAGCTAGTTAATTCTTTTGGTACATTTTTAGTTTTATCTAATGTGTCTCCGGACTCCGGAGCGCCGTAACTCGAGCTGAATAAGCAATTATTTGCAAATGCGTCTCCTAATGGAGTTTCGCCGCATACTATTGAGACGTCTAGTCGATGCATTTATGTCAGACTTTGCCGTACATTTTCTTTAAAATAAACAATGACCTTAAACTAAAATAGGTGCCACTTTTTACTCGAACAACTAGAGATAGAATTTTTTTATTTTTTTATTATAAATCAAAAAGTATTCAATTAATCTCGGTGAAATTTGGCATTTGGTAGTTCATAGTCTGGAAGAACACATAGGCAATTACTAAGCTTTTTTTTAATTCCGCACTAAAGAAGTCGAAAAAGCTAGTAATTGTATATCTGTCAGAAGGTTTTTTATACATACTTCATTGCGTGGTGCAAGATTTTTTTTTTGTAACTGGATATCTAAGAACGAAGGTGACTGTACGTATTCTAAGAAAAATAAACTTTTCTTTCAATCATATTAAAAGCTATAAGGACGCCCACTTAGCTATATTAAGTGGTCAATGATGTAATATTGTAAAAGTATCTTGTTACTTATTATAGAGCAATTGGACAGTGACCGCATTGTCTAGTCTATGACTTCCTTTAGTCTATGAAATTTCTAGCATTTGTTAAAATAATGAGATTTTTTATTGGTTATTGAATTAAACATTTTTAGTGATGTATTAAGTATTTGATTGTCTTTCTCTGTGTTGTAGAAGGAATACCCGTATTTGAACAATATTAAACTTCTTGATTTTTAATCAGTAAGATTTTCCAACTTAAATAAATGTTGTTTGAAACAAAGATAAAGATAACTTATTTAGCAGATGTAAATTGGATTCATTAAAAATAAACATTCGAATCAATAAAAATTGCATAATCATCGCACATATCTAGTAATTGGTTATGCGTTACTGCAGATAGAAAATGAAACATCGACCTGGTTTACGGTTACCTGACTTATTGGGTTTTTTCATAGTCGTTTTAATTTTTCATGAAGTCTATTTTTATATTACAGCGATACATTAAGTTATAACATTATCATTAACTAGCTTTCGCCCGCGACTCCGTCCGAACTATGATTAGTTTGATTGCTTTGAGTAATTCCTCAACAACCATAGGCATTGGAATTATGACGTAGTTTTTTAAAATTTGCAGTATGTTGAATTTACAATGCTTCGTTGAGTGACAATAAATTTAATTTCACTGCGTTCCGTTTTGGGAACTGACATGCGTAGTGATCAGTGGCGGAAATGACGTCATTATACAGTAACAATTCCGGCCGTTAATTAAACCACGCCATGTTACTGACAGGGTAGAGAAGGAACTGTCGATGTTTTAGCGTTCCAATTTTGAATTGTCTGTTCACTTTGAACAACATTAACTATTAGTTTTCTCTGTCTAACATAGTACAAAAACATATTGCTATTTCTGTTTTTTGTCAAAGAATAAATAGGTTGATGATATACTTTTCTTGGCATTAAAAGCGGTAAGATTAAGTGTAAAATTATAGTGTAGTGGATTGTGTAGACGAGTAGCTTATCTGTTCTACTTTAACATAAAAGAATCTGGCTTTAAAAATAACTTCTTTCACTATTATAGTATGTCAATTGGTAAAGTTTTTCGATTTCGTATGCGATTCACGTCATAAGTTGGAGCATAAATCGTTTCTCTTCAATATAAAGTTATAATTTATGTTGATTCGTTAGTCATGAGGCAGCGATGTCCCCTTTTCAAAACTTTATGATATTCATAATTCTTTTTATACAATTACAACATTAATTGGAGACTCAGTCCAGTTTAATTAAAGAGTAATTGATTTGACTGATTTTGTTAGTCTTTGTTCTAATTATCTTTTGAAATTATGTAAGATGGAAATGTTAACTGTTTTATCAAATTATTTTTAATTTAATAATTATATAAGAATCACAAATCCTCATCCATATTATTTACCAGCTGCGGTTTACCGACTCGTAGGAATATAGAATAAGCAATTTTTATTGCGTATAGCGAAAAGCTAACAGGGGATATAAAAACAAGCCGATTAATTTTTTATTTTAAACTATAAATATTTCTGTTAATTATATATTATCCGATCTCTATCATCTTTATTATGTTAAAAAAAAAGTTTTGGTACTTTACAATTCCGCAATCTCGATGACATAATATTTACTTTTCGTTATTCATACAACAAATTGAAATCTCTCGTGACCGATTTTATCTTTCCATTGCGTCAACTTTAATACAATGTTTCCTGTATCGTGCGCTCTTGAACTTGATGATTCAGAAGTTAATCTAAATCACGAACAAAATTATTTAACAACGCTTTAGATATCTAACTAAAATTTTAATTAATCGGTTTAAGAAAATCACGATTTTTCTTCTATAAATGTATTGGAATTTCGATTCATATTTCCTTTAAATTTTGAGCCAAGTATACTCAGTTATTATTAAAAAGGATTTAATCTAAATTCTAATTTAAATTGCGATAAACTAGAAAACACTATTTTCGTATGATATTACAAAGCAAACTAATAACTAAAGTAATTTAAATGCACGTGATTTTGACTTGATAAAGGTCTTTGATATGCAAAATAAAGGTCAGTTTGCTTTAACACGTCGACTTCAGTTTTAGTTTTGAGTACGGAGCGTAAGGGTCCGTTCAGACTTGGGCGGAGATCTGAGTAGAATTTTTATCGAAAATAAAATTATACTTAAATTAAGAAACATGAACTGATGTTTCTTTGTATGTTTTTTATCAAGGGTAATCGTAAAATTTAGTTGTAAATATCTTATAATGTTTTAGTCGAAATTTATAAATATAATTAAAAAAACTGTATATGTAAGCTATCTTTATAAGCGTAAAATAATGTAAAGTCAAATTAAATCATTTTCATTCGTATACAGCTTAATTTTTTGCTGTATAAATCTGTTTTTATCTACGCTACGCTCTGTGTGAACGGACTCTTATTCACTTTTCTATGAAATAATAGTTTGCTAGCTGTAGAGATATCATATCAGTGACATGAACTTATTAAGCTTTGTTTGTATAGATTGTTTGCTACAATTTTGCTGATTCATAATTAGTTAATTATTATTTGATGAAATCGTGATTTTGGAACTATCTTGGGTCTTTATCAAGGACGTTAATGTGTGGTAAATAAAGGGCAAGGATTTAATAAGGATAAGATATAATAAGGATTCTTTCCTCAGATCATATTTATGTGATTTACTGATTGGTTTTGTATTCTCTGTTACAATTCTACAAAGAAAGTTCTTTAAACGTTATTCATTTCTTTATGTATAAAAACAATACCAGTTAAAGAAAAGAATATTATTTCGCTATACCGAAATTATACAAATGTCTTGGAGCGGTAAAGGAAAATAAAATATTAATTTCACGTTAAATTGAATCTCGTTAGGATTCCCTGTAATAATATAAAAGTGGGGAAGGTTTTTGTGTAAGCATTTATTCAAAATAAACCCTCCAATTTTTCATAATATGATAATATTATATAAGTTTTAAATACTAAAAGAGTTTAGACTTATCCCCGCAACGGAGACGCAACGCTAGTGTGGCATATCCCTTATACTAGTGATGACTGTTTCTTAATTCAATTAATTAAAATAATATACTATATTTATATGTAACTATGACATAAGAGGAGTGTTTGTCCATCGAAGCGTCTCTAATATAATTGATTCTCCACTGACTCAGATTAGAGAATATCGATCTGTACATTAGCCTTGTTCAATTACATTGAAGGACATCTCGTAATAATCACATACGATACGATATTGGTATAACGATTACAGTCACGAATGTTACCGATTTTACATAAAATATAATCTGGCTTTTGTCCGCGTGGGTCACTAAGGCTTTGTCACCTTATCTAAGGACTAGCTGTTCCCGTGCGACTTCATCCGCATGAAATTATGATTTTTTTTTATATTTTTTACATTTGTCAAATTATCGATAGCAAATGTCAAAATGACATGACATGACAAACCTTGACAGTCTTGCTTCCTTGATGTTAGTAGCAACTTATGGTCTCTTTCCCACATTAGGGTTTTTATCCAAAATATTTACCCCCTAAGTTTAATGGCGTGATGATATATAGCCTAAAGCGTGACATAAGTGTAGGGCTTTTTAATAAAAAAAGAATTATTCAAAAACATGCTGTAATTGCTTAGATCTTAGGCAACAAAGAAGTGTGTGTTTACGCTTTATTATAATAGTATAGATAGAATTCCTCAGTCGGATCATATTTTTCCGACAACGATCATGTAATGTCAAGTCGTGGTTTTAAAAAAAATCTGTTTTCTCTCGAATACTTTTTTGCGTACTTGACTAGAAAACTAAAGAAAATCCATAGCGCGTGATATTTTTCTAAATAAATATCATATTCCGTGGAATATTTCGACGAATACTTTATTCGGAATACAAAATATATGTCACGCGGAAGCCAGCGAGTGCTGAAATATTTATTAAAGCGAAAATAAGCTGGAACATAAATATCAGGTGTGTTTTTGATAAAATGAGTTGATATTGAAATATACTTTATAATACTGCAATAGCAAATTAAAAGCAACTAACTTAAAGAACTTTCCATCGTACTGAGTACAGTAATCCTTTAGTTTTACATTTTACTTGAGATACAAGTCCAAATCTTAAATGTACAATTCATGGATTTCGTGAAATACGAGTAAAATGTAATAAAGCACAAAATCCCAGTCAGGGAAAGGGCTTTGTGAACAAAAAGGCTTAGAGTATTGTGATCGAACTGATTAAATATCTCCAGGTAAATATGTCAAAGGGATTGTTCAGATGACGTTCACGAGCTATGTCTTTACACCCGGTATTGGACAGCATTTTTAACGTTAAATTTATAAAGTTAATTATTTTAACAACTATTACTCAGGGAGATCCTTAGTTTAGATTCTAAATTATCTAATGAAATTCCAAGAAATATAAATAGAAATAATTTTTATTGAAAAACAAGAGATTAACAATTACAATAACATTTATACCAACTAAAAGATAATTACAAATTGTGGTTAATATACGATTAATCAATAAATAAATAAATAAATACAGAAAAGAATTGTACATCTTGCGTACCAGTTTAAATGAAAGACAATACAAATTTCTTTTTCTATCGGCAATCACCCCACACAATATCCGCGAGAACGTCACAAGACCGGGTCCTAATGAAACTGTCTTTAGAAAAAAATGAACATCGTGAATTACGTTTACTAGATAGAGAGATATTACTGAAGATTGAAATAAAAGTGAACTTTAAATTTTAACTAACACACAGATATTAGAACTACATGTTTATACACCATTATACTTTTATTTCTCCGAAATGTAGAGTATTTATTTATTTCGTAGAAAGTCTCTTACAAGAGTAGTCAACATTTAAATAACATTTATTTGTACGTATTGTTAGTCGATTTGGTGATTATCGCCGCGGGCGGCTACTTCGCTGGAATAGTTTATTGGGCCAATTGAATCGACTATCTTCAATCTATTTTAGTGATGCGGCGCGTGCTGAGCACATAAAGATTCTATTAGATTTCCCTCGAGAACGCCTCCGTCGCGCCGTATGGTAATAGAAACTGTTGTTTTTTCCAAGAAATAAAACACATTCTTTACCTATTACTTTTAAATTTATTTCTAAAATCTAACACTAAAACTTACGGTTACAATAACGTTAGCTATATTCATTGTATTAAATTGTGCTACTACCAAAAGTGTATTTTCGTAGACGTGCTACGCTCAAGAGGTCGTAGCACTCGTACAATTGCACTTTGAAGAATAAACATGTCGAGAGGTTGAGATAGTGGACATTTTAGTCTAAGATAAACAATATGTTATGATAAATGATGGCTGCCAAAAATACACGTAGGTAGCTTATATATTAAAATAAAACGATATTCTGTTATTAGCAGATATTCTCGAATCCAATAAGTTTCTAAAAAATAACATCTCTACTTTAAGCAGCTATAGTCATCCATACTTTAATCCTTACATAAATACTCGCTGTTCCCGTGCGACTTCATCAGCGTAAAATGATGACAACCTATGACGACCTTGCTTCCTTGATGTTGGCAGCAACTTATGGTCTCTTTCCCACATTAGGATTTTTATCCAAAATATTTACCCCTAAGTTTAATGGCGTCAAAATATATAGCCTAAAGCGTGACGTAAGTGTAGGGCTTTTTATTAAAAAAAGAATTATTCAAAAATCTGCTGTAATTGCTGACATCTTAGGCAACAAAGAAGTGTGTGTTTACGCTTTATTATAATAGTATAGACTAAGCCATATTAGGACTTAATGTAAGTGGTAAAGTATACTAAACCAAGTGCAAATGTCTTTATATCATTGTGTAAAATAGAAGCAGAAACAAGGTGTATACCAGTTGAAAACAGTGTTTATGTGACAGGACTCGTGTCGTCGACAAGAGGGAATGTTTAGAATGCTAATCTAATTAAAACAAATTACCAACTCGCAACGACAAACATGTTAATTTCGATTTGTATAAACTAGAAATTAAGATAATGTTGATTAACATGAAAAATATGCGCATAATTAGATTGTAAATTGATGCCTTTTTAAATTACATATTAAAAAACCAAGTCGAAAAGTTATTTGTCAGATGACAAAAACGAAACAAGTAAAAATTTGTGGCACATTTTTCGTAAATTATTTCCAAAGGAAATGTAATCATTCAATCTAAATTACGATATTGAAAGTGAATAAAAACACGAACAAACAATTGTGCCTCTTATTATTACATAAACGTATAAACTCTGTTTATATAAAGTGTAAAATTTTTTAAACAATACTAGCGTCTTCTAAATGTTCTGTGTAAAAAATCGTACCTATTTGTTGCTAACGTGAATATGTAACATATATAAAATAAATACACTATCTAATAAATAAAGCGATTGTCCGATTTTTACAGCTTTTGTACCGGAGTCTCACGCTGTGTGATTTAATATAGACTCTGTAGAGATTTACTTTGAAAGTAATATCAACGTAGGGGCGATTTTCAACCCTGATAAACTCCTAGAAAAGGATGCAATAAAATACGGCTAACAAATTGTTAGATTGACAAATATAATGTTCGTAAGATACGGGTAAGAAACCCGTATCTTACGAACAACATTACATTTGTAAAAACCACGACAGTTTAAAGTTGTATATTTTTAGATTGACAATTTTACAAACCGATGGTCGTTTTATTAACAAAAGAATGTTGCCCTATTCTTAATTTTACCATAACTAAAACATAAATTTACTCGATAATAAGTTACATTTACAATGAATTCTTGATTATTTATGTACACTCAACGATCAATATTGAATAGCTCCAATAATGGAAATCTACCGCGTAATATCAGTGTTGCTGACTGACCAGTGAACATTGACTCCCTGCCAATCCGTTTACAAGCTGTATTACAACAACATCGTTGAATTTGTACAGTGTATGTGGTTCTTATTACATTGGTTGACATGTTTTGAATTTATTTTAAAACAATTGACAGAGTGTGTACTTGATTGAATGCTTGGTTCAGATATAACTATTGTTATTACAAATAGTAGAGTTTGAGAGCGGAGAGTTATTTTAACCCCATAAGTGAAAATTTGAAAATAAACAACAGCTAATTTGAAAGATATACTTCGGTAGTAATTACAACAGAATGGTTAATTTCGATTGACAAAAACGGACGTATTTTCACATATGTAATATTAGTGAGAATATAAATCGAAGCTTGGACTAGCGTTATCTGTCTCCGAGCAATTGTGATAAGGACTATAGGCATTTTCATTTAATATAGTTAACGATCCCTTTTGTTCTAGTACGATAGACCCTTGAGCTACATGTCAAGGCGTTTACGTGATCGCATTGGTTACTTTGTGGCGAGTTGTAAACCGTGTTAACCTGCCCTTCGATAAGTTTTATCGAAGTGTGTATTGCATGTCAAATCAATGGAAAATTTAAAAACTTAGCTGTAGCAGTAAATACGTCTTTAATTTAAAAAGACTAACAAACATTAAGCATAAGTGGAGCTAAGCATTAAGAATAAGTATAAAGCGATCATCGTACCTTAGATTCGAGAGCTTATTGCTTTAATTCAACAGCGTCTGAATCGAGAGAATTAATTATCGAGTTTCACAAAACCAATAAATCAAGACTAACGAGATGCCAACAGTAGTCTGTGAACTTTAAATATTTGAACTTTTAATGGTCTCAAGTCACCATTAAACAAACTTTAGTAATAGTAAAGATTAAGTGGGGATACTTAAGAAAATCGGAGAAGATCTCTCTTGCATTAATGCGTGGATTTTACAACACACTAATATCAAAAGATTATAAAAATACATTGTCATCGTTTTCAATCAGCAATTCATTGAAAATGTTGAATAATAAAAAAGTTTACTAAAATTTATTTTGCTACGGTGAAACAATGAAGCAATTTCCTAACAGTAATACTCTGTTATATTCTTTCCATAGTATTTTTATTTATTTTGTCTGTCGTCTTTTTATTAATATAATAATAATAATGATAAGAGCAATACTTAACAGCCACCAGCTTTTAGTGGGCACTCTATTTTGTCCAACCAAAGAAAATTAAGTAAAACCCATTAGTGACATCGAGTGTCTGTTTAAAAATAAATACGCTACAGATTTATTTAGTGTATACCCAGAAACCAGTCTGACGTAATTTTAATTACACAAAGTACCTGGAATCTAGATTTATATAAGGCACTGCTGTAGCACCTAGCACAGGAGGCAGAGTCCCCAAAAACTTTGAAATTCTGTGGAACAATGAAGCATTTTTCATTTTTAATTTACTTCAACTATTAAAAACTACTGTAGAAATAGAACCATGTGATTGAATGTCTGATTTATTAACCTAAACTAGTGGTAAATCAAAACTAAGTCAATATGACAAAATAAATTCGCCTTTCGTCTCATATCAGCTCGGCCTCAAGACTTGAAGCTCAAGTACTTCCCTCTTCACCTTCGCCGTCGATAAGACAGCAAACTGGACTGGCTTATTTAGTATTATTAACATCTTTGTACAATTTCTCTTATACTTTGATGTGCTTTTCAATCCGTAGACGGCATATTAAATCCGTTATCATGTGCGAGCCGGCTCATAAATTGTGTCAACAAGGATAATCAAAGCGGGAGAGTTGTTTACCGATAATTAACTCCCGACGTACTTGCGTCATTACGTTCGACTTATCGACATATAGTAGTACGCACATCACTACCGCCTAAAACACAAGCAACATTTTTCCTCTATTCATTAAACAATATAATGTAAAATTATGTTAACGTAGAACATTTTCTTCCTAATTCTTTCAATGAATTATTAAGATTGCCTAATGCTTTTTCCAATATAATCATAATAAATAATGTTGTAAAGTGTTGTGTTAAATATTACATAAAATTGACAATGTTTGTTTCCACACAATGCGCCCAAAATAAATCACTTAACCTCTGAAACAGCAAGACTTAAAAGCTTACAAAAATTATTTCCGTTTTCAGATAAAAATATACCTTTTTTTTGGTAAAGCTGAGGGCTTACGGTTGACGTAAGTAAGGAACAGTTGGTATTGGAGATATTAGAGGAAAAAATATGAAAAAAAAATTCACTTAATTAAAAAAAGATTAAGATATATCCGGATTAAACATTCATATGAATAAATGAAATTAAATGGGTAACGAAATAAAATAATTTCGCATTTCTAATGTCAAAAACTTACAAAATTCTCTTTGTGAACATTAAATCTTGCCCCTGTCAGTTCCATTTATACTCGATTTACGAAGTATGCGGTAGCGTCCAAAATATTTATTGGTTAACTTATTGGTCGCGGCAACCAAATATAATTTATATATAGTTTGGTACATTTTATTTAGCAATATGATGAAGTAGTTCACAGTCAAATTCTGCATATTTTTAGATGTAAATTCAATCAAGTTTGTTATCGTAAGAGAGTCAATTCAGAAGGTCTCACCTGAACAGTAACCGTTGTTACCTAGTAAATAATAACAAGAATGGTTAGTTATTTAATCTAAAAATTTACCAGATTGTCTAATTAACTTTCTATTAAATTCCATTTCGATTTGAAGCCAATAAATTACGTTAATTTATTATTCATTCTGAAGTAAACATATTTACCTAATTCAAATATTGTTTGCATTCGTTTATTTTTCTTTCTCGGTTTATTACGATGGGGGAGAAATACGTAGAGAAAAATGGAAATGTTTTCTCAATGATAAGATTGATTTTTTGTAACAAAATACTAGGAGACGTTTTATTTGCTTTATTTCTAAAAGACCGCAATATTAGGAAGTAAGTGAATGAAGGTATCTAGTTGAAGTAACTTCTCAACTATAAACATAGAATAAAAGGGAGTTCGAGTGTTTTAAGTCCATAGTCGTCCTACAAAAATATAGTTACGATTCGACAAGTCCCAATCATCATCAACTTGCCCTTATCCCTTACGGAGGGTCGGCCTAGTTTGTGCTGCTCTTCCATACATCTCTATCAGCCGTCATATCTGAATCCACTCCTTTCTTAAGCATATCCTCTTTCACACAATCCATCCATACTTTCTTCGGTCTTCTTCCTTTGCAGCCATCCACATTTATTCTTAACACTCTTTGGTTTATGTCCCCATCGCCTCATTAGATAACATGTCCCTACCACGCTAAACTTTTGCTTCTTAATTTTCAAACTACCTTTAATTTGCACATTCGACAAGTCCCAATAAAGATAGAAAAAGGACTGCTAAATTTACTTTAACATCCAAAATACACTTTTATATGTGAAAAGCAATATAAATAAAGCTGTAAATCTGTTAATAAACCACGAGTATACTTACCGTGTTTTCAGACTTGTACGTTATTCGTATTTAATATGCGTAACATAATTAATGAGGTATTGACATAATAAATTCATAACTACTGTATTTCACGGAATACACTCGGCAATTTCCTTGTCAATAATCTGGCGCACATATTCGGGGCACGTCTGGTTTCTTGATTGCAACTTGAATTATTTACACCATTTGCTACATTGTTTGTGTTCTACACATTTTAGAATTGAATTAAAATTGATTGCGAAGTATTTCCCTTTGTTAAACTGCTGTTGTTGGTGTCTACGCCCGCGTGAAATTAATAAAATATAGCCTATGTTACTCTCTGACAACGAAGCTTTAAGAATTTTACAATCGGCCTCGTAGTTATTGAGTTATATCAATACAAAAATACAAATCTTTCATCTTTATATTAGTATAGTGAAGTAATTATATAAGCCATTTCAGTTATCCCCTAATTAATTTGCTAAAAATTATTGCATTTCGAATTTATGTATTCCAGTTAAACCATTATATTACTGTTTTATTCCTAAGAAACAAAACTTTTTAAGATTCGTTAAGTAGTTAGAAAGGTTTAGTTAAGAGAAATTGAAATTTTAAAAGTAATACTAATGTCTTTTGACGTGCAGTATACAATTTCCATATCATTCGGCGTTTATCTTCGATTAGTACATGAGGTACATATACCAATGATGCATTTATGTATTTAAGAGTATAATGCGTCTGTTGCATTATTTATTTAACCTCAAAACGTTATTGAAGTTGAGCCAAAATGTTTATTGTAAAACTAAACTCCTTTAAACTCCATAGGAAAAATATTTTAAAGCTTTACGTACTCGTATTTTGCGGCCTTCGCAAATATTGAAAAACAAATTTTTTGGTTTTTGTAATTGGTATTTCTTCATCTAAGTCCTACTAAGTTTAACTTTTCGTGACAAAAAGCGCACACACCTTTGTTATATATTTCCACAAATGACTTCCTTTAAAATATAGACGGACGGCCATATTAACAATACTTGTAAATTACATTAAAACACACAAACTGAACTCCAATGCGACAACGCAAATATATCGAACGTTCCGTTGTGACGTCTAGTAAAACACTGAGCTTGTTGGCGACTGAGCGCCGAGCTGCAACTGAGCCCGACCCACGCCTTGCCATATATTTTATAAAACTACCCCCCACTATTCCTTCCGTTTCCTAATATTTTCCTAACAATATTGTTGTTTTAAATAAAGATAAATGTATTGAAAAATAGCACAGATTAACAAATAACTTTTAAGAATACAGAATACATAAAAAATAGTTAAAAATCTAACACCTTTTACTAAACTATCGGACAACTGTTTAGTCTCGTTTTGATTCCTATTATTATATGGAGGTGCGCAAACTACTCGATTTTTAGTTGTGCAACTAAACAATTGAATTGGCAGCGAAACAATCGACAATCGCACAATCGCTCATAGCTTTTCGCGGCTGAAAGTGAGATATACTTTGATTTTGAACAATTGATGGACGTTACACATGGATTGTGGTCGCGACCTCCAATCAATCAAATAAATCGAAACGTTTTCGTAGTGATAGTATATATTAAGTTAAAAATGGAATTGTAACAAAACACTGTAAATAATTTTAGTAAACCTTTTTTTTACAAGATAATTTTATAATTACTTACATAAAATTTTGTTATACAAAGAAATAATCGACAAAGCAGAAATGAGCAAATTTCCCTTATTCATAACAATCTTGACTCGTAAATTTTAATTAATTGACCCTTTGTTAATAACCCGAGGCTGGGGTATAATAAATTTATAAATATTAATTTGGCATATCGTAAAATTACGTGTAATTTATTTCAAGAAGATATTTAAATGGTTTCGACAGCGTAGTATATGTTTGATTTAAAAAACTTTGTTATTTCAAAGAAAAACGAAGTATTTTTTTTTGTTTATTTCAGATAAACTAAAAAGTTACTGTTAATAAGGTTATATTCTAAAAGAATAAGTGTTGAAAAATAATTAACTTTATAAGAGAAGGTAGTTTTTATATTTCTTATTATTCGCTTAAAATTTAATAACTATATCAATTATTTAGCACTCATTTGACTTACAATATCCAGGGAAAATACGAAAACGTAAATCTGTCACACTATGACAAATTTATGAGCACAAAAAACACGTGTGACACATACGTTCATTAATCTCACGCCTCGACCGCACTTTGTTTTTGTTTGTCGACAAGAACAGGTGAGGGCGGGTTTTACAATTATAACAAGGATAAATTCAATTACCTAAACGTTTAAGATGTTTTGCTCTGAAATAAGAAGCAAACGAAAAAGTAACAGTTGGACCCAACGGATTACTCGGAACTCTGATCGACCCAACCAAAATCACCCGGACTTATTGCCTCAAACATAACTATGTTTTTTTTTTATATCATAAGGTGGCAAACGAGCAAGCGGCCACCTCGTATCCGCCAAAATGACGAAGCGACCGCTGCCCATAGACATCCGCAATTGCAGATACATTGCCTACCCTTATCCAACGGAGGAGGAGACGCATATAAAGAGGATATTTCCCCTTCCTATGCATCTCCTCACCACCGTCAAATCCACTTCCCCTTCCCATCCTCTCCTTATAAGAAAAGGGTGGTAAAGAGAAAGGGACTTAAATAAGGCCTCCGGCACCACACTCATCAGACGAAACACGGAATTGCTTCCATTTCACGCCTGTCTTCTGTGTGGTCGTGCTATTACACCTTGAGAGCCGGCCCTGCAGTGCTAAGATGTTAAAGCGGGTACTACCACTGTGAAACTACATGGTTCTGAAATGTATATGAAAAATTGGATAAAAATATCGATTAAAGGTATATTCTCTCCTATCTTTACGTAGACTCCAGTACCATCAGTGAGTACGTGTATAAACACACATATGGCTATTACGAAATGAATTAAAAACATTTCATTAGTTTAAAATATTGTAAGTAATTAAAACATTCATGTAATAGCACAGAGAAAAAGGGATGACAACAGAAGGTACGCACGCGTGCGGAGTCGCACGGCTAGCTTCTAAGTGGAAAAAGCCATTAAGCTTATAATGGTATTCCCATTCGTTTCTTCAAGTATTTTTCCTTAAAAATATTAATTGTCTTCATCCATTCCCTTGTTATTCTTATAAGAGTCCCGTAGTAACTTAAGTTTTTATTGTATTTTTCATTTGAAAAGGAAAACGTCGCGTCGGTAATACCTCAATGTCCGCAGTAAATAAGGGACAATAAAGATGGCTTGTTTAGATATGCTCTGTAAATTAAACGAAATCTATTACAATAATTTTGTTAAGTGCCTCGCTTTAAAATAACCTTTTCACTTAAATGACATTGCTATAAAAACATTTAAAAAGAAAAAACAAATTTTTTTCTCTTTATGGTATCAGAATTGAGTTTCAAGTTAAGAAAAGTTTACTTATTTAAACCGATGAAAAATATTGAAAATGTGTAATAGTACACGGTATATTTTATAGAATTAGTTGATATGTTAATATAACGCTATGAATTGTATGATATACAGTCAGACAGACAGACCCTAAAAAACCTTCTTCTATAGCTCTACAGTCTTTTATGGCTTGGTCCTGGAACTTTTACCCTAACTAATCATAATGTTAAATTAATTTAAATGAAATCTAGAGATCAAGCCCTGACTTGTAAAACTGTTCACAAGCACGATACTGTGCGGCGCTGGCGCGGGCTTTGGCGACTAGGCTGATAAAACATCGCTTACCGTGTTTTTACGTTCACGCTCGATAACGGGATTAGAGCCGTTTACCTCATCGATATATCACTGAAAGTTTTACTGATTTACACAAATTTCTTGCGAAGCTATAGTTAAAAAAAACAATGTCGCTCAGAATGTAATCGATTACTTAAAGTCTAAATTTACGGGATTCTTTAACGACGAAGTAATCTAAGTAAATTCTATTTATTAAGGGAGTGCTTTTGTTAAACCGTTACTGTTCAAAGAAAACTCCGTTGTTTTTTCATGACCCTGGTTTAAGTTAGATACTAATCTGTGTTGAAGTTACTGATTTTACTTAACTTTAGTAATTATTGTTGTATGTAAGATAATCGAGGTTAACGTTAAAAATATTTTAATTGCTTTACAAGTTCTAATTATTTATAAAAAAATATTTTTGCACATGTTAGCAAATTATGCAATTCGTAAAAACCATAAAACAAATTGTTGTAATATTTATAATGTTAAGTCAGTCGGACTTCCCTAAACCTGTGCTGGGAGACGTTGCTCGCGTCAGTCATAACATTCAGTTCAACGCAGCCTCGCGACACAGACGAGCGTGTTCTCTGTTAGAATTTGTTGATAATTATTTAAAGTTTTTGAACTCACTCGTATAATAGTGTTTGGTTTATACTTTGTGCTTTTAATTCGTATGTTTATGAACGTGTTTTTATTTAATATTAAATGTGAGTGGGTATAGATTGACATTTTATCCTCACTAGTGTCATGGTGATACGGAAAAGTTTACCTTGTAAGTGTGTTATAGTTTTTTTTCTATAACAAATAAAATATATTTAGATTATTAAAAACGTATGATAATACTCGAATTAAAAGGGGTTCTTTTAGCGTAGTAAAAAAGCCGATGTCAATGCGGTCCTACTTTCGACACACATCTTACTTGATACTAATATTATAAATGTGAAAGTTTGGATGGATTGTGGCTTAAACGGTTCATCGGTTTTATATGAAATTTGGTACAGATGTAGAAGATAGTTAGTACAGAAGAAGAAGTTAGGAAGGCCACATAGGCTACTCACTTTTGTTTGTTTTTAATTCTACCCTGACATAGTCGCGGGCGTAAGCTAGTATTCATTAATAATGAGAATATAAACATTTTACTTTTTATCTGATTAATTTTGCGTATCTGTTTTAATTACATGTTTGAAATTAACTTTTTAAAATTACAAAATTACCATTTTTATGTCTTATTTTCTCGATTTTATAAGGATTTTAGGCTACATACTCTAACCAACATCCAGCTATCCAAACTTTCGCATATATACCTAATAGTAAGGTTAAAAAATATCTTTAAATAATTTGAAGTGTCTTTAACGGTAACTTTTTGTTGTAAAAATCTAGGTTGTTTTATACTTTCAACGGTCTTTTTATAGCATCGTGTGTTTGTGTCCTGTAAATATGTCACATAAAGATTGATGTTAACCTGAGCGGTATCGATTCGAGCGCCACCTGCCTCTTGTTAAGACAAACACCCTTTAAGATATTCATTTTTCTTACCTATACACTTACGACTAAAGGTCTTGATTATTACAAATATCAATTAAAACTTTATTAGCTTTCACCCGCGACTCCGTCCGCGTGGAATTAATAAAAACGAAAGTGAGTAGCCTATGTGCTCCTACAGAATATGTTCCACATCAATGCCAAATTTCAGCGAGATCCGTTTAGCCGTTTAGGCTACAAACTCCAACATCCATCCATCTAAACATTCGCATTTATGATTTTAGTTAGATTTTTTAGTCTGTGTCAAAAATCGTCAAAGTATTACACTAACATTGTTAAGGAATCTAATAAACTAAACTACAAAGGATCATTGTTCAATTGACATAATTGAACTGTGCAAATTATACTTTAAATTGACGACGTTTAAACTAGCTTCAATCTATATCACTTTCAATTAACGTAGCAAGATACCTACAGTGTTTGCTACGCCGTAGACTAATTCGTAGACTATTGTAGAGTCGTTAAGATGTACTGATTAATTTGAACTAGTAATTGATTATTGCTGAAAAATATTATTCTTTAACCATAAGTACTGAAAAATATTTTACAATGGATTGTGAAGACACAATCTTACTTCTTACTTACTAATATTACAAACTAGCTTTCGATTGCGACTCCGTCCGCGTGGGATTAAAAAAAGTGAGTAGTCTATGTCTTTCAGACTATCCTCTACATCTATACTAAATTTCATCGATACCCGTTAAGTCGTTTAGGCTACAAATTCTAAAAAACATCTATCCATCCGTCCATCTAAACTTTTGCATTTATAATATTAGTATGATGTAAAAGTTTAGATGGATGGTTGGATGTTTGTCTAAATGTAGAGGATAGTCTGGAAGAACACATAGGCACTTTTGTTGCTTTTAAACCACGCGGACGGAGTCGCGGGCAAAATCTATGTAATTTAAAGTATTACATTAAAATCATAATAAACATAATTCACGGCCGTGGGAATTTATAATTGCTATGAAATAATTGTTATTCTCTCATGTTACAGGTGCGTGTGAAGGACATGGGTCGGCAAATATTTTGACAGGTGTTTTATTGTAGGTTAGTTATCACGTGATATTCAAATAAATAACATTTTGCTATATTTAATCATATACAAAACGTTAAAATAATATCATACTTATTTAGAATCGTAATCAATTGATCGTAATATGTGATTCTTTTCATGGTGTATTAGTTACGTCACAATTAAAAAACATTTTCCAATATATTTTATTAATATACTTACTTGGTTTATTCACAAACTTTTCATGTTCTTAGAGAGAAAATAAACAAATTAACTAAGTGTATATTTTCGACTTCTTTGTTTCTCTTCTTATCGTTGCGACCAAAAATGCCAAACTCTCATAGTAATTCTAATCATATTACAGCCATAAACTTGCGATCTACGTCCAGCACGCGACGGCACAAGTTAAGCCTAACTAAATTATATAAGTACATAATATTTAGAATATTTCCTCAAGGCAAAAGCCACTGCGGCAACTGACGAAGTAAATAAGGTAATAATGAATTATATGACATCATTCATTCATAAATCACATAAATGATTTACCAACAGGTTAGACATCCATGTGAATGTTAAAAACAAATTTACGAATTTAATCATTCACTGAACGGCATAGGTTTATGTTTGTTAAGCTAGCGCTTGACCACGATCCCGCCTAAAATAATAAAAGGAAATAAAGGAAGGGTAAAACTGTGATGCATTAGCTGTATTTGGTACATAGTAATGTTGTAATATGCAAATGATATAGACATGAAAATCATGACAATTCTTTTGCCTCGTAACAGAGCCAAAAAATAGATTCCGTTTGGCTTTGTCTGTCTTAGGGGAGTCGAGCCCCTCGGTCATGACGTAGAGTGAACTCGTGATGATGATGATGATTGCCTGTCGGTTCAATGCGCTGCAATAATCAAAATCTATGCCGTTTAATATCTTTGCGTCGATTTCGGTTTTTAAGCTCATATTCCTTGATATATATGCCCAAAATGATTGTATCAAATACCAAGGCTACCTTGCGACTACACAATAGTGTTAATCTTAATATATATGTAGCTATCGTCTAGTAGTGATACAGAATCGCGGATACTATGCCGGTTATCGGGCCTCGAGCGCGAAAACATTGTAAATGGTGTTTTATCGCGCGCTATCTAGTCAAAAGCATTAACGACGCGCTTCATCGAAGCCCACAGCCTTTAATACATACATACATGTTATATATGATCATATTAACTAATTGTTGCTCGCGACTTTGTCTGCGTGAAATTAAGAACATTAAAAAATATATGTTGCTCACAGATAGTTAAATTATCTTTTTAATAGTGAATTATTCTAATCGGCTTTGTAGTTTTTGAGTTAGTTCAATACATACAATTTTTTTTTTCTTTTTATAATATTGGTATAGCTAGATATATGTATATTGGTACCACAAGCATATAAAAGCAATCAATGCATAGAGAAGTTAGCAGTACAGAACAGAAAAAGAACAACGAATTGATAACCTCCTTCTTTTGGGTCGGTTAAAAGCACAAATAAAAACCAATCATTTTTACGTTCGATTCAATTACCTATAATTCGGTTTTGTATTTTCAAAGTTTAACGATTACAAACACATTTTTTTTAAATGCATTATCTTACGATATGTTCAAATTTTTGGATATAAATGCTATGTTTCGTAATAACTCGATATTTAATTTTTGTATTAACTTACAAAAATTAAATTTACCCGGACGGCCGCTTCACGACCAAAAGTAAAATGAGTTACGTTTCATTTCCTCGCGAGTAATTTTAGCGACTAATAAGTTTTAATTTTGCGTCAGACAGTCTGTTTAGCATTTTAAATAACTTTTTAATATAATTATACATCGTGCTAAAGATTGATAATAATACGAGACACTGAAAATATTAAAATCTTGTATATACATACATTTCGTGGATTAAAAATGATTAGAACAGTTTCTCTATTATGGATACTAGAACTATTGAAGGGAAAGTGAAATTGAAAAATTATAGCCTATATTACTCACTGATAACGCAGCTTTTTAATAGTGAAAGAATTTTTAAAATTGGCCCAATTGTTTTGGAGTTATTTCAATACGTGCAAAAATGCTAATCTCTCTTTATTAAATTAGTATTTTTTTTATTATAAGGTGTACAAGCGGCCATCTTAATCCAACAAAATGGAGAGCGACCGCTCCCCATAGACATCCGCAATTGCAGATGCGTTGCCATTAATCGACGGTGTTTTCATTATCATACAGTATAGATTAAAATGGTTTATAACAATTAATGTTAAGTTATTATGTCTGTATATAATTAAGTATTGTAAGAAGTGTTTAATTTGTATGGTAATTTGATATTATAAACGTTGCAAATATAGGATATCTTATGAGGAAAACTGTAGCAATTATAATCACTTGCTTGTTGTTATGTTAGTGATGGGGAAAATGACCGCTATATTTGTTGTAAATGAAGTATCAGATGGTCGAATAGAATTCTAACTTTCGTTTATCTTACTTTTTTATTGACCCTCTCTAGTGAAAAAATTAAAGGAAACATGCGGATAATCACGTGTTACTTCTTTCTAATATTGTAAATGCGAATGTTTAGATGGATAGATATTTGTTAGTGGTAATTAGGAATTGATTTAAGTAAATAATCTTAATATATGAGAATGTTGGACAATGTTACCTATCCCGTGCACTTATAATCAGAATATTTTCTTAGCTGAGTTTTATAAAAACAAAGAAGACTAGCTGTTGCTCGCGACTTCGTCCCCGTGAAATTAAAAAAGTAAAATATGTTATGTTATAAATTACCTTTCTAACTGTGAAATATTTTTTTAAAATCGGGCCAGTTGTTTTTCAGTTATACTTACAAAAATGCAAAAAATGGAATAAGTAGACGAAGAATTTAACAAGTAACTAAAGACTTCTATATTCAAAAAGTTCCATCCACATAGCAAAAGCTTATTCAATTAATGTTTGGAATACTTTCAGGACGAGCGACTCTAATAATTACAATTTCCGCTCGACTGTTGGTTTTTGGATTCAAATCGTTTTCATGTAATTAAACAATATTTTTTTCCATTACTATTATAATCATTTTCAAATGTAAATGTAACCGAGTTCTAAAGTACATTGCTTTGGAAATACAAAGCTATAAATTAAGCTAATAAAAATATTTCTAACAATCTTTCTATAATCTTCTAATGACCTGTGTCCTAGCTTTTTTAAACCATGGGTTAGTGTTTTTGTTTCGATATCTTCTTGCAATTCGTTTCCGAACTACGTTACTTGAGTTTTACTCCGTTGAAACTTAAATGAACACTAATGAATCACTAGGTAACGATAAAATAAATGGTAGTTAACTTCAGAAACTCAGCTTAAGTGATTTAAGGGTTTAAGTTAGAGTCGCAATAAAGTTAATTTAACGCAAGAGTTAACAAATACTTATCCTTTTCATATGAATTCGTTACTT
>NW_013525024.1:2386901-2391189 GCF_000836215.1 Papilio polytes | reverse complement strand
ATCGTTCTTTTTAGATTTAGATTTCATATTTGATGACACACAGAAGACAGGCGTGAAATGGAAGCAATTCTGTGTTTCGTCTGATGAGTGTGGTGCCGAAGGCCTAATTTACGTCCCTTTCTGTATACCACCCTTTTCTTATAAGGAGAGGTTGGGAAGGGGAAGTGGATATGACAGTGGAGGAGATGCATAGGAAGGGGAAATATCATTTTTATGTGCGTCTCCTCCTCCGTCGTATAAGGGTAGGCAACGCATCTCCAATTGCGGATGTCTATGGGCAGCGGTCGCTTCGCTATTTTGGCGATTTCAGGTGGCCGCTTGATCGTTTGCCACCTTATGTTATAAAAAAAAACAAAAACATTGATAATTCTTCTTTATAATGTTAGTATAGACTATAATTTACTTTGTCAGAACAAACCTAATCAATAAGGGTTCATCAAATATTTCTAGTCGCAAAAAGAGTATAATTCCCAAAAACATATGTTAGTATATAAATTGCTTGTAATTGAGATGACAGTGGTGTACACTTATGTCAGAGAATTCAATTGGCCCTAATTCCGCGAGTCGTGCTGAGTCGTTAATCACTCGCCGGACAGAAGCGACCCCCGCCGGCTACTTGATGGCTAATTGTCACCGCCACATCTTCATAATAAATATGATAAATTCCCGACTCTATTATCACTTCAGAGATCAATTAAACATAACTTTGCCAGGTTAGGATAAGGCAAACCAGTTACAATATAGTTAAAAACATGTGCTCTTTCATATAATGTACGTTTAATCAGGAAATCTGATGAGGGAAGGTCATCACTAGTGGTGTATCTCTACCTATCTTACTAATATTATAAATGCGAAAGTTTAGATGCATGAATGTATGGATGTTAGAGTTTGTATCCTGAACGGCTGAACGGATCTCGATGATTTTGGCATAGATGTAGAATATGGTCTGGAAGAACACATAGGCTAATTAGTTTTTTTTTTTAATTCCACGCGATCGGAGTCGCGAGCGTAAGCCAGATACACATATTGGTAGCTAGTCATGACTTATTAATTCGTATTCTTGTCACATAGATAAGTAGAAAATCCGACAGCGGCATCTGAATTTTAAGTTCTCCCAGTTCCCTGACCCACACAAGTTAAGGGAACGAGAGTATCGTTTTTTATAACTTTTATTAAAAACACACTGTTTAATCGTACTCATGGCTGTAAACGCGATAGGTAGAGATTTTGAATTTATATTTGTCTATTTCATGTTTTTCATTTTTTCTACATTCATGGGTACGGGTTACGGGTGCTCCTTACACACTATAATACGTATAAAGTTATAAATTATATTAGTTACATTGCTTTTTTATGATAAATGAATTCCCAGTTTTTGTGTAGGCGACTAACAAAGTGTCACGTCGCTACAATGGACCTTAACAAATGGCGTGCAAGGTGAGGTTTGTTCAACGCTCTTGTCGCGTGTCGTGAGGCCTTAATGGACACCGTTTAACCTTTCTGTAAAAACATTACTAAGGATTATACATTTCTTCTATTTTTAATATGAAATCTTTTGTAATGTTATTTACCTTTTTGTTGAGAAATTTTGTCAACAATATTGTGTAGAATTATATTATGTAAATGAGTTAGCGATATCCTTATGCTTCCTTTACATTCCGTTAGTTTATTTTAAAATCGGATAAAAGCAACAAATAAAAACACAAAACTACTTTGTTGAAAGACGTGGATCTTATTTCTTTTTAATTAACTATGGTTAGCGCGTGTAGGTAATCCTCAGTTTCAGCCAGCCCCTGTCATCGGTCGTAACCTTTGTCCATGGCTTTTATAATGTTTGTATTAGCAATTTGCGGAACGCTACGTCGCACTAAAACACAAAAATATTATTTATAGGTCGGACGTCTTATTCACGGCACTAAAACTAAATTTACTGCGTATTTATTATCGCGGCTACCAGGCGTTACTTTTTTGTTATCGCCTGGGAATATCTCTTGTATAGACTTCGAAGATATTTTTTTGTATGTTAAGCAAATATATGAGAAATGCGTAGCAAAACCAGTAACTTTCAATTTTTGTAAAATACTTTTGGCAAAATGTCTTATCCCAATGTTTTAGAGGTTAAAAATCATACTTCATATTAGTTAATATTATAAATGCAAAAGTTTAGATGGAGGGATAGATGGATGGATGGATGTTTGTTAGAGTTCGTAGCCTAAATGGCTGAACGGATTTCGATGAAATTTGGTACAGACGTAGAGGGTAGTCTGGAAGAACACATAGGCTACTCACTTTTTTTTAATTCCACGCGGACGGAGTCTCGGGCAAAAGCTAGTACTTAATATATCATATAAAGCGATTTCCAATTAAAAAATAAGCTGTTAAAATAGATCGAGGCATCAAAGGGCCTTTGCTAGATTCTTCCATTTCTCTAATAATCATAGCACTTGTTATATTTCAGTACAGTAACAGGTAGACTTTATATAAAGCTAGAGTTTGCCGCATCTAGTTCGTCAAAGGAAAACTTTTAATAACGTCGCGTCGGTGACATTTGCAACTAAAACAAGTGAAAATGGGTTTCATCAATATTATCTCTCATATTTCTTATTTTCTATTCAAAACATTATAGTGAATAATTCATTCCTTTACGTGTTTTATCACTATAGATAAAGAATTAGTTAGGAGAGTGTTTTGTTTTATTTTGCGCTAGCTATAAACCTGACGACTTTACTGACGAAACAATAAATGTAGTTTATTTATTGCGCCTCTGCGTTTACACTACATTGACTACATCTATCATTATAATGGAATCACATCGTAACAGCATCATGTCAATTTTACCTTGAACAGCTTCCACGTGAAACACATTTATCGTGTGTACGTAAAAAAGCTCAGAATAGTACCATATTGAAGTGGGCATAGACAGGCATCGCTCAGCCATATCTGTTAGAGATAGTGTAGATAGCGTGGGACGCCCCTATCGGACCGAATGATCCGAGTTCGAACCATACCTAATGTCAATATAAACACGCCATGCGTGAAATATCAAGTAAACAACTATACTATTAACAAAAGGTCGTGACATATAAAAAAAGCTAAATTAAAACAATTTAACAATTGAATGCATCTAAACACTTATAACATTGAAAGTTTGTAGTTAAAAAAAGATATTTAAACTTCGTTAAGTTTACAAAGATTAAATTAACATAAATAAGTTATATCTTACGTTTGATTTATTTTATTTTCAGATTATAATGTGAATTGAAGAGGAAACGATGCCGTCTTCTGACACTCGACCGCCGGGTAAGTCGTTTATGTTAAAAACACACATTTACTGAAAAAATCTATATCCAGAGTATCGAGAAACTTATTTAAAAATTACTCGGTTTTAATCAGGCTGATATAAATATACTTTTTATGCTAAATTCAATAAGATTTGTTTGTTGTAAAAGTGACTGTCACAAAAACAAAATGTTTTAGCAAAAAAACATCCCAGATAAAGATTTTATGATATCTTTTATATGACATAGCATATTATAAAAAAAAAAATCTTACCCATGTAATTTCTGACAAAATACATTTAGCAAAATCACCTCCTGTAACAAACAATATCATAAACTATACTCGAAAACGTAACGTGAGAAAAGTTGTAATCTTTATTTCATGTTTAGTATTCCACAACTAAAATAAATGTAAATTTGCTTGTAAAAATAGGATCTCATGCAAATAATGCATTTCTTAATTTGGGTTTTCCACCGCATGTACACTTCCACGTGTAATTTTTAAGAAAGAGACTGAAATATTTTTTTAATTTGATTTATTATATTAATACTTATATGAATAAAAAACCAAAAGAAAACACTAATATAATATGTGTGAAATTGTTTATTTCGAATTGTTGTCAAATTTCAACAAATTGTTTATATTAAAAAAAAAAGTTATTGTTTTTTAAAACTTAGCATAAAGATTTCCACATAAGTTACGTTGTGAGTATATAGTTTCTTATGTTTTATGACAAGCAAGCAGAAGTAAATGTAATTCACAGCTACAGACGGTCGTTGGAATATTTATGAAATATTTTTCCAATACGTAGCCACAAACATCATAAGTCAATATCCTTACCATACTCTACATTAAATCAGTTGGTGTTTTAGATTGCCGTACAGATTAAATAAATTTTGACAATTTAGATATTGCTTTTATTTTTAAAACAATTAATTGTACAGCATAGCTTACTCGTATAATGACTGATTAGATGGGGATAAAATCTTTAGGTAGGTGAAAGGATTTC
>NW_013525024.1:2368935-2386148 GCF_000836215.1 Papilio polytes | reverse complement strand
GAATGTTCAAATTATATTTGGATCCGTGTCTTTGACACGTGTTGAATTGGATTCCTCTTTACATTTGTGAATTCGTTTGTGATTTTAGTACGAATTTATTTATTTATTAACAAAATTAAATTACTAACGACTCTAATACAAGAATATCAAGAACAAAATAATACTGTTAAATAATACTTTATAACAGAAGCATCTTGGAACTCAACAAAATACAATTAGTTTGGTTTAGTTTATGACGTAAAAAATCTTAAGATTTTTTTTATTTCATTTTATTCATCCTTAAGGATGCTTATTAAAATGTCTTGTAAATTGTCAATGCTTGTTTTAAAAGCGATTTATTTTTATCAATACAAATAAAAGTGTAGAGAGAAAGAACTTACAAAAACAATAAAATAATAGAACAAAAATTAAACAAGCTTTCAGAGAGCGCTTAGCTGTCGTTTTGTTTTGGTATCGAAGAATAGCCATCCGCTAGAGATGTTGCTATATCGTCAAAATAGAATTCAAAGTGAGTTTAAAAGAAAAACATAAGAAAAGAGATCATAATTGGTTGTTTAAATATTGCATATACTGGATTTACAATTAATTTTTATAGTCAAATAATTGAAATACTAAGAATTTATGTTATTCAAAATTTAAATAAGGACATTTTAATCTATTGTAAAATTAGAGGATTAAAAATTTATGTATATTACATAAAAAGTAAAATCATAGAAAACGATATAGAGATTTTTCAATAGTAGAAATATTTTTCTGTAATTTCGATATGATTAGTGTATTGGAGTAGTCCCATCACTATCAAAGATCAAACCTCTATGCTTCACGTTACGTGTGGACAAGAGCACTTTATACGGGAAGGGGAATTCTACACCTAAATAAACACGTATACCTGCAATTTACTAAACTACTAACTAACTATTAAAATTTACATTTATCATAAACATCTAGATTTTTTAGATTCTAGTAGCCTATTTCACACGCTTCTACTTACCTGTACATTTATTGTTAAAAATATTTCAAGAGAATTTTCTACGGTAACAATTTTTCCTAACAATTTTTTTATCTATGATATCTATATAAATATAATAAGCAATTAGTTCGTGTAGCTTGTTATTACAAGGATACCAAATTATTAATAATTAGCGGGCTTGTTCGTCTGCGGATAATAATTACTATAATTACGATGTCGGTATATTTCTCTTTGTTTATTATTTCTATTAGAGCTGCTTTAATACATGGTTTTAACTATATTTCTAAAAGTTTGTAGCAAATAACCTCGAAAACTTCTCAAGTGATAGTAAAAATTATTTAAGCACGAATGCTAGATTATCCATCTATATCTATACTAATATAATAAAGCGTAAACACACACTTCTTTGTTGCCTAAGATGTCAGCAATTTCAGCATGTTTTTGAATAATTCTTTTTTTATAAAAAGCCCTAAAGTTGTGTCACACTTTATTTTAACCGCATTAAATTTAGGGGATATACATTTTGGATAAAAACCCTAATGTGGGAAAGAGACCATAAGTTGCTGCCAACATCAAGGAAGCAAGGTTGTTATCATGACATTTTGACATTTGTAATTGATAATTTGACAAATGTAAACAATAAAATAATATTGTCATAATTTCATTCGGATAAAGTCGCGCGGGAACAGCTAGTTAGTAATGTAACTAGGCTATGTTTAATATAGTTTTATAATAAAATGATTAAATAATTTACACTCGCATAAAGTTAGTAGGAGATGTAATCCTACCACATTATAGCTAATGGAGAGTTCGGAGTTGAGCTTTATTGGTAGTTTTCCATTAGAACTTTAAAACTGCAACTGGTAAATACTCAACTATTACTGCTTTATAACCAGTTTTATTTTATGTTAACACATAGAGTTTAAAACTTTAAAATACAGCTTTTAATAGCAAATTAGCTTATTTAGGTCATAAAAATGCATTAAAATCATTCATTAGATTTAATAAACATGCAACTTAAAGTTAAATTGCTTTAAACATCGAGATATTATCTAAATACAGATTTTGACTGCAGTTGGTTTCTTGCCAAACTCTCGGGGTTTTCCATACCTAATATAAATTAAAATTCAGTCATCTTATATTTATATACCACTCCAATTCTAACAAATTTTATTTATTAAGTATTTTTAAATACGAAGAAAAGGTATAAATTATTCTGGTTACACTGAATAGTATAAAGATGGCGTTATTTGTGTTGTAATTATGTTAACACTTACAGGTCGTGCCTGGCTGGAGACAATGGTGGAGCTGCCGTCGGGCGTTGGGGACGACCCTCCAGATGTAGTGCCACAAGTTGTAAGTAATTTATAACGTATCCCATTTTAACTACAGGACCGATTGCTGCATAGTTCAAGCAATATTTGAACGGCCTATTTGTGTTTTAAATTATTTACTATAGGGCTAATATTAGTTCCTTTTCTTTTCCACCCCTTTCTTAACAGTAAGGAATAGGAAGGAAAAGTTATGATTGCGGAGGAGAGGCATGAAAGGGAAACATCCTGTTTTTGTGCGTCTCTGCTTCCATCGATTAAGGGTAGGCAACGCACGCTCGTTGCCGCTTGCTTGTTTGCCACCTTATAATATAAAACTTCTTGTCTTGGTTTGTTTAAATAGTAAATTATGTCAACAACTTGTTCAACTTAATGCAAAGCAGACGTCACAGTGGTTTGTCTATTTTTCTTCCCCTTAATTGTGTTTAAATTGATTTCAACAACTATGCCATTGCAATTTAAACCTTATTGGAATACGTTATGATTTAGAATCCTTGGATTGAAGTTTGCGTGCCCGGCGACAGTGACAGTGGACTGTTCAACGTCAACACAGCAATGGCGCCTCATATTTACAGTTTTCTAAATTAAAGCATTTATAATTGGGTCTTAGTATACTGATTGCAATTGTAGAGTGAAAAAGCATCTAGGCAACTTTGGTAATTTTTTCTTAGTTCTAGAGATTTTTAATTGGTGTCCAGAATTACTTGCCAAATTATCAACTAATATTACCAAATAAGCTATGTAAATGTGATCAAGATGTGTACCGGCCTCAATATAAATAAGCCGCAGTTCACATTGGATCCGGATAAACTGCTATCCTCAGATATCTGTTTTGAATTTATTGCTTCTGTCTGATACAAGCACTAACGCATTGCATTCCACGATCTAATTTCGTTATCACTATATGAAGTACATTTTTGGCAAACTGCCAACACTGATTGATTTCTTTATTGATACATTTGTAACTGAACTGATGATATGTGACGTCACGAGAGACCTCAGGTTGCTTCAACACGAATATGAAAAACAATTTACTATCACTGGTTCAGCTCGAAATGCCATAGAAATAGCTATCTTGTGGCTAGAGGGAGACTTTGTCGCTGTCTCTGTCTAATTGTGCGACTAGATGCTTAATCGAAAAAGATTTTATGTTATAGAGGAAGCTTAATCTATATTAATTATCTGAAAAGGTAAGATTTGTATTTTTTGTATGCATTGAAGTAACTCAAAAATTACTAAGTCGATTTTAAAAATTCTTTCACCGTTAGAAAGGTAATTTATCTGTGAGTAACATAGGATATATCTTTTATTATTTTTTTAATTTCACGCGGGCAAAGCCGCAA
Source organism: Papilio polytes (assembly GCF_000836215.1). Lineage (NCBI taxonomy): Eukaryota > Metazoa > Arthropoda > Insecta > Lepidoptera > Papilionidae > Papilio > Papilio polytes. The sequence goes on along the minus strand of NW_013525024.1, from coordinate 2,382,504 downwards.
GCAACAGCTAGTATAAACATATAAACATGATGGAATCTAAACATTTAAAGGGAGTCAGTGACTTCCTGATAATTCGTAAGCAGATTTTTGTAATAATTTAAAATGAGTTGCCAGCAACAAAATCCTTTGTTAACATAATGGTTATATTATCTAGAGGCTGCCAGTTTCCGGTCATTGCACACATTTGTCGGGTTAAATGGAACATGGAGTCTGTTGTCACAAACAGCTTGATCATCGACCTAAAATAGATCTTATTGTTGTAAAGAATTAAATTCTTTATTGAGTTTGATGATAACGATCAAAGAGATGGTTTTATTTCTTTTATTCAGTGTTTGTTTAGTTACTTCAGGGTTTTGTAAATAAAATACTAACAAAATACCAATGTAGTATCAATGAAGTAATTCTATCTAAATTTATTGACATATTTGTATAAGCAAATAGCTTAACTAATACTCAGCATATATAATATGCAGTATTAAAAAAAAACTTGTAATAGGAAGAAAACACATATATATTTTATTAGATATATGTGTATAAAAAAAACACAAGTTAAAGAACTAGACAAAAAAAAACTACAAAGATAACAAGGTTGCTGCAAAAAACATAGCAGCAGGAAATAAAGAAAATATAATAAAAAAAAATATGCTGTACTTTTTATCTGAACTTTCATTCTATTTTTATTCAAATACGCGAGTAACACGTCACAAATCATGTAAGTTTTACTATTTACTTTAGTTTTTATTACAAATAAACTTTTTAATATACAATGCTAGGAAAGTATTGTACTATAATTTAATTATATCAACATTACTCCGTTATTGACATAACAAGAATAAATAAGAATTATTTACAATATCGCCTTAAATGAAAATAAAACACTTGTGCCAACATATGGATTACGTCAATAGAATTACGTCTTGAGTTTTAGCACAACCCGTATTTTGTCCTTGTTTAATTTGTCGAAACAATTAACATAGACGACAATGTAAACTCCAGCTAAATACTTCTGCAAAGATTGTCCCTTTCGCGTGTATGTAGTGGAAGTGAAATTACACTGAGCATTGAAAAATATTGCTTTCTCACTCTTTTCAAAGTCAATGAGAGAGATGCCATTAATTAGAATGTGTACTTACCTTTACATTGGACATCATCTAAACGTTCGAATGGTACAGTAACGCGGTATATTTAATTCAATCATACTAATATTATAAATGTGAAAGCTTAGATGGATGGATGGATGTTTGTTAGAGTTTGTAGCCTAGACTGCTGAACGGATCTCAATGAAATTTGGCATACATGAAGAGGATAGTCGGGAAGAACACATAGGCTACTTGGTTTTGTTTTTTTAATACCATGCGGACGGAGTCGCGGGCGAAAACTAGTTACTTTCTAATTTAACACAAAGATCAGGTTCAATGCATGACCGTTAGGTGTCGTTGTATGTGCACTCGACTGTACTAAGCGGTCCAGTTTATCAACGGCTTTCCCGCCCTTTCACTGTAATGTCTCTTTGAAGAGCGATGGGGCACGAATTAAATTTCACCTGTTATACAATAATGAACTTTAACACTAAATGTTTAGGGTTCTTTATTTATTAGAACAGGTAGGTGTAGCAAGCTCATACATATCCTATGGCTATTGAATTCATTCAATTAATTAGATAATTTGAACGTACGATTTATTTCAGTTTGTGAAATTACACGTGTCGTTTTTGCACGGTTCATGAAAATCTTTTCATTTACTATTTATAGAGAAACGACGAAAGTAATTTTGATACCCTAAGTTGTTGAATTTCATATGTTAAATACAGACGGCGAATATTATACTCTAATATAAAAGAAATTACTATAGCCTTTGTCTCCGAATTTAATAAAAGAAATACAGGCTACTTGTTAAAATATGTCAAAAGCATTTTTTCAACAAGAGTTTTTTTTTTCATTTTCTTTAACCTTTGTTTATTATATGTTTTGATACTTAATAAAGTGATTTCCTAATTATTATTTATAAAGCTTTGTACTTACATTCATATGAAGAGCAGAAACAAATCGAATGTCATACACACTGCCCACCTTTGTCTACTACAAGCGTCGTTTTCAATGAGCTTAAAGTCAAGCGTTTTCATTTGGTTGGTTTGGGAGGGATTAAATATGAAAGCATATGCCGGATTATTCACGGACACATTTTATTTTCTATTTATTTTAATTAATTGGTTTATGGTAGTATACAATTCGTTTAAAATGCTATATGGATTTCACTTTCGAATTAGATGAATAAACCGAGAGACAATTTCATTAATTACTAGCTTTCCCCGGAACTCAGTCCGTGTAGAATAAAAAAAAAACCAAAGTGAGTAGCCTATGAGTTCTTCCATTCTATCCTCTACATCTGTACCAAATTTTGTCGAAATCTATTCAGCCGTTTAGACTACAGACCCTAACAAACATCCATCCATCTATCCATCTAAACTTTTTCATTTATAATATTAGTATGATTTTAGATCTGCAGATTTTATACTTTGAACATTAAGCTATATAATAACTGAGTTTCTTAAGATTATTTGTCCGAAGCTGCAATAAAACGACAATTAGTGACCATTTAACCGTCTCTGAGCCTGTCAGTTGATTCTAATTGCATTATAGTTAACATTCAAATGAATAACTAGGATGAAGCTATAATAAAATAGAACCTTTGATATAAAAAGGTGTATAAAAGAAAACAAAAAAGCAGGTCTGTTGTATACGCTAGGAGAGAGGGAGCACTGATCCCTCGAGGTGAGAGTATAGCACGCCTCGCTAGTTTACCGGGAACATTTCTATACCACATTGCATATCACCTAGTTACACAAATGTATAGTTATACTACTTATACAAACTTTGTCCAATAATATTTTGGTAAAACAAATTGCAATTTAAAAACTTGTAATTTTAAAAACAAGAGGTCCGATTAAACTGGTTGAGACTTCGCAATTTGACATAAGTCGTCATTAAAAGCGCGCGCTCACTGAACTCTGCACAACTGTTTAGTCGCGGTTTGATTCATATGAGGTGCACACATTACTCGATTTTTAGTTATGCTACTATACAATTGAATGAGTCGCTATCCGACAATGGCACAACTGTTGTACGATAGTTTAATCAAACGTGTGCGCCCGCAAAAATAGTTACACTTGCTATTGTCGGAAATAGATTGAATTTAGTTTCGAAGCCAAAAAAAATTATTGAAACTCGGAATTCGGTTTTAGAATTTTATCCATGCGGTTAAATTTTATTCATGCATTGGATGAGTTTCGTGAATTGAGGTTATAAATGACATTGTATATCTTAACCTTACTATAACCGCAAAAGAAATACTAGTAAGATAAGTTCTGACATTAGACACGCAAATTACCTTGACATAAACTTTAATGAAATGTTTACTCATGTGAAAACAGAGAAAATAATATGATTGAAGTCACATTTTTTGCATGCATAGAAATTGAGTTTCGTAGCGCGTAGGAGCTACAATATTGTAGCGAATGCTACAAGTGAATTAATAATTTGCTTCTACGTGTACTGGCGTATCAAAATTCTATTCACATGAAACTAAAAGTATTAACACGTTTACTGCGGCAAGTAAAATAATTCTTCATTTGGTGCGGCGGCGGGCAAAAATGCAACACCAATGATATTTCCGCCTGTGCGTGGCAGGTCTTTCTAGAACCGCACTAGGATAGATATTGCTAGAATAATTGTAGAAACAATGTAATATAATTTTATGTAATATAATGTATGGAATGTATGTATGCAAATTATCTTTTCGCACTAGCGAGAGGGACATAGTTTTCTTCATCCGCACCAGCTTAAGTACCGCGGCAGACCGATATCAGCCTGTTACGCAGTGAATGCGTTAAAGATTTACTCTCCATTTTACCCTTGTCAGCTGAAAATCCGCGACATCTTTGATGAAATGACGATTTATCTTTTGATGTGTCCGAGATATGATTGATGGGCAGTTTTTATCCTATAGCTTTGATCGTGTCATTACAATTTGGTCATCGCTCTAACGTCTGAGGTCCGCACAACGCCTTGAACCACGGACCTTTTTATCAATGCTGAAGAAAGATAATTTATGATAGATTTTTAATAAGACGCTTTATAATTTACAATTAAATTAAAAATTTAGTTTGTCACTAGCTTTCGCCCGCGACTCCCTCTGCTTGGAAATAAAAAAAAGTGAGTAGCCTATGTATTCTTCTAGACTATTTTCTACATCTTTACCAAATTTCATCAAAATCCATCCAGTTGTTTAGGCTACAAACTCTAACAAATATCCATCCATCTAAACTTTCGCTTTTATAATATTAGTATGGAGTATGATTATTGATGCATATTAGAAAATTGTTGTTATGATAATGGAATTAGCTGGAAATCGATTAGATGTTCCCAATCTCTCTAATGTAAATTGTAAGTGTACTCTACACTAGTATATCAGTCGCTGAATAATTAATTACATTGAGTAGATTACAGTAAAGGTTTTAACCTTGATAGGTCGAATTTAACTCGCAAATAGTCCAAAGTCAAACAAATTAAAAGTTCACTTTATTTAGTAGGAAATGCATTAATTTCATGGAAAACATCCGACAACTTTTGGCACCTTTCCAATGTGCAGTTTAAACTCTTAAGCTTGAACAAGTTAACTAAAAATGCAGTAGTAAAAATAAGATTTTAAATGTTTAGTTTGTGTAATGTTCGTTTTATATTCATGAATTGAGTTCGTGTATTGATAATGGAAGGGATACTATTGGTCAGCATTATATCACTAAGCAAACACATTAGCATTCTGTAGTGTTGTTATCTAAGCTATAATCTTACTCTATTCATAGGAATCTATAGAACTTTGATCGTATCCTTAAAACTCAGACGTTAATGATTCATAACTGTAACCTAGAAATTAAATAAGTCGAATACAATAACAATGGACTTATCAGTCTACTAATGCTATTTTGCGTAAAAACGCAGACGTCATAAAACAAAAACTGAAAGTTTATAGAATGTGCTATTGATTTCAAATTGCAATGTCTATAATGTCCAAGACGACAATTCTAGAAAAGATCGCGCATTTTCTTATCGTATGCAGCATTTCAATTTAAACAAACAACACCATTTAGAACCATTTCACTGGAAAATATTCAATAAACACGTATATTGGTTTAAATAAGAATTTTTATTTCAGTCTTACTATTGCTGCTATATGATAATAAATTTTTACAACTTTCTGTATTCTTTATCCAAGATATCTTCGTAATAAAAATACAGAAGAATCAAGCATTTCCAAAACATCAATCCGATGAACATCTGAACATTCAGTTGAAAGAAAACCCATCCACAAAGCTGTATACCTTTATTATGTTCAAGAGTAAACATTTTTCCGTCGAAGTGAAGCTGAAAGTCCCATAACTCGAAACGAGTTCAAAGGTGGCCAATAAAAGCGGTAAGCACCGGTACATTACCTCACCGCATTCCGTTCCACTAACTGCGGACGTTAAATGAAATGGTTTCGTTCGCTGCACTTTACAAGTATCCAGAGACTGTTGTCAAAGGGAACTGAAATTACTCTTTGGAGTTTATACAATTTGTTACTTCTCCTACCTTTTTATTATTACCTTTGAACATTTAGAGTAAAAGTTAATACTTTTTTTGTTAAACTTGTCTTACACATTGATTATATTCTAATTTTAAATTAAAAAGATGGTTGTATTTATTCTTTTTTAATAAAATTGGAAATATAAAAAGCTTTGCAGAATTGTAACCATCAAAGCCTACCCAAAGCTTAGTCCTTAGCTAGCTACATGGGTTATGTTATATTCAGTATCCTCACAATGATTGAATGTACTTTGTTTTATCTTATTTTGTCGGTAGCACAGATAACTGTGAACAAGTCGGAGGTGCAAAATCGTAAATCTCCGACGTGTTCGTGTAACGATTCGCATTTGGATTTAATTGTGCACTTTATTGACGTAATTTTCGTGTTTAATATCGCTTGTTAAAGTTTATGATGTAGTGAATTTCGTCAGACTTTCTTGCCCTATTTTACATTACTTATTATTTAAGTTACTGATATTTTATTCTATCTGATTCTATCAGAGATTATTAGAGGTTTAGACTACACAGTCATTGTTTTCAATAAATATGTACTCCGTACAAACTCCTATTAAACTAAATCCAATGAACTGGATCTTGTCTAACTAGGTCTTGCAAAATCTGAATTATAATTTCGAAACCTTATTTGTCTTTTGATAATTTTGGTGCTCCATGTAAAACACAAACTTATAAAAATCGCCTTACATCTAGTTCATTGCTGATTAACACTACTTGGTACATTATAAGCACGAATTTACCTCAGTAATGTTTTGGATGTTATTGACTTTGTCAGGGTCTATGCTGCGAGGCGGTGCGGGAGGGGAGGGAGGGAGAGGGAGATGTGGCACCTGATGGAGAGCGACTGCCCGGTGATGGGGCTAGCTGCTCCGCACCTGATGACCAGGTATGCATGCATATATCATGCAACAACGTATCGACACCTCTTATACTTGTAATTCACTTGAACCTAACCTTGCAGTTCACGTTTGAACAGCACCCAAAAGTCGTTCTGAAACAATACTGCGCGTTGTAACACTATATTCGCTGACGTCAATCATTAAACCACCAAATTGAATCGGAGCAAGGACGGTGTACAGTTAAACAAGTTGCGGTCAAAATAATGTAACGGTGGTTTCAGAGTCCTAAGAGAATGTGGGTCGATAATAAATTAGATATTTATACTGATTTGATGGAGTGTTGTTTTGGTTTCTAACTTGGTAAGAAGTTCTTTGTTTTGATGGTTTTCTACATTTTATTAAATATGTTAACGCAACGTTATACAGTCATTAGAGCTAAACAATTTGGGTTTGTTTGAAAATTAACGAATAAAACTTGCGTGAAAATATTCAATTTTACACACTACCGACCCAAATTCATCTAGTGATTCATTTACGTACTAAAATAATTGATTTACGCAAAACTTGCTACTAATTTGTTTTCCCCCGATCCCTGGCCATTACGCCAAACAAAGGTCCGTAACTTTTGGCAGCTAAGTACTTTCGTTTCATAAATTAGTTATGTAAATATTAGGTTATTTATGAGGGCCCATTACGTTTCCCCAGAGCTTGTTAGCCGAAACAAATAGAAGTGGCATTAAACATTTAGATAGATCGAGAAACTCAAAAACTATAAAAGGTTTTAAGGTTGGAGTTTTATTTACCTTGAGAGACTTGGACCTTAACTGATAATTGCAAATTCAACTCTAACAATTACTTTGTTCTGATGATGCATAATGAAAAAATGTTACTCTATTGACCATAAATTTAGTGAATTATTTAAGTTGTTTTCGTTTGAAATTCGAATAAGCACTTTTTAATCTAAATAAAGATTAAAAAAGCAAAAGCTTTTTATTCGTATCTAATTGAATAACGAAGGAGAAAGTAAACTTTGAGGAAGTTCGTGTTCCGCATAAATGTATATTTAGGGACGAGTTCGTTGCGTTTAATTACCTACAATTTGGAGCACACTCTGGCTCTGCTCTCACTTCGCGAACTCTAACTCGATTTTCCGGGACGAGTCCATTTACAAATCTTCAAAGGGCTTTCATGGATTGAAATATATTGACGTAAGGAATCAAATTATACAACTTATAAAATCCCGTCTAAAACTCTAGTAGTATAAGTAAGAAGTTTAAAAACGATTGAGATATGTCTCTTCTGAGTTTTTATCATCAAAATTTATACTCGATGAAATCTAAAATACTACTACAGTTTACAAAGAAAATATTAATTAGAAATAAGCTTTACTTAACCTAAATTGCAATTTGTTATTTTTACAGCACCGTGTTAGTGAAGAAGACGGTTCTTCAACTAGTCCCCGTAACAGCATCGACCCATTTCGTACTGAGAGTGATCCAGGTGCGATAGCGTAGTTATTAAAGCATTTGCAAACTTAAAGAAAATAATAATATTAATTTATTTGTAATAATTAACCTATTTATTTTTGTTTGATTAGTGTCATCTGAATCAATCTTGAGGACTGGACGGTACTACAAAGGGATATTTTGGCCTTCAATAACAAATAGCTTTAAAGTAAGTGAATTTCTAATATTATTTATAATTCATTTATCCTTTTCCTGTTATATTAGATAGAGAGAGATGACAATATGTTTTGTACACATGTTTAGGAAGTGGAATAGCACGCTTTGTTTTTTTTTCCAGGATGAAACAGTGGAGTTGTCATACCAGCGGTATTCTAGACGTCAGCGTCAGAAATCTCTCATTATGGTGAACGTCGTGGACCTCGCACTAAAGGTGGGTACGTAGATTGTTGTCGTAAATACCTCTATGATCCCATAAAAGTTACTATTTGTGTAAAATTGTTATTTCCTTAGTTAAAAGTTACCATTAGATTTTGTAAGTACTATGGTTGATGCCTCATTCATCCTTAAGTAAGTTTATATGTTATAGACTTAGTTATAACATAAGTATTCTTTTTCAGATATGCTTGTCGTTAATTTATACGCTCACCAATAGAAATGACAGTGAGTATTTAACGTAAATTTTGCAGTCCATACAAACCTATCTTTTATTTTGACATTATATTGAACCTTTTTTCTGACCCTACTTTTAAGTTGAATCGGTGGCGGATGGGTACCAGATCGCGTGGACGGTGGCATTCGCTTGTCTCAATGTAGCTGTCTGTATGCTTGGCTGCTGGCGGTGCTTCGCCAACAACTACCTACACTGGGCCGCCGCCGCCACATGGATACTACTTATAGCACAAGGTATCAATATTACCAAAGTCAACTTTATACAAAGCCAAAGGAAAATATTTCTGAGTTCTATTTGGCCCAATCTTATAAAACATCTTGTTTGTAACAGTGGAAGAAGAAAAGTTCACATGAAACAATTTCCTTACACTTTCGCTAGGTTAGATTTATCCAGTCCAGTTTACTTCATTATTCATTAGTCGATTTTTAATTGCCGGAACTATTGAGACATATTTTTCTATGCAGGTTTAAGTGGTCAAGGCATTGGTTTCCAAGCGCCAGAGAACCAAGTGTGGTATATGTTGTTCATCATCTTCGCGCCGTACGCCATGTTGCCGCTTTCGCTGGGCTGGTGCATTGTCATCGGTCTGCTGTCCTCCGTGTCGCACGTCCTCGCCACCGCCGTCGTCATTAAAGATATTATGAATAGCAGCACTGAAGTAGTAAGCTTTAGCTTATTTACTTGTATCATTCTCCAATACGAATTAACTTAAATGTTGAATATCGTATGTTCTTGCTCCAGGCTCAATCTTGCGCGCTGCGATTACTAATCGCCAACGCATTGCTGTATAATGCAGTGAACTTCGCGGGAATGTACGCCAAGTATCTGACGGACTGGGGACAGCGCAAAGCGTTCCTAGAGACGCATCGCTCCATGGTCACCCGACAGAGAACTAAACGAGAGAGTGATCGACAATGGAAACTTTTTCAAAGTGGTTAGTAACTATAATAATTATATTTTTCTCAAAAATATTCATTACCTCAAAAAGTTATATTATAATTCAATTATTTGTACAGTGATACCAGACTTCTTAGCGAAGGAGATCTACAGCCATGTGTCCAGAGTGAAGGGGGAATTCCAAGAGCAACAGTTCAATAATCTCTATATTCAGAGGCACGAAAATGTCTCGATACTATTTGCTGACATAAAAGGATTTACAGGTATGATAAAATAAATCAATATACTGCTATCAATTCTAAAACAAAGTATATGTTTTATCTTGAATGTTATTAAATCTTTACAGAACTGTCAAGTAAATGTAATGCTCAAGAGTTAGTGAAGATATTGAACGAGCTATTTGCACGCTTTGATAGACTAGCATCGGTGAGTTGAGAGACAATCATTTTTTAATCATTCATACAATAAAATGTAATCCGAAGCACAACACTGGCTACTTATCGCAATTTCTGTTATCACTACGACACAATCCCTTTGTATCGGCTTCGATCACAAAGGATCTGAATTAGTGGTTTTGATTCAGGAGAACCACTGCCTTCGCATCAAGTTGCTGGGCGACTGCTACTTCTGTGTGAGCGGGCTGCCGGAGCGCCGCACCAACCACGCCTACTGCTGCGTCAACATGGGTCTCCACATGATACGTGCTATTCGCGATGTGCGATACAATGCTCAGGTAACACGACACGTTAAATAATTTGACCGCCATCTACTCAGCCATAACGAAATCGTCCCTTTAATAATCAGTCCCAAAAGGGGATTTAGTGAGTTCCATCTCGAGGTAGGCTCCATCGTTCCATCAAAACCATAGGATCTTATCTTAGCTGCATAGAAATTTGTATTATTAAATTCAGGTGGACCTGGACATGCGTATCGGCGTGCACAGCGGCGCGGTGCTGTGCGGCGTGCTGGGCCTCCTCAAGTGGCAGTTCGACTTGTGGTCGCTCGACGTCAACATCGCCAACCATATGGAAAGTGGAGGCTTGCCCGGGTATGGATAAACAGCATACAAGTTTTATAGTTATCTTTTGTCTATTCTCTATGATAAGGTTTCTCATTAGGCGGGTGCACATATCGTCAGCAACGCTGGAGTGTCTCAATGGCACGTTCGAGGTGGAAGCGGGCGAGGGCGAGACGCGCGACCCGCGTCTGCGCGAGCTCGGCCTCTCCACATACCTCATTAAATCCTCCGAGCAGCCGCGCAGGACGCGCCATCGCTCCAGACCCAACTGGTCAGTTTCTATTTTGTCAGCTCCGCAGAATTTCTGCTAGTAAGCAATATAGGGAATTATAATATTGTAAGTATTTTTACTGTGTAGCATTCAAGTGGTTCAGCAATCCTCTTGCGAGACACCGCGTCGCACTAGCAGCAGCATTGATGACGAGACCACGACAGACTGGACGCCAGAACTGCCATTTCAAAGCGTAAGAATTTGTCTGTTTTTGTATATTCCAAGAGTCATATTTGTTCAATAGGATGTTGTGATAGAGGAATTGTTGTAATTTTATGTTCCTGTTCACAGTACTTTTCGAGTACTTCAGCCATAGTGACTCGCCTGCCGCGTCTGATCAAACACGAGGATGCAGAGCAGGGGCAAGATATTGAAATTACGTCAATGTCTGATGTGAGTGACAACTTATTTTTAGATAGTTTATTTAAGACCAACAAGTACACAGAAATATATGGACCGTTGCGCGATATTGCAGGAGGACGATATAATAAACCACTCTATCGAGGTGAGCAGCAACCGGCGCATGCGGCTGGACAACATGCGCGCGTGGTCGCTGCGCTTCCGGCGCGCCTCGCTCGAGCAGCGCTTCGCCAGCCAGGACGAGCGCACCTTCAAGTCCAACGTCATGTGCTGCCTCGTGCTCTGGCTCTTCATACTTGCCGTGCAATACGTCATACATTTCAAGTGGGTATACACCGATTACTTTACAGTTACTCTTTGCGGATGACCTATTGGTAAAATGCTAATACACAATCTTCTCTTTAATATACTATTCTGCATACTATACAATACCATTTTAATACATTTGTGCAGCTGCTGGCGACTGGTGGCGACGCTTGGCATAATGACAGCGCCACTGGTACTTTCGTTCTGTCTGGTGATGGCAGAGGAGTTCCCCGGCGTGGCGCCGCGCCTCGCCCGTGCCTCCGCCGCGCTCGGCCGCACGCGGCTCCGTCGCAATCTGCACATCTGCTGCTTCGTTACTATCATGTCTATTTCTAGGTACTAATACACTTTTTGATGTCAAATTCACACAATTTACCATTGTTATCTTACCTGCATACAATATAGTCTTTGCAAGTTTTACTGTTAATTTCAGAATAAAGTACAGTTCTATTGTGATTTCAGCACTTCTAAGCTATACATCTGTCCGTCTTCGTTCCGGAACGCGACGAGTACGTTGGCGAGACCGAACATGACGGGCACGGAGCGTGAGCGCGGGGGCGAGTGCTACCGGCCCGAGTACGTCGTCTTCACGTGGATTCTTTGCCTGGTCGCGCTAACCTCTATCCTCAAGCTGTACTACCTCATCAAGACGCTGCTGGCCGTACTCAATGTAGCAATGTTCTCGGTACTACTGCTACTATACTACAACGAGTACGCCTTTGATACTTTAAACAGAAACACGTGAGTAGTCTTTATTGTATTAAGTTTTTATAGGTTCAAGTGTAAAGTTAGAGTTTATACTATAATAGGAGTATAGCGTACTGGATATAACTATACTGCCGTTGTTTGTTTGCAGCCAGCTACCATTCTACGTGCAGATGTTGATCTTGATGGTGATGTTCCTGGTGATGGTGGTGTACCACGCGAGGCTGGTAGAGGTGACTTCGCGGCTGGACCTGCTGTGGCGGCTGCAGGCGCAGACCGACCTCGCGGAGATGCGCGACACGCAGCGCACCAACCGGCACCTGCTCAAGCACATCCTGCCAGACCACGTCGTCGCTCACTTCCTTGCCAAGGACCGATGCCCGGATGTCAGTTTCATATTTAGCTTAATATGAAAAGTGCGTTTAAAAGAAAGATATTAATAACTATTGATATTGTTTCAGGAGCTATATTCGCAATGGCGAGACGAAGTAGGCGTGATGTTCGCGGGTATTCCCAACTTTCACGAGTTCTACTCCGAGCAGAAGGCCATCGACTGCATGCGCCTGCTCAACGAAATAATTTGTAATGTACCAACTGATTCCTCTTTATCATTATTGTTCTGATCACTTACGCAGTGGTTGCTATAGCATTTTTTAATATTTTCTCAGTTGACTTTGACAAACTGCTGATGCAGCCAAGATTCAAGAGCATAGAGAAGATCAAAACTATCGGCGCGACGTACATGGCGGCTTCCGGTCTTAATCCTAATCACAGAGTAAGCACACGGTTCTTTTATGTTAATGTATTGTTGGCAACATGTCATGTGACAGTGGATCATATGGGATTGGAATATACTATCTTTTGTCAGTCAAATAGAATTTTAGGTGAATGATATTATTCTCAGAGCGGACAGGACGAATGCGAGCACCTGTGTGCGCTGGTGGACTACGCATTCGCGCTGCGCGAGGCGCTCGACGACATCAACAAGCACAGCTTCAACAAGTTCCGTTTGCGAATCGGTAAGCATTGCACACTACGTAATAGGCAACGGCTGATAAATTTTCCAGCCACTTGTAGCTCCTATTATGCAGTTTGTCTCAAAAGAAACTGTTCTACGCAGGCATAAGCTGCGGGCCGCTGGTGGGCGGTGTGATTGGCGCACGAAAGCCTGTCTATGACATCTGGGGCAACACCGTCAACGAGGCCTCGCGCATGGAGAGCACCGGCGCCATGGACCGCATACAGGTCACCAAGTACACCAAGCAGGTACTATTCGTTTTAATCTTTTGCTATGATCAAGGTCCAAAAAATAAATTGAGTCTTGATTTAGGTGCTGGAGCGCCGCGGGTACGGACTGGAGCCGCGCGGGCCAGTGGAGGTGAAGGGCAAGGGGCGCATGGA
>NW_013525024.1:2362137-2368192 GCF_000836215.1 Papilio polytes | reverse complement strand
GGTTGCGGGACCAGACCGAGGGCTCGGTGGCCTCGGTGGCCAACGGCACGCCGGGCTCTTTCCGCTTCCGTTCCGTCACCACCGCCTCCTTCTTCCGCAGCCGCAACAGGGACAGGAAGAACAAGGAGCAAGTGGATGAGGATGCCAAAGAGAACGGCGACACAAACGTAACTACGAGAATGTAAAATTTAATGTGAAAACACGTGTACTGACTAAATGTAGTTTTTACTATTATTCTTTGCAACTCTTACTCTACTATGCATAGTGTAGTGTCAATAATTGAAAATATGTTAAATATGAATTCCTTTATTGTACCTTTAAGCACAAATTGTAGGATGTTCCTATTTGTTTATAGATATTGCCTTTACTGTACAATTTATTACTAATGGTTTTGTTGATGTGTGTATTTTTACTCATATCTCTATGAATTTCGTGACAAGAGTATCAAATAGTAAGTTAGCTCACTTTCATAGTTTCCGAATAGACGTAATATTAACATTAAGATTACATAACACTGTGTAGAGACATACTACATATTCTAGTCGAAAAGATCTGAATGAAGATCTTAATTTAATTTTAAATATTATATAAATGTTACACATTACACTTCAAGCTACTATTCTCTTACATAGAACCTATATTAAGTTGTACAAATTACTTAATTTGATAGTACTAATTGGATCCCCACTCGTTTGGACACACAAAGAGTATAGCACAAAGTGAATTGGTTTAATGTACATAGATCTTTTATTTTTTGTAAATACATCTTTGCACAAAGTATTTTTAAATGGTGCATGAATGTTACCCTTATATTATATAGAAAATATATATTTACTGTAATTATAATTTGACAGCTCTCTTTGTATATTGTGATCAGTATTCTTATTAAAACAAAGATACATTTTAAAAAAAATATATTGTATTCCTGTCCACCGCTACTACTGACGTGTGGATGATCCCAAAGGTTCTCGTGGAAGATCAGCGCTGGGTACTTCAACTGCATCTGGCATTTATAGCCGAGCTTGGACCCAATCCGGTCAGCCTTGCAATGCTCATTTCAAATATTTTTTGTCTTTTAATTACGTATTTATTATTCCTATTTAATTGCTTTATTTGTTGTTAATTTAATTGTATTGTTGATAATGATTGAATGTTGTTTTATTTATTTTTTATACATTTAAGTGACAAAGCATGTTTAAAAATTATTATTTGCTAAAATAAATGTAATCATTTAGATTTAGAATTTAGAATGCATTTTATTTAATCTAAAATTAATTACTTTTTATTATGTTATGTATAATCATTGATGTTATTATATTATGTTTATTTTTATTTATATTGTATCGTCGTTAAATGTAACAATTTTATGACAATGTGCTTAAGATAATCGCCATTTTTCTGCTTCTGAAGCATTTGTAAATCTTTATATTTAAATGTACTTTTATGAGAGACTTTAATACAATTAATATAACACGTAGAAGTAATTAATGTAAAGCCAAATTTAACTGATCTCGAAACGCATTTTACTTGTAGTTTTTGTCAAATGTGAATCATAAATTACTAGTATATTAAGATTGTCTTGTAAATATATGGTGGATTTTTAGGTATTCGTAACTTTATTTATTTTTAGTAATAGTACTAATTTTTCATATCAGTGTTCGTATACTAAATGTAACCAAAGCCAAAATATAGTGAAAAATATAGTACCATATGAAATAGATAATAAATGTCTATTATAGCAATCTGCGTTTTATTAACGAACTATCTTTTGTCCGCGATTCCGTCCGCGTGGAATTAAAAAACAAACGAAAGTAGCCCATGTGTTCTTCCAGACTTTTTTTATATCAAAAAGTGGAACATCCGCCAAACTGGCAAAGCGACCGCTGACTATCCTTAGTGTCGATGGAGGAGACGCACATAAGAGAATGTTTCCTCTTTCTGTGCGTCTCCTCCGCCTTTCTTATATGAAAAAGGATGGGAAGGAAAAGTGACTAAAGTTGGGCCTTCGGCGCTTTTTATAATTCCACGCTGTCAAAGTGGCGGCCGGACCGCTATCTTTATAACGGGTAGATTTTGACGGGACTTTGAAAGAGAGCTGGTAGAAGGAAGATGGACATAGGAATATTATACATATCCATTTTTTAAAATTCCGCATTAACGAAGATTGCGAGCTTAAATTCGAGTTTGATATTAAATTCAATAAAACAAAAACTTTAAGGACATGTGAAGGATGGAAAAAAATACTTTTCTAACGTTTATTAAGAAAATTTTTAACAAAATATTGAGATGTTCATGATTAATTTATTACAAAAAACACGATTTTTTTTCCTTACATATAAAAATGAATGATGAATGTTACAATAAATAATGGAACATTATCTTACAGGCAACATTATTATGGTGGAAATTACACAGCCCGGTTATATTCTAAAAATACATGATTCATTTGACATTGATTTTCCACTGAAAATTCATACAAAAATGTATAGCTATTTCATTTTTTTCGGAAAGAGTGAGCGAGGTGACTGTTTTGACTGCCGTAAAAGGTCAGCTTTCCTTTAGCTCAATTTACAAAGTTGGATTGTTTTCTTTGCTTTCTTTTAAAACGTATTTCTTTTATGGCAAAATAAACTTCAATGGC
Organism: Papilio polytes; assembly: GCF_000836215.1. Classification (NCBI taxonomy): domain Eukaryota; kingdom Metazoa; phylum Arthropoda; class Insecta; order Lepidoptera; family Papilionidae; genus Papilio; species Papilio polytes. The sequence continues at coordinate 2,365,551 of NW_013525024.1, read as the reverse complement.
AACATATTTTTTAGTAAAAAAATCTAATTAAAGATAATTTCATTATAATAAAAAATATGTATGAAAAACAACGTAACGGTATATCCATATTTACGTTAAAATAAATAAATCTCTAGTAGTTATGGTTCCGTGAATATTCATTTAGTAATTCAAACCTTATGTTAGATGGAAAATTATCCTGTGAACTTAGTACACAATAATATTGTACTAAGCATTTTTGACATATTCTTACATATTTCAGTGTTTGTTTTATAATAATAAATATTTCGGCAAGAATGGTTTGTATTGGAGGTTCAAAATCTGTTTACAAAATCACCATAACTTTATTTTTAAAGTAATATCAAATACGTACTTCATACTACGCATCCACAATAACATGACAGGAGGAAACATTTTATTGACAAACAATTCGAGATTAATACAATAAAATAATATAAATAAAAATCATGGTGTGATGGTCCCATTTCAATATCATTTTATTGTTAAATTTTATTTATCTAATTATTTGTCTAATTAATAACTGATTTGTATTCCGAAGCGGAATATATTTTATAAATAATTTGTACAGGCGGGCCTCGTGTTAAAAATAAACTTTAACAATACCTAATTCTTACAATCTACAATAAGAAAATTAAATTAAATAAATTAGATTTGTTACAATACGAGGGTTCATTAAGGCTTATGGTGACAGAATAGACAAATAATTTCATGAAAATAAACTTTTTAATAACAAGCCAATATTCTAGAAGCTGCGTCAGAGTGAATAACATAAGAAACATGTTTTTACAATGAAAACGTCAATTTTTTGCAAAAAAAAAACACAAAAAAACGGATTATATGACTCTGGAAAACATACAGCATTGCTTATGAAAGAATTTTCACGGTCATTCGACGTTGACAGTTAGTGACAGCGACGGTTGTTACTCTAAGAGCCTGTCCCACTACTGGCTGATAGAGGCTCAGATAGCTTAAAAATGACATCACTGTCAGATAAGGTAACAAAATCCGATATTTCCATCACATACACGTTGGATTGTTATCAGACAATTTACAATTTGGTAGGATTGACACTAAGTATTATAGCAACTCTTCTCGACAGCTAGGACAACGCCCCATAGTCATTTACGAAGTTCATAGCTTTGCGTAGCGTGATAACTCATAGGGAAAAGGTTAAAAGTAATAAGTTTTTGTATGAATACCGCGCGTAACTATGGCAACGGAGCTACCGGCGGCAGCCGAGCGGTTAATTTGCCACCGAGGTAAAATACAGCAGAGGAAGAATCGTCGTGCGAGAGCAGCTCATCGAATAGCGTAGAAAAGGGGAAATCACGGAAAAAGCAAAACAAACATCAAAACGTCCCGGACCAGCGGTATAATGGTTAGTCTCCGCACTAACATTATGCACCAACAATGTGCATCACAAAGATATGCGAACTCTTCAAAGGATTTCTTATTAAACCCAGCTTCCGAGCCAGATATACTTGATTTAGGTGAATATAAGACTAACATCGATCAAAATAAAGTACGGAAAATGACGGACGAGACGCTTACAACAGTTAATAAAACTTCAACATTTGAATTCGTCATCATGAACATTTCTCGCTAAGCTAGTCGCTGACGAGAAACCGAGTGAACAGAAATTGCAAAAACTGTTAGGCCAACTACACTTCCAGGGAATATGGTGCCATAGTGTGGTCCTATTTTGATAGAACACTGTGGAACATCAGGCAACGTCCTTATTGTGTAATAGTGCAGAATGTTCCGGTGAGTTCCACGGAGATCTCGGATACCTCTATTGCATTAGAGGCTGGCCACCGAAGGGGTTTCAATGGGTACAAACATCACATAAGACATCCCTCCAGAAGAAAGGGTATCTTTTTGAAGATTTCACCCCCGATACAAAAAAACTAACTAAATGTCGCAAATTTCGTAATACCCCGGAGATGGCTTCACTGTCGAAGAATCCAAATTTTCCTACAATTCAAAACAAGAGAACCACATCAACGACCTAAGATTCGCCGAATCTTTCAACAAGAAATGTGCGAGGTGGTATGGAAAACATCACCCGTGCACATGAAGCCTAACAGACACATCGGATCGGGGCTGGGGTGAGTCAGGTGAGAGACAGGTGAGGACATGTTATTGCAACAAAAAAGAACTATATGCCGAGATAGCAGCAATCGAGAAAACTATACAAGGAAGTTAGAGAACTCCCATCTACTTATTTAGACAGACAGTCGAACTCTGCTTATATTCGAAACGAGGTCTTTGAAGAACAAAAGAACAGATTCATCATAATCCTAACAGGTCAGGACCTACCAAGAAGATAAAAACAGTGGTAGAGCTCGCTTAAACATCTCGCACGAATTAGTTAGCTCGCCCCCAGTAATACCACAAAGATAGGTGTGAAGTGGAAGCAATTCCACGTACAGTCTGATGTGGTGCCCTAAGCCCAACTTTAGTCCCTTCCAAACCTTTTTCTGGATAGATGGGAAGGAAACGTGGATTTAACGGTGCTGGAGACGCATAGGAAGGGGAAATATCCTCTTTATGTGCCTCTCCTCCATCGATTAAGGGTAAACAACGCATCCACTTTGGTGGATTCAGGTGGCCAATCGTTTTTGCCACCTTATGATATAGAAAAAGATAGAACCAATAGCAGACAGACTGTCACGAGGAAAACAACCATCTCCTGCCCTAATTAACAGCGACCCTTCCGCAAATGGGGCTCACCAGAGATAGATTTATTCACCACAAAATAAACTAAGGTAGTGAAATATAATAATGATAAACTGCACAGATGAAATATGAAAATAACGGACCTTATCCAATTGAAATATTGTATGCATTAAATGCATTTTCCGAATTACACTTTGGCGTTTTGAAATTAAAAAATAATCTTCACATATAGTTTGTGACGTGTTCAATGTAACATCGGAGTTTGCAGCACTTCTATCCACCTGAAAACAATATCATACTTTATTATTAAACAAACCAAATTTTCTGAAGTAGAACACGGCGAAGTGCCCTAATTGTACATTTACAGTGAAGTTTTTTAAACTTTTCTAGTGATTTAAGACAGAATTAGGCACACTGTCTAGTTAGTAACTTAGGTTAGTCTCTGAACCCAATGGGGACATATAGTGAGCTGATCAGGCACATTCTTATGTAAACCTTAATTTAAATTTTATTAAAGAGTGACGATGGCTCAGTGGGTTAAGCACTTGACTTGTAATCTACAGGTCTTGGGTTCGAATCCCGCTGTACCAATGTGATTTTCGGTTTTTTCGAATTTCACATGTACATAATTTACCCGACGTTCTTATGATGAAGGAAAACATCGTGATGCCTGCACATATCGGCGAAGAAATTCAAAGATATGTGTGAAGTCAAACCCACTGGGCCAGCGTGGTT
>NW_013525024.1:2342052-2362023 GCF_000836215.1 Papilio polytes | reverse complement strand
GTCGATGCCGTCCTCCGGCGCGGGCGCACACACAGTGTATCTAGTAATAAATAATTGTTAATTAACTGTTTCCCACATTTTAAACATTTCAATAACTAGATCAAACAAGCTGTTGCTAGCGACTTCCTCCGTACGGAAATAAAAAATAAAAAAAAAGATAGCCTTTGAGTAATCCCTGATAACGAAGCTTTTTTATAGTGAAAGAATTATTTACATTTTTGAGTTATTTCAATACATATAAAAATATTTTCTTTATAATATGATGATATAGTTCAATTTTTAAAGCTGCTTTTAATATATTCAAAATTTATAATAGCTTACCCCAGCAGTGGCAATGAGGCGAGTGGTGTCTCATCCTGCCAGCTCTTGTAGAAGAAGAGCGTGAAGGCTGCGAACACCACCCATAACTTCTGCCAGCCGTGAGAGTTCTTGAACTTGCGGAGCAGGTAGCCAGATAACTGAGTCTAAAACCACAAATACCATAACAATATAGTAAAATACACTTTTATGTACGTATTGTATGTTTGTTTAGAAAATAAGAAAATTGTAGGCAAAATAATTTTTTTTAAATTACTTCTTAAATTTACTTCTTTAACTTATAGGAAAACTCAGAATACTTAGCGGAAACTTCAGAATCAAGATATGATATATTACATGTATGTACGTACTCTGATGGCGAGGTTGAGATGCTGTCGTGTGAGCGAGGCGGCGCGGTGCCAGCACACGAACGTCAGCGCTCCGCCCGCGCCCGCGCCGCTGCACTCTGCACAATATACCAAACATTAATTAAATACATACTAACGTAAAATTAAAAAAAAACTAAGTAGCCCATGTTTTCTTCCAGACTATCCTCTACGTCCATGCTGAATTTCATCGAGATCCGTTCAGCCGTTTAGGCTACCAACTAACAAACATCAATCTAAACTTTCGCATTTGTTGGATCGACGAGCGGTTTGTAAAATTCAATTCCGATGACAATCGAATACACGGTAACGATCTTCCATTGTAGGCGTGCGGATATCGGAGATAATGAAATAACAATCGCGTAACATTAGAAACACTATCCTTAGTTGACCACCATTTTAATTGATATCACAACATACTAATCGAATTGCAATCATTAACAGAGATTAACCGATTGATTTTATAATAAAAAAGCACATCATTCAATGACAATTGTCATTAGTCATTATTGCCGCTTGACATATATCCAAAGTATCCAAAATTATTAGTTTCCAGTAACTTTAATATTAATAAGTATCAATAATTCGGCCCGTTATAATAATTAGTAAGCTATGTGTAGCACCGTCCGTGTGTGGCGCTGTGAGCTGCGTGTCGACGTGCGTGGGGCGCTCGCGCGCGCGCTCGATGGCGGCCGCCAGCGCGTCGCACCACCCCGCACGCTCCGCCGCGCCGCCCGCGCCGCCCGCGCTCAGCACCACGCACGTGTCCTCGCCTTAACATGTACAAAAATAATAAGAATAAGAATATCTTTATTCCTCTCTAATGTTAATTACATAAATCAGTTGCCTTGACTACTTAACTAGGATTCCTGTTTTTAAGTAGCCAAGGACTAAAATAAGTAATAAATACACATTAATAGGAAAAAGGTAGCAACTGACGTACAGTCGTGGAACCTAGCGGTGTTCTGTTTCTATTGTATATTTGTTGAAACGTTTTGTAGGCATTGAGACCAACTGACGTACAATCAGGGAATCTGGCGGTGTTACATTTTAGAAACATTATATATACATTTACAAAAATTCATAACAACTCAATTATTAAACGAGTATGTATGAAAAAAGATCAGTTGGCTACATTTGCGCAAAAAAAAAAAAAATATTTGGACGTATAGAAATAACTTAAAAACTACTAGGATAATTATAAAAATTCTTTCACGGTTAAAAAGGTAATTTATCTGATGGTAACATAGGTTATATTTTTTAATTTCACGCGGATGAAGTCGCGAGCAACAGTTATTTATAAGAATAGACAAAGCTTGCAAAGAACAAGACATTTCTGTAAGTGGTACACCGCGAATTTCCACGACTGTACGTAGTATGCATTTGCTGCTATGCCAGCCCTTGTATACTACTCTATACCTGAGAGAGTAAAGGAGTTGGGTAAGTCGGAGGGCAGCAGCTGCAGCGAGTGCAGCGGCAGGGCGAGGTGCGCGCGGAACTGGGACACAGAACACTTGGACGCTATCAGCAACAAATCGCTAAACTGTAACAAAAGTAAATAATCTTATTTCATACAATACAACAAGAAAATATTTATTTAATTGACATTAGGAATATAATGGTACCAGAAAGAGCATCCTCTGCTGCAGACCCTTAGTGGAATGTTTGTAGAGACAGCCCAGCCGGATGAACTCGCGCTCCGCCACCAGCAACTTGTCGTAACCTAACACAATGCATGTAATTGAGTTAACTCCTAGTCTATAAGACACATGAATTGTACCTCGTAATTCAAACCCTAATATAATAAAAGTGCACAGACTACTTCTTCACGTAAAATGTCAGAAATCACAGCATATTTTTGAATGCGTCTTATTTTATTAAAAAGCCCTATAGTGATTACGCGCTTTAGGCTACATATATTCAAGCTATTAAACTTAGGGAATACTTAGATGGAAAAAAATCCATGTTGGAAAGGGACCATAAACAACAAACTGACAACTCTAAGGGAGCAAGGTTGCTATGGTAACGGTAATTGTTATCTAATGTCAAATACCGTTGTCATTTGAATTTAGGCATTTTCAATTGAAAATTCGACAAATATAAGAATACTTTTTTTATAATTGCATGCGGATGAAGCCGCATGTCTTACTGACCGGTGATGTCTCTCTGCACCTGGCAGAGCGCGCTGTGGTTCTCGACGTGCGGCAGCTGCTGCAGCGCCAGCGCCGCCATGCGCGTGGCCACCTCCAGCGCCGCGCGCGCGCGCCCGCCGCACCCGCCCACAGACAGCTCTGCACACAATAAAAACTTAAAAAAAGGATACCTAAAGCCGATTAACTTCGAAGAGAATTATAGTGGACTGTATGATAAAATAAAAACGCCTTTATTGCTCTCAAAATACTGGACATCAAATAAGTTAAATATTGTCTATTTATATTTCGCCGCGACCTCAATAACTGCTGCCTCGTGCCATGATTTTATTAGTTGTTGTTAAATCAAAGAGACCGCCGTCCTTCGCCGCGCGCTGCCAAAGAAACATCAAAGGATGTACTTCGGCGGCGCGCGACGACAGGGCGGCCGCGGTCATCCGAGGTTACACGTGCCGCGAGGTGCATTCAAGGGCGGCACGTGTAACAGCGAGTAGGCATAGCAATTACATCGCCAACAAGAATCTTACTAATATTATAGGATCGAAAGTTAAGATGGATGGATGCATGTATGTTAATGTTTTTATTCTAAATTGCTGAACAAATCAGTATTTTTTTTTAAATTCCACGCGGACCGAGGCCGGGGCGAAAGCTAGTGGATTTATGTAGTAGTGCAGTGTTTCAACAGCATAATTAATGTTTTTTGAAACCAAAAGCACACACAGGTATCTGATTTTTGTTAAAATATAAATATTTGCAGCCGAATGTACAGCTACTGTAAAGCGTACCGTGCGCCAGTCTGCGCAGATGCAGCGCGCGGTGCAGCGGGCGCAGCAGCAGCGCGGCCAGCGGCAGCGGCGAGCTGGCGTCGAACTCCGCCGCCGCGCGCGCGCCCGCCCCGCCGCGCCGCCGCGCGCTCTCCGCCAGCGCCACCAGCGCGCCCGCGCCCAGCGCGTACTGCTCGTACGCCTGCCTCACACGCACAAACATCACGCCACCGCACGCATTCACAGCCCACCACGGGCTGATACAGGCTCAAATAACGTCACCACACGCAGTCAGATCCTCCCAACACTGGCTGATAGAGGCTCAGATAGCACAAATATGACGTTACCACATGCATTCAGAGCCTCCCACCACTGGTTGATACGGACTCAGATAGCTTAAACATAACGTCACCACAAGCATTTAGAGCCTGTCCCACTATTGGCTGATAGAGATTCAGATAGCTTAAACATGACGTCACTGTCAGATAAGGAAACAAAATCCGATGTTTCCATCAATTTTACACATCGGATTGTTATCAGACAATTTACAGTCAAATAAGTATATAGGTATATATTGAAATTATCGGTCAATTAAGTATATAGTGTGCGAGATATACGCCCATGTATGTGTTCGTACAGGGCGTATACGTGCACTTGTACTTCTGCGGCATAAAATAAAAAATTGCTTACATCGTATATGTTCGTCAGATAATCGTGTAGCATATCTGCTATCTTCTTATATTCCGGCTCCTCGTTATCTACAAGAACAACAAAAATATTAACACACTAAAAGACTAAAAGTGAACATACGAGCATATTAACACAACTAATAAGTACAGAGAATTTTTAGCTTAAACTATAAAAAAAAACACGTTAAATACGAAAATATACATAAAAAAAATAATTACCAACGACGTTTACGACCGAGATGTAAATCTACTAGGTTACTGGACTAGCATACTCGATACAAAATATACAATAAAACTTTGGATACATCGATTGTATTTTAAACTACGATACTGGAAATTACACTTTATAAAGTAATCTAGTAACTGTATTACAACACAAAAGTAGTCATGTAACAAAAATTACTTAATCTACATAAAATAGCTACAGCACTAATACAAGATGTAAAAAGGTACCATCATAGTACGGCGGCATAAAGGTGGTCAGCAGGCACTCGAAACTTGTTTGGAACTCTTTGAAACATAATTAAATACATTCAAATATTGCGTGAAAACATCGTTGAATACATTTCTGTAAATATAACACCGCGGCATTCCACGACTGTACCTACAATGAGTAACTGCGTACCGTTTCTAGTGTGCGGTGCTGTGGCGAGTGCGCGGTCGAGTCGTGCCAGTAGCGCGCCAGCGGGCAATGCCAGCGGCTCCAGCGCCAGACAGCCGCGGGCCAGCGCGCTCGCTTCCGCACCCTCCGCGCCGGCGCTCGCCACACGGCCCACGTGTCGGGACCACGTCTATACACACAAATAATGCCTACTAAAGTATACGGATATCTGAAAGTCTTATTTGCAAACTTTAAGAAAGGTCTAATATTCAACAGTAAACTGACACTATTCCTCATGCGTGGCTGAACCTTTTCACATGAATTTTTCTACGCTTGTTATACGTTACAAGCTACGCATTCATTAAATATGAATTCACCTTAAACATCTTTGAAATTTGTACAACAACGCTATCAGTATGAACAATATATAGAAAGTAGCTTTCTTCCGCAACTCCCTCCGCATTGAATTAAAAAAAAAATTAAGTAGCTTATGTGTTGTTCCAGACAATCCACTACATTTATACCAAATTTCATCGAGATCCGTTAAGCCGTTTACGATACAAACTAACAAACATCCATCTAAACTTTCGCATTTATTAGTAAGATATTGCAAACTTACGACTGTGACAAGTTCTAGGTCCCGTTTGTATGTGCGCTCTGTCATGAGCAGCTCCTTGGCCACGAAGTAGGTGACGTCACCGCGCCGCCGCTGCGTCTCGCTGCAGTACGCGATGCGCGATGATATACTGCCCAGATACATAGATAATACACATTCAGTTTATAAAGCGAACTATTAAAAAAAAACTTTAATTTTCTTATTGATAACAATCGATATTTTAATGAAGAGTAGTTATTGTGCGACAACCTATATGCTATCACGGACTTTAATTTAGCAAATTTAAAGGGCTACAATTCTTCCAGATATCATTTTTGTGTGTCTTATAGTTTAGGCTACGTAAGCAAAGAAATAAAAATAGACTAGAATTTTCGTCACGCGATTTTGAGATAAACTATTTAATTACGCCGTAGTCTTTGACTCAAAAAATTAAACAAAATGGGACCCACCTGCAAGCACTACCTTTCGGATACAAAAGAATTAACAAAATCGGTCCACTAGCGGCGGAGTTATGCCGTAACACACACACAAAACATACAGACGAATTGAGTACCACCTTCTTTTGGGAAGTCGGTCAAAAATAAAGATTACCTGTTATTATTCCGCCTAGAGAGCGTATCGCCGGCGTCACTCTCACCTCCACTTAGCACATCCATGCTATTTGTCGATTCTGATACTATATGCACTGAAAAATGAAAAACGGTGTTTTATTTCGAAACTTTATCCAATCAAACAGTCCGCTCTTACTTACCGTTGACATTTCCGTTGATAGTATCACAGCTGTCAAGGTGCCTTCTGTCGCGGTTGTCGAGGACATCGTAGCCGTTCGTGAGTCGCGGGGCGAAGGGCGTGGAGGAGCAGAGCGGCGCCGCCCCGCGCTCGGGCTCCGCCCCCGGCGACATGCACAGGCTCGCAGACGACACCGTGCGCTCATCATCCTCCGGCGACAGCTCCTCTGTAAACCAACAAACATGTCAAAATATTGATTAACATTTCAGCCCACGTCAATTTGACGAATCAATCGATTGATCGAAGTCCAAATCATTATGTTTTCTGATAATGTTCAAATTGACGAAGGCATTAGATATTTATAAAATTATAAATTCTGAAAACAAAAAAAAAACAATATAACATAATCATCATGCAACAGTACAAAAATATAACAATAAAAACAATGAAAGTAAATTTGTAAAGACATAAAAATGTGTAGTATCTAGGCATGTGTAAACTAGAACATAACTGAAATCATAAATTAATTAAATAAAAAAATAAATTAAAAATTAACAAGGCGTTTATTTAAATTGACACTTACATGTTACTTCCTGGCAGCTTATAAACCATAGGTAAAACGATTCGAATAAAATACAGTATAATTTATATTTATTTATTGATGTAACTAGCCCCCGCATTAAAGGAGTAGTGTATTGCATGAGTACCGTACACTTACATATAAATTCAATAAGGAAGTAACATTCGAAACATTTGAGAAACAATATTTAAACGCGACGAAGTAAATCAATAACGACGTTACAGTCTATTCGGGTTGTACAATTTCAATCGAAAAGTCAAAGTACTTAAAATCTAAGGATTTCATTACATAATAATTATATTATAAACGATTATTGCACTAACTAGTGAGGAGCCAACCTCTTACACCTAATAGTCTAAAATTGCTTCCACACGCTGACTCCGTACTTATTACTTCCAGTTTCAATTGAACACCGCGGCCAGTGGGGGAATGAAAGCTTGTTTGGAAACGCCTAGGACTTCATAATACTTATCTGAATGTAACTGAACGTTTCTCCCGTACATACTGCTCGCTCGACCTTCACCGATAACATAGGGTTAAAACACTATTCCACAAACGTGAATTGATTTATCCTCGATCGAATTTTATTATCCGCTTCAGGTCAACATAAATAGTAATAAAAATACCGAAACAAGTGTGACATCTAACCTGCCTAAGGCCAGCTTTAGACTCTCAGTACTGACTGTTTTAACTGATACGAGGTTTCAGTTAAAATTGAACGTCTGTAGTGGGCACAACATTCGCTACAGACTTTCTAAGGGCATAAACGCGACCATTCGAATATTTGAAAACGTTCCTTTCGACACAACAGTGGATCATCATACATAAATATATTTTACCTTTAAAATTAAATTTTAAACGACAACACATAAAACTAATGCCACAAAGTACACATGATATAGTTTAGTTGCTTAGATTTTGTACCTTCAGCTACATACTTAAATTATCCTCAGGCAAAGGAGTAAATTCACGAGAAAATGTGCGTATGTAAACCTTAACATAATGTATTGAGCAAGGATTTTACGTTTTATATTTGTGTTCAATTGACTTGGATAGTAATCATTGATTATTTCCAAATAAACATTATAGAAATATTAATAAAATTTATAACAATTAACAACGTAACATTTACTCTAGATGAATTTAAAGATAATAATATTTTGTAAGGAATAAAGTGGGAACATAACATTCTTTGCAGTCTTATAACACTTGACGCTATTAAATTATTACAATATTCGACACGTATAACAATAAATTGGATTGTATAATCTCAACATATTTATTTATCTACGCAAAAACAAATAAAAATAAATTGAAGTAACGGTTGAAGAACTCTCATTATAACATTATAAGATAAAACTTTAGAAATAAAATAATCTAGTAGAATGCTGTCCTAGTCTTTCATGTATAATTTGAGTGAAACGGAACTACAAAAATTGCACCTAACTATGTCTGTTTGTTTCACAAGACACGCAACATCTGGGAAATGTGTATAAGTCATTTAAAAAATACAAACCTTAGATAATCAATGTTTTATGTGATTAATAATTGAAAAAATTCAAACCGATTTAACAAGCCAGGCATTACATTTATGTGCGGAAAACAATTTCGTGTCACACTTAAAATGTGCTGAATAGTGATAATTTATTGATATACTAAATAACAGTAAGAGTAATTTAATATTTATTTTTATGTAAGAGTATGAAAAATCAACAAAACAATGATATGGATTTTAAAGCTTACTCCATTCTAGATATTCGATGATCAATTTTATAAAACACTAAAATCTTGTTTGCGGCTAACATACATATAAGAAAACCTTTTAAAAACATCGTGAGGATCAAAATTGAGCAGATTTGGCACGAATATATTTCAATATTAAACAAAAAAACACTTATAAAAAGAATAATGTTGGTAATGTTATATTTTAATAATATAACTAAAGCAAAACATAGATCTTGGATCCTAAAAAACAAAGTAAATCACAGCCTTTACATTACATAACACTATTTTCATGTAAAGATTAAGGAATACACAAGTTAACACCCATCCCATTGCGGAATTATTAAATGTACGTAAGACATGGGCGTTTGTGTGTAATGAGTGGACTATAGATATATGAGAATAAATGTAACGTGTAATACCTATGTAATCAACGTTTGTAGAGGGGCGTTTGGCACTAAATATTCATAAACGTACCTTTTATATTGCCTTCAAGCTTCAGCTCTAGTCATATAACACAATATAGTGTAACCATTTGCAATATAAACTATGATTTAAATAATAGAGATCAGTACACTTTTAACTACATCTAAATACTTAATAACCTACGGGTAAGTCCGTGCATACATGGAAGATATAAGGGTTCACGGCTATTTAGGATTGGCACTATATATTTTTTTCTAATAATTCAAAGTGACACAATATATTTAATATAAGTATTCTAATAGAATTTTAATACAACGATTAATTGCGTTATTTAGAATATAAGATTATGAATCGCAGAAAAAGTTTAAGACAAGTCGCAACGGAATTGTTAAAATAGTGAAATCACTTTTATTCATTGTCATCGTCGGAGCAGAGCGGCGGGGGCAGCGTCGACACGTCAAACTTCTGCTCGGGACTGTCGCTGGAGGCCTGCGAGTCCACGTAATGACTAGAATAGAATCTCTCTACATTATTGAGGCTAAAGCGTTGGTTCAAATCCCTCGCGAATCGCTCCTCGCTGCCCTCTCTGCGCTCCAGCACGTCGTGTTCGTACTGTGGATAGCATTCCTGCGTTTGGAACATTTCCATCTCTTCGTAACGCTCCGGATACGGACTGCCCCTGTATTCCTCGTATTCGTCTTTATCTTGGGGAAGCTCTGAATCCGAATAGGCAACTGAATCGCGTTCATACATGAAACTACCAGATTTGGTTGTTTTCGGAGCCCTTTTAATAGTGTCAATAGGATAAGCATAATCGTCGGAGTCGTCCCTATCACTTTGTTCTTGGTAAAATTTCGATCGAGACTGGTGTTGGCTAGAAGATTCGCCAGATTTGTCTTCGGATTGCCGAAACATCGGCGAAGATTTAGCTTTCTTGAGGGACGACTGACGACTGCTCTTATTAGAGTACGAAGTTCTAGGAGGACTATCATCGGGAACATACGATGGTTCTTGTGAATCAAGATATGGATGACGTAGGCGACCTAAGCGATCAAAACGTGGAAATCCCATTTCGTCCTCATCGGCAGACGATCCGAATCCTTGAAACTTTACAGGTGTTATACTGATAGGGAACTTCTGTGGCTCGTATGGGATACTTTTATATTTAGCCGCAAAGTCCGCTTGTTCGTCATCTTCAGAGTAACTAACTGACTCCTGAATATCATAGTTTTTGGAATTGCCCTTTGACATTTCAGAAGACCCCGACTCTACTTCGGGTAAATAACTATCGGAACATTCAGAACTTTCAATTCGCCGTAAATTCTCTTCAACAGTCAAATACATTGCCCCTTGAAGCTTGTCGCTTTCTGAAGAGCATTGACTTTTGGTAGAATCCTCCTCCAACACATCTTGAATTTTTTCATGTCTTCTGCGTGCACCCGCGACTGGTTTCTTTCGCCTAAATGTCTTCATTCTCTCCCTTGGGTCCCTAATAACGTCTAAAGAACTATCTGTATCATTGCCACTCGGGGGGCTTTTTAAGGAAATATTTCTAACCAAAATAGATTTTTTGACAGGCGCTTTTAATGGTTGTATGGGTGGAGACTCGGAACTAAGGCTGCTAGAATAATACGGGGAACATCTCGAAAGCGGAGTTTTCCCAGATCTTTCATTAGATCTTTTCTCTTGCAATTCTTTATGTACTAATGGTATTTCTGGTACTGTAATTATAGGTAATTCCGACGACGAAGCCAAATAATGTTCATGGAAAGACCAGCTTTTAGGTTTAGTACGATATTGCTGTGATATTTTATATTCTTTTATTTGATTTTTTGACAATGTCTTGTCATCGTAACTAGCATGTTTTGCCAAAGGCTTAAAGTCGGTTCGATTGAAGTGATTGCCAGTATCTTCTCGTATTATATTAGAGAACTCTTGGCTTTGATAACGTTCGCTATGCTTTTCTTCTTGGCTATACAGCTGAGAAGGCATATCGATATCTATTTCTGGTTGCGATTCAATAGAATAAGGTTTAAAATCGCTATCTTCACTTTGACAACGCATTGTTGGTTTTGTATACCTATGCGTCTGCTCCTCGTAACTTAAACTTTTTGGTGGAGCTTTAGAATAGCGTTCGTGTGTTTTATCCTGTGGATGTTGGAATGCTCGTAATCGTTGATCAAATCTAAAAATACCATTGGCATGTTTTTGTAAGCTACTTAATGAGCTGGAACTGGATTTATCTGACTTATCACTGTAGCTTATTGAGGAAGATTTATCATGTTTTCCAGTATAAGAAGCTGTTAATCTAAGAACAGGTTCTTTGACGTCATCCGGTTTAATCGGCGACTCACATTTAGGAATCGATGATTCCTCTTCAACTTTATCTTCGGTGTCAGAAGGCAAGTCTTTAACGCAAGTTCTATCAGATTTTGTTTCGTCCATCTCTTGTTGATCTTCGCGAGCTGTGGCAACAAGAGTGTGACTTGTACTCGCTGACCACTCGGATATGGACTGTGCTAGCGTTAAAGTACTATCACTCTTGGTCCCCGAACTACTATCTATACCTTTTCTGGAAATCGTAGTTTCTGAACTACATAATTTATCGTATTTAATGTTTTCCGAACTTTTATCAATACTACTGCTCTTTGAGCTACCTTCTGCTTGGGAGCCTATCTTTGATTTCTGTTCGGATTTTTTACAGACTTTAGAAGACGAAAACAACTTAGAATTCGCATTTTCAGATTTATCACTTTTCGGAATAGATATCGCAGATATACTCTCAGAAGCAGAAAGATTAGCATATTGACGAACAGTATTTGTGCCCGTCGACCATTCTGAAATACTCAAACAAATAGACGTATCCTCGGAATGAGAACTATGAGTACATTTCTTCGGGGGCAAACCAATTTTAACAGTTCCATCTAAGTCAGTGCCAAAAGAACTGGTTTCCTCTTCTGAATGGCTACTATGACTACATCTTTTACAAGTACCCGCACTGCCAGTACTAAGCTTAGCTACTACGCGGACTGTCTCGTCGGCGTTAGTTTGAGAAAGTAGATCATCGATAGAAGTGTCCGAATTGTTAGACCCGCATGAAAACTTTTGAGTGCCTATTTGCGAGAATCCTTTGTCAAAATCAGGAGATAAAGATTTGCTATCTCCACCGAAAACATCATCAGTGTACATATTTTCGTCTTCGAAAATTGGGCTATGATTTGTTGGTGATTTCAATGGCTGACTCACAATAACCTTATCTTCTATATTACTTTTCACATTAAATGATTTATTTTCTGCTCGGGAACAACACGAACCCGCGTCTCCCATGAGGCAAGATGCTTTACTTAACGTGCCGGTTAAACATGACTTATCGTAGTTTTGTATAACGTCTTTATTAAGACAGGTAAATTCATCGTGTTTATCCAGTGGTTCGACCATATATGCTGACTGTTCGTAAGGAATAGTTTTAACGTTTTTTTGTAAAGAGTCGCTGTTTGTTTTGTCTGGAGATTTTTCGGATTTCGACTCTTGTACATCTCTTTCCAAATCCTCGTCATTATTTAAAGTATCGCTATCATCGTCCGATTCTAAATTATCTTTTGAGCTTTCAGATTGAATAGTGACCTTCATAGCCTGCTCCGGTTCATTGCTCATATAATAAATATGAACTTTTTCTACTCTTGGTGTTTCTAGTAAACTAGACGGAAGTGAGGGCCAATCTTCAAAATCACTTGATTTTCTCCTGCTTAATTCAGAAGATTCACATTTCGAAACAGCTTGGGGTGGTAATTCTGGAAGCGGCCAATCTTCAGATTCCTGACTTTCGCTAGCAGAAGACTGTTTCGACGTAGTTTTTGTTTTACCTTTTTTTAACGGACTGTCATCGGTAGACTTTTTAGTTTCTTGCGAGCCTTCAACTTTCTTACTCGCTTTATCAGCTTCTTTCTTGGACTCGGAATACATTTCACTTATCTTAGTTTGATCAATAGGTATATCTGGCATTTCAGCTGACGTTCTGCGATCGGTGTCTGAAATGTACGCGACGTTAGCATTGCTCGGTGGATCTGAACTGAGACTAGCTTGATGGTCACTAGAATTTAATGATTCTTCGTTGATACTCTCAGATCGAGAGCACGCTTTTGTCGAATCTTCATCAGCGCTAGTTTTTTCAGATGCAGTACTTCGTTCTGATATACGAGACAAAGTACGGCCAAAATTTTGACCATATCCGATTACTACATCTGTAGATGCTGAAGAAGTAGCTGGATACAAGAAATTCACGGGGAAATCATTAAGGTCATCCGTAAAGTCAGCTTCTGTTGAATCTTTGGACGTATTTGCAGACAAAGGTGGGTTTTTGGAAAATGTTTGAAAGTCATCTAGAAGTCTCTGATTGTTGTACTCGAATACATCCTTGTTAACTGTAAGGCTTTCATAGCCTTCGTGATCTTGAGGGATCCAAGCTTCCTCAATACTAGTACTGTTTTCACTTCCTGATGCGCCAAAGAAGGGTCTCCAAGTTGGTTTAAGCTCTTCTCCTCGACGATAGGCTTCCCCTAAGGAGCCAGAAGTAGACTCAGTAGTTTCAAATGAACCTCTAGACTCGACACTAAGTGACCCTCTTGAATCCATGCTAGATTTAGATGAACTTTTCTGTTCATCAAGTCTTATTTTTCTTCTCGATGATGAATCATCTACACTAAGGGATCCCTTTGAAGGTGTAGTAGTAGTCGTGGTGTCGATACTTGACTTAGAAGAGCTCTTTTGGTCAGTGTCTTTCAAAGCTCTTTTCTTCATCATTTCTCTTTCGAACGAAGACGTGATTACATTACCATCATCGTCAAAATCAATAGTAGTATTTTGATCTTCTTGTGATATAGTTATAGCTATTTTTGTTTTTTTGACCGTTTTTTCGAGATCTTTCCGTATATCTGATGCTTTAGAAGCTGCAGACTGACTAGATTCTGATTCTTCAATAACACATTTACCAATTTTTTCTAAGCCGCTCTTCCGTATGTTTGGTTTAGATAACTGTTCTACTGTGCGATCAATACTTTCAGAACTAGATTCCGAATCTGTAGGCCCTTTAAGAGAGTCTACTGGACCTTGTTTTTCTAAGGTCGGTGTTGGGGACTTTCTCGTGCCTAATTTGGATGGGCTGCGTGGGCTTTCGATACGTCCTAGCTCCGGAATCGGGGAAGGAGATTTTGAATTAGACTTGGAATGATCGCTCGATAATGTGTGGTGGGAAACTAAATGCTCTTCTCCGTATTCCATGGCTTGTTTTAGTTCTTCGAGGCACTCCCTATCCTTTTTATTTAACTTTTCGATATCCTGCGAAATACCTAAAGGTCTAGCAATCGAACAACTAACACTTGATTCGTCGTCTATGGAGCTTCCTTTAATATTAGCGCTTGACGGGCTCACATCTTTTTCAATACTCGTCCAAGAAGTAGATTCAGAACTTCTCGATCGCTCTGCACTTAACTTAAGTAGTTCACTGCGTCGAGACTTAGCGGATAATAGTGTTTTTTGGTCGTTTTTATGTTCAGTAGGTGAAATGTCGTTTGCACTGCCCGAGCTACCAGTTTGTTCACCTGACTCTGACTTTTGTATAGATCTTGACGTGCTAGCGTCAATAAACGGTAAATTTTCTATAGTAGGACTGTTCTCTTGAGGTGGAGTTACAATTATTTTGTTTTTATTTTTAAACTTAAGATTTAAATCCATAGATTTTGAAAGCTCCTTTTTTATCTTAATGTCTCGGTCATTTTCAGATTCCGAACACAGCTGAGACATAGATTCGTGTTTCAAAAATTCTACTAGACTCGCAGATGATTCTTCAAACGTACTCTGTGCATCTAGCGTTTTCTTACTTTTACTGGTTCTATTACTTGTATCAGAGAGCGGGAGCTCTGTATCTGCAGTATATTCCTCATAATCAACCGTAATCCACGATCCAGTGTCATCGCTTCTACCACGATACAGTTTAGTTTTTTTCTCCTTTCTCGAAACCTGATCTTGATCTGACGAACTATCGGCATCAATGTATGGTAAAGAAAAACCTAACATATTACTTTCATCTGATACTTTTAATTCACTTACTTCTGTCAGAGATTCCTCTTCACTAGTTAAACGCTGTACTTCGTGTTTTTTCTCTTCTAGCAAACTATGAACATCTTGATTGCTCTTACTCTCTTGAATTTCACTTTGTCTTTGTTTGTTATAAATGTCTATCTTTCTCCGCTCCATTATTATAGTTTGAGTGTCATTTTCTATAATTGTATGTTGAGAATTCGTCATCCATTCCATTGATGAGTCGTCTTCAGTTCTTTCTTTATAACTGTGAGAAGGAGAAACTTCTTTATTTTCTTGCTCTTTTACACTTACTTCTGACTCATCCTTGGCATTGGAATGGACATCAACAGTTACTACTTCTTGTTTAAAATTTTTATTCGAACCTTCTTCCATTATTGCAGACGGTGGGGTTACGTAATTCCTGTCCAAGCTTTTCGATTTAATCTTGGCTTCAAGATGTGCTTCTTCTTTACGATCTAAACTTTTTGATTTCACGCTAGGGTGAGATTTTTGATATACCACTTTGCCCTCAATCAGTTGTTTTATTTCTTGCTTCTTTGATAATGTCTTTGGAGATTTTTGAAGTGCTGCAAGGTCATCAAAATTGTCTTCTAAAGATTGGCTAGACTTATCATCCATGCTTTTATTTAATTTACCGTTACTGTCTTTCGTTGTTTTCTGATCTTCAAAACTCCTGCTTATTTTGCCTCCTAATTTATTGTCAAGTTTTTTGGGTGACTTGGCAATAAAAACGTGATCTTCCGCTTTGCTGCTAATCTTTGTCTCAATAATAATTTTATCGCCTTCAGTTTTGACCAATATTTTATCTTCTGGTGTCGGAAATGGTGGCATTGTATCTTTGACAGGACTTATAAGCGTTTTTGTTTGCTTCAAAGCAGCTTCAAATAACATCTGTTGTTTTTCTTTACGCTTTGCAATTTCGGAGTCGCTCTCTTCCTGTGACTTAGTTCGTTCTTTTTCTTTACTACCACTTCGTTTTACTTCCATTCTCTCTAACGATTTTGATTTCTCTTTAGACACTTTTTTCATAACTTGATCTAGTTCTTGGCTTTTAGCGCGTGTGATGTCTAAGGGCGGTACAGTCAAGAAATCTGGACGTTCCTTAAGTGATGATGGTAATGACTTTTGTGTTTGCAAAGCTTTCACTTTGGTGGCATTTGTATCAAGCGACCCACCTTTATTAAGTTTACTGGTTATTTTCTGTTTATCTTCTGGTTTCGTCTTTAAAGTTAGTTTCTTCTTATCTTTACGTTTAATTCTTTCAATATCTGGCACAATTTGGTCTTCACTTAAATCTGACAGTTTTCTAATACTGCCTCTTGGAGAATTAAGAGACGAAGTTGGTGACCTGGATGGGGACTTGGAGATTGGCGACCGAGATAATGGCGACCTATTCATTGGCGATCGCGAAGGTGATTTAGCCTGAGATTTTATCTTGGTTAAGTCATATCGTCGTTTAAACGATCTAGGACGCCTTTGCTCCACAAGATCGTCTAAAAGTTTCAATTCCTCACTGTCAATTAAAACAGACTTGACTTCAGGGGGTGTTTCAACTGATTGCTCCTCTTCTACTTCTTCAATCTTATCGATTGTATCCTTCTTAATACTACTTTTTGTCTTATCGTCTGTGAGTGGTTTTTCTTCCATTATGATAGCTTCCTCGTTCTCATCTTCTACCGTATCATCTTTAGATGAAAACGCATTCATTGGTGGAAGCCTGTGTAATTGTATAACAGGTGTATCTAAGCTTTTTGCTCGCCTACTAGCTGTTGGAGAGTCTTGCGTTGCCTTTTGACGTTGGAGCGAAAAGACAGAACCTTCTGATAAATTTAACCTTGCATGGGCGAAAAGTATCGGAGTACCTCCAGTTTTGCGTAACATAGGTGATATTAATTCATCACGTAAACTTTTCTTAACGTCCAATTTGGTAAAATCTTTTTTATCAGGTTGACTAATTTCGCCTTTCTCTTCCGACTGTGTTCGAATGCCAGTAACTTTTTGTATTTCCATATCCGCTAAATGTTCATCATCTGATTTAAGAAATTCAGTGCTCTCTAATATAGGCGAAGGAATATTCTCATTGTACTCCCAAGTAGAACTTTCTTTACTTAATTGTTTTACTTCTGGTGCTTTTATGCCAACATCGTCCTCGGAACTCGGTATAGAAATGGAACGTTCAGAAATGCGTCTCAATTCTGTAGCGTTACCACTAGTGCAATCCAGAATTTGAGGATTATATTTTGCTTCAAGTTCTGCTAGTTTACGGCATTGAGGTGGAGAGCCTTCTATTTCAGTTGAACTCATAGTTTGACCTCTATGCCAAGCACCTGACGTTATCTTATCATATTCGAGTTGCAAAATAGGCTCTAATTCTTTACGCGATTGTGGTGGTGAGAATTCTAACTTTGGAGCAGCCTCAGTTGTTCCAAAAACGTCATCTGAATCAACACTTTCGTCGTCAGAAGAGAATGAAGTGATCCTAATTTTATTATTATTTTTCGGTTTAATTTTACCTCCTACTCCTTTTTTGCCAGTACCACGCCCCTTTGTCACTCTCTTTGGTGGCATTTTCTCAGACTTCGACTTAATATCTGCTCGTAATTTTTCTGCAGCTGTTAATGGCTTCGGATCTTTACATATTGGTGGCTGTTGTACATTTCGTCCGTTTATTGCAAATTTAATGTCATGTGAAAATTGGGTTTCCTGTCTAATACTGTCAGTTTTGGAACTCGTTGCAGAGTCGCTCTCAATTTGGCTTAATTTTGAATTCAACGTTTCAAGTAAAACAGGGTCTAACTTCTTACTGATATCGCGTTTCGGACTCGGCACATGTTTTAACTGACCGCTCTTATCAACTTCTAAAGTAATGGGATCGATTTTGGATAAATCAATGTTTTGCGTAAATAAGAAATCTCGATTTTCAACTTCCAAGAATTTTGAACTATGTTCAGCTTGGATGCTAGTTCTTGGTGATTTCGGCGATTTCGGAGATTTCGGAGATTTTGGCGATTTCGGCGATTTGGGTGATTTAGGTGATTTGGGAGACTTGGGTGACTTTGGCGATCTAGGTGATTTTGGATGATCATGGTATTTACATCTGGGATGTGCTGTGACTACATGCCGTCCGTTTTGTGGAGGCAAAGTTATTATATCCGGAGGCTGTCTCTTATCTATTAATGGAGACGGAGCTGTCCCGTTCATTACATGACGTTTATGTAAAACATATGGAATATCATAACCATCGTCAATTTTCTTATTATCATTAAAGCCCGCTTTGAATGCATCGAACTCTTTAAAATAATTCTTAGGTAAGTCAAAGGGAGAGCGCACATGGTCTGGATGTACAGATGGTAACTCAAAGTGCGATCGTTTTGTAGCGATCGGGGGTGCACTCGGTATTTGACGGAACATGTAATCTTCGTCACTAGACTCAGCAGGAGTCAGGTCAATAGATTTTTGGTGCATCAGAACATGTCGACGAGAGTTAACACTACTAAAACGTGGCCTATTAGCTAAACTATTCGGATCACTTTTAGTTCTTTCAACTGTCGGATGAGTGTACGGAGCTGCAGTGTCCGCTAAACGACTACTAGAGCTAGTCTCCAAAATTAATTTAGGGTTATACTCATCAAAGTGAGTCTTAGCCATGAGTTCTTCTTTTAGATTTTCTTTCCTAACAAGATGTGTATGAACTTTGCCACGCATATTCTTATCGAACTCCGACTGTAGTATCGTCGACGTGCCAGATTGCATTGCAGCTGCTTTAGCCTTATTTTTTGCGTACTCAATGCTATCCATAGCGGGCAATACACGAACGTTTACATCGGACTCATTAGAAGATTCCTTTACAAGATGAGACGTATTATTTTCTTTGCTAATGGAACGCGTTAAAGACTCAATCTTTTCTTTATCAAAGCTAAAGACAGTTTCAGAAGACCTACGACGCTGATAACTATGTATTTTAGCAGCTCTGTTATCTATCTCAGTGTCTAGACCAGCTATTTTTTCTGGCCAAATGTGCGTTACATGAGGATGCATTTCTTCCTCCTCGGTAGATAATTCATCAGATTTTTTCGGTGGACTAACATCCGAATACTGAGCGTACTGATCTAACTCTACATTTTGCAAACTTGCTGAATGCATAGGACTTGGTTCTTTGTGCTTGTTATTACTAGGAAATGTTGAGTACGGAGTAGGAATGTGATAAAAGTTAGGTGAATTTGCAAGATTAGCGATTAAATCTTCGTGAGATTTGTCAAAAATAGTTTTTTCTCTATATTCCGGTTTTTCCATACCAATGAAAGTCGATTGTGTGTCATAGAATTCTTTACCCGAATCCTCTGGACTGGAGGAGGGCGAAATCGGTTCAAAGGGATCGATATAAGCGTTCTGAATACTCGTAATGCTGCGACGTCGGAGATTGAGGTCTTCCGATTCGTAGATATTCTTTTTACAATCGTAATAATCTGACTTAGAATCCTGACTAGAAGTCCTAGAACCAGATCTGTCGGAACTTTTGCTCTTTAACGTTTCTCGCGATTTCTTACTATCGGTATGATAAACGCTGTCACGAGATTTTTTGCTCGATTCAGCACTACTTTTAGATATTTTTTCGTAAATATCACTCTTCGACTCCTGGCTTGAAGTTCGAGAACCGAGCGCACGTTTGATTTCCTTATAAAAACTGCCGTCCGACCTAACGGATAACTTTTCACGTGGAAGTATACGCGGATCGTCAATAAGGAACGGATCTAAAGGTATATCGTTGTCGCTTTTATATTTCACACTAGCAATATTAATCTGTTCCTGAGCGTCGCACTCGGAAAGATGCGACAGAGACTGGTCGTCATCGGACGGCAAGTCGTTACCGGAGTCGAGCGAGCACGAGCGCGTATGTACGGCGGAGGAACGC
>NW_013525024.1:2340143-2341133 GCF_000836215.1 Papilio polytes | reverse complement strand
GTGAGGAGCAGGTACAGTGGCAGAGTGAGTCGCGCGGTGAGGCACAACAGATAACACAGAGTTAGACGACAGCGAGGCCGAGCGGTCGTGCGGCGTGCGGCGTGACGCGAGGTGCGGGTATGATGTCGAGACAATAGCAACATTGGTTACTTCGTTACATATTTATAGAAATGTACTATTATCTCCAATAATGTTGCAGTTATAAGAATCTGACAATCGTTTTTAACCAGGTTAGAAATGTTCATAAGCGCGCACGATATATTTAGACACATAAATGCAAAATGAACATAAAATGCATCGAGTAAGGTGACAGGTCATGTATGGTATGTTCTTCAAAATACAAATGGAGACATGTACCCAAACTCAGCAACAGCAAATCAAAATGAAAAAGCGAGGGCCATGACATCGAGTACATAAAAGAGTTTTGATGTGAGGCCAATTTAACAAGGCTCTTACTATTTGGTTGCAGTACAGTTTTGTCAGCTGAAAGAGAAACAAAACGATATTTTCTATGTGTGACTAAACAAAAATTCGCTACAAGCTTCTAAATGTCATATAACAAATTTGTAATTATACATCACCCTAGTAGGTACTAGACAGGGTACCTAATGAAATTAACACCAACATTTTAAATATGAACTCTTCACATTTAGAGCTAATACAATTCTAGAAAAAGCAGCGATTGAAACACACGCAAGTGCGTACTCACTCAAACACATGTACTTGCAAAATCTGTGATTTTTACTATTACTAAATTAAGTATGTGCTAAATTAATCATACACAACTTTTAACGTAGGGTAAAGTGGAGGCCCCTAAGAGGGTGCGTAAATGCGCTAAAGATCAAGTATCGAATGTCATTAATCAACAATAACAATGCTTCTATGATTTAAATTCTAAGTGCGATATATGACAAGTACGTTATATAGGGGGTGGGGGGGTTAAGGTGCACTAACCTTGTCCCTCGTGGTGGCAAAGGCGGTAGCTGCGAG
>NW_013525024.1:2337556-2340117 GCF_000836215.1 Papilio polytes | reverse complement strand
GTGGGAGAGCGAGCGCGCTGCGCCGCCGCACGCGCCTCCTCCGCGCTGTACCCCTTCATCATCAGCGAGGCCTCCAGGTAGTGAGGTTGCTTGTCCCACTCCAGGGAAATCGCTGCGCAAACACTTAGCAATTACCATCACATTCCCTGTCCAACTCACTCTTTTAATGTCCACCTAAATGTTAATTTTTCATACTAAATCAATGCTGACTCTCTTAGTTACCACTTAAGGATTTTACTATACCAAACATGTATAAAATCAAAGTACATGACACTGAAAAATAATCTTATGGACAACACAGAAGCAATAAGCATAGAGGAGGCATATAATAGCGATATTAGAGGCTTTCTTATTCAATTTTACATACAATAAATAGTTGTTTACTTGTATATTATCATTGCAGAATATTTTATAAAGCAAGCACTGCGGTGAATTTCCAACTCACTAATTGATTGCACAAATAGTTTCTACTAAATATATAATATTTACTTTGTTCATGTAAAAGCACCCAAGACTTGGACAAGAAAATATCGCTTGTGAGGATGTAGTGTGAAAAATGTAGTCAAAAAATGTGTGGAATGACTAGGATCATAATATAATATCTCTCACAAACTAAATACCTACAACTCTAACATGGAGATTAGAGACTTCAAAATAGTTACAACACATCGTACCCATGCTAGGTTCATAAAGAGAGTTACAGATACTTTGGACATGCAGTCTCGCATATAGACATGTGTATCGAAAAAAATTATGTGATTATAAAATGTTAGGTGCAAATTGTGGAGTGAAACATGAGATAATTGTAGAAGCTTAGGATTTCCGAACGATTTGCAGTGTTAACTGAGGTTTAGTTAATGTTTAAAATAAGTTCAAATGATAGAGATGTAGAGGATGTGGAGGCGAGGGGGAGTGGAGGGAGGGTGTGGGCGTGTCGCGTCCGCGTGTACGTACCGTCGGAGCCGGGCGGCAGCGGCAGCAGCGGGTGCGCGGAGACGCTCGCGTTGAGCGCGGCGCGCGGCGGGCCCGGCCGCCACGCGCGGAACGACCCCGACCTGCGGCATCGGGCAGAGGATGGTGACTCGCACCAGCTTTTGGTTTCACGTATGACGAATGTGACACTTTTGTGGCTTCGCAACAGGGCGTCCTTTCAATAACGCACCGTGTTATACTACATACGATTTTAATATAACGCTAACTTAAACTTATTTCACTTACAGTAACAAGCATTTAAACATGTTACTGAACAAAAGACACAGTAATAATGTCGTGTCTAATAGATATTAAAAATGATTGAAAAGCGTCACAATGAACGAAAAACGAGCGTGGCGCTGTATGCAGAGACGTTTATTTAGAATCAATAGGTAAATCGAATTCCGATCTTAATGCGTGTTCGCAAGGTATGAATTTTAAGTGCAGATTAATAATTTACGTATTGAACGACCGCACCATCCTCCGACCGATTGTCACGTCGCCGTTGTCGCAACGGGCGATACTTTGTAACGGTATCTCTCTTTAGAAGCGAAAGTCTCAACGAATACAGCGCATGCTCGAGAACGCTAGTCGCCAACGTTACAGGCGGAATGTCGCGGTGACAGGTGCATGTCACCGGACAATCTGTCAGTGGCAACGATGTCACATGTCACCGGGACAGTGATGACACGAGATCTATCGAAAGTCTCGCGCTTACCGGGTGTTAGCGAACGTTTCGAGGTACTTATCGCATGCAACGCCGCGTCGTCCCCATAGTTCGTACCACACAAAGTCAACAATAAAACCAAAAGCTAGTGCCCCAGCCCATGCTAACTCACCTTAATATTAAGCTTACTTATAATTAATTATTTATATGATTATTTTTAAAATCCCATCTACTATCTTTGTTTAAATTTGATTGATGTTTTCGTCTATATTACAGCTAGCGCTCTATCTACGCTTAAACACAATACAATAAGCTATATTCGATTTGCCCTGTTTGCGTCCGCGTGAGATCATATGTAAATATCCAAGTCAATAATTTTATATGCAAAAAATCTTTTAAGTATTTTTATTTACATTTAATCTCAAGCTGTCAACAGTATACATTATAGCAGCTAAAGCTGTCTGAGGCATGCAGTATCCCCTTCCCCGCTCCCCAGCGTCCCCTCCCCTGTCGCGACTCACCTCTGGAACGTCTGCCGCTTCACGTAGTTGTCGCGAACGAACTCGACGATCTGTTTCTGCGTTTTACCGCTATATCTGTGAGGAAGAGATTAACAGAATAGAGACATACAGACAAATGTTTAACTTGATTTTTTGTTCAGTAAGTCAAGTACATCATGTACACGTTTTTTTTTAACTATACGGACAGATAAACTGAATGAGATAAATGAGACCATCATCAACAGAAAACAGGCGTGAAGTGAAAGCAATTCCGCGTTTCGTCTGATAAGTGTGGTGCCAACTCAGTTTTAGTCCCTTTTCCTTTCCACCCTATTCTTTAGAGGAAAGGATGGGAAGGAAGAGTGGATTTGACGGTGGAGGAGACGCATAAAAAAGGGAAATGTCCTATTTATGTGCGTCAC
>NW_013525024.1:2320501-2337069 GCF_000836215.1 Papilio polytes | reverse complement strand
CGGGCGCGGCACGCTGGTGCAGCGGAAGAAGCCGTGGTTCTCCACACACTTCTTCCACAGGTTCTTGCACTCGTTGCGACCCTCGAAGAAGAACTCCACCACGTCACGGTAGTGACCCTGGTGATATACAAGTAAATAATAAAATAAAAAATAGCCTGTGTTATTCAGTGAAAACGTAGCTTTTTAATGGTGAAAAAACTTTTAATATCGTTGAATCAAATACATATAAAACTACAAATCTTTTCTCTTTATAATATTAGCATACTCTTTATAATACAGGTAGAGAAGGGAGCACATAGGGGGAATTTACTCCTATGCTTTGTGTCAATTGATTAGCTAAAGTAGCGGTCATTTCGCTACTTAAGCGAAACAAGGTGCTGGAGTGTTTTCTTTCATTTTTGTTGATAACTCACATAACCCTCTGGATGCAACTTGATGAGGAATTTTTTCCTCTTGAAGGATATCTTTCTGATCTTGGCCCAACTGAAGGTGTTGATCTTGGTGAAGTTCTGGAAGACGACGATGCCCATGTGAGCCACCGCCAGGTTCAGCGGCACGCCCTCGTGGTCCTTCGCAGGATGCATTTTTATACCTGACAAATATCAGATTATTCGTTACTAGCTTTCGCCTGCGAGTCTGTCCGCGTAGAATTAAAAAAAAACAGATTCAAGTAGCCTATGTCCCAGACTTATGTCTACATCTATGCCAAATGTCATCAAAATTCGTTCAGCCGTTTCTATGAACTCTAACAAACATCCATCCATCCATCTAAACTTTCGCATTTATAATATTAGTATGAAGTGTGATTCAAAATTATATATGGTTGGGTCACTTTAGTACTTAACAGTCATATTGTTTGATTTAATAATTTACATACCATAAAGCTCACATCTTCTTGCGGTTTCCAGCAAATTAAGATCCGCCTCTGCCGGACTTTGACCTCTACAAAGACAAAAAAAAGAAATATTAAAAAATTAAACATTAATCTTGCACCTAGTCGGTTAGTTAAAATATCTATCGCTTTGTTATTACTAGTTCCCAAGTCCGACAAATCCAATGATTACAAAGTAACCCAGACTTTATAGTTTCGTCACATTACACAAAAAACAAGCATACAAAACAATTAACTAGTTTCTATTATACCTAGGCATAAAATTTGTAATGCAGCAAAGTTATAGAAAACTAGCTTACATATGTTTCTTATGATTCTCCATGATCCTGCGCTCGGACTCCGGATCCTGTCCGGGGAAGAATTTATACCCGCTGAGGTAAGTGTGGTCGGGATAGTCCTCCGGCACGAAGTCACCACACTCCGCTGCAACACAGACATATAGAATATTAACATTTATATCTAGATTTATATGGCTGCAACCAGACCATTTTTTTTTGTTATTTCATTGTTGTTTTTGTGAAATTCGTGACATAAATTACATCTTATCTATACTATAAAGGGAAAAGATTTGTATTTTCTTTTGTATTTGTATGTTCTTTCGCCAGTAAAAGGCTACGTTATCTTTGTGTAACGCAGGCTATGTTTTTTGTTATTTGTTAATTTCACGCGAGCGAGGTCGTGACCAACAGCTAGTTTGTAATATTGAAGTTTTAGCGCAAAGAGTAAATACTTTAATGAATAATGCATAAAACGAATCGTATCCAAGTCCTGTGTAATAAAATCGAAATACACTTGTTATTACTCAATCTGTAAAACATGTAGAACAATACCAGTATAGAACAAACTATTCTCTTGATTGATAAATCCGAGTCGAGTTGAAATAATAAGCCACCAGTTTCAAATAAATATCAAACAGAATCGTGACGTCATATGTCAGATTTAATACAATAATGTATTAATATGAAATGTGCGGTGGAAACTGCTGCCGCAATTCTATGTGCATACGTGAGCGAATCCGCCGCTCATACCTTCGTAAATATGTTATAAGTGAGGTAAAATCTCGTCTGGCACACAAGTTATGCGCTTAATTTCATCTTGTTTACCATATATTACATTTAAAATTAATGTATGTGCACAAATCAATTTTACAAACATTGAATCAACTTGACATATCATCGTCATGAAGAAATCGACAATTATTGATGGCAAAAATAAAACTTGGAAACTTGTACAAATGCGTCTGGCACAGTTTTCTGTTTTGACATTTAGATGTATGGAAAATAACAGAATAATTAGTGCAAACTCCACTGAAACGATTGGAGACATACATATATCTATTAAACTTTTGTTCTACAATACTAGCAAATATAATATTAAATCACTGCTGTGATTTGTAGTAATTTCCTATAGATTAATTGTATTGAAACTACATCCAAAGATACTAATTACAGAACAAACTGCAGTATTATACGTAGCCTAAAACAACAATACTAAAGAAGAACGAAGAGAAGTTTGCTAGAACAGCGGACCCTGAGGTCGATAAAAGTACGGCACCAAAGTCTTTAGTACATACCTTGAACAATGTAACTGGCCATTAATGCTGCCGTGTTCTCATTACACTGTATCTCTCCAGCGGCGAGGTCACGTTTCACTTGCAGACAGAAGAGGTACCGCGTGAACTCCTCTTCAAGTCGCGCGGGGTCCGGTGTGTAGAACTTGACGCAGAAGCGCAGCGTCGGCTCCAATAGAGACAGTCCTACTTGACGGCACATCGCCTTTTCCACGTCCAGCCAGTACTATGACAAAAAATTATCATACTGCATACCCTCAATAATAATCGACATTATCTAATAGCCAAACATCTTTCGAGATATAAGCAATTTATTTAAAAATTATTTATGGTAATAAAATTAATTGAAACGATGTTTTTTTACTAACAAATAAAAATCACATAAACATTGTAATAAATATAGCTTCATATTAATATAAACTAAAATCTTCCGTAAACACGCTAGAACGAATTTATAGGTTTTGAAATTTAATTAAAGCGTCTCGAATATCGAGGGTTTTACTTCTGCGCTCAGGTAGATTTAGACGCATACCTACTGGTATCGGAAATTCATACATCTGTATAAATAAGATTGCTATATTTCATTACATACCTTTGTACCGCTGCAGTCCTGGTACTCCAGGCCGAAGTAGTCGGCTTCCAGCAGATGTAGCTGTCGACACACTTGATCGAACAGCACTCTGCCTAACGCTTTCGACTGTAACAAACAAAAACACAAATTACATACAACCAATATTATTATATCTGTATCTATACTAATGTTATAAAGAGGAAAGATTGGTATTTCTGTATGTGCAGAAAAACCTCAAAAACCACTGGATGATATTAAAAATTCTTTCACCGTTAATAAACTACGTTATGAGTGAGAAACATAGGCTATATTTTATACTATTCTTTTAATTTCCCGTGGACGAAGTCAAGACCAACAGCTAGTCTATACTAATATTAGAAAGAAGACTTTTATTTTTAAATGTATTTGATTCATGCAAAAACTAATAGGCCAATTTTAAAAATTCTTTCACCATTAATAACCTATCTGCAAGTAACATAGGCTAGTTTTTGCATTGTTTTTAAATTTCACGTGGGCGAAGTCGCGAGCAATAGCTAGTTCAAGATAATGACACAAACAATTTCATTTCTAGTGTTGCGAGACGTCCAAATAATTCATTGATAGCATATTAAGGAATCAAGTTTATTTACAATTTCCCTCTGTTCAAAGTGAACTGAACTTCAAGATGTAATTTAAAATAGGTCAAGCAGTGTATAGCTATAAATATAGAAAGAGCTTCATCTTGGCAAATTGGCGCTTAGGGCGGCAACTAATGGATTGGCGTTCGCAATTTTGTACAAGTGCTTTCTATTCATACGAGATCGGCTCGTTTACAAGACCTACATACTCGTCATCTATCAGTTCTTTTAGGTCTCTTTTTTAGAAACTGTTTTTTTAAAAGGAGACAGGTCCTAAACTACACCTAAAATAAAAAGGGAAAACTCCTTATTAATCAATATTAAACTGTCCTTATGCAAATTTATTTACCACGTTCAATGGCACTACGATTTTCACGTGATCTCACAGCAAGTCGTGGCACTTAACTTGTTAATTTACGATGTCAAAAAGCATCTTCATTGTTTAGTAACGACAGTCTATTCATAAGCCACGTACGAACATAGAGGCCCTCAACAAAGGAGTGGCACTTAAATTCTATAGGGAAATAGGATCGATAACAGTTTCGCATCAAAATTGCATGACGTACTCCGCTTAGATTATCATTATTCGAACACATCGGATAATTAAATAAACTACAGTAGAACCTCGCTAAGTTAGAGTTCAAGCGACACACAAAATATTTCAAGTTCTTAAGCAAAATCTTTAGTGAAGATTTGTTACACTAAGCGGCCCCTTAGTCCCTGAGTGAGTTAGTTGTCTGTCTAATTAATCAAGCGACCAAGGCATACCTTAACATTACAACCATCTCAAACAAATTAAGTCTCATATACCACAATTACATTCAGTTTAATGATTATGGGAGCAAAATAATTAAAGTGCCGCCTACCGCGCACCGTGCCCTAGTTAAAAAGGCTCTTGGAATAAAAATTTCCGGCAAGGAAACATTGAAGGTACCGTAGAGGCTCTTTTACCACTTCACTGTTCACGCCCCGGTTTTCGTAGAGTTTACGTAAAAAATCTGCGCCCAAAGTTACAGCAAATGAAAGGACGGCTTTCAAATTCTTATTTTAATAAAATATCCTGTAAGACCAGTCTTTGAATATTACATTTTTACGATATGAAAAATGACGTTACAAATTATGAATGTCTTAATAGGTTTATGGACAAACCAAGTATTTAAAATTGTTATTACCTCTGCATGTCATGTTACGTACTGTTAGTATGGAGAGGTGCTTTTTAAAAAAAAACACACGCACTTGTAACTACTGCGAAATTCATTTTATAAAATCAAAAGGTTACAGACTTAGTGCTAACGACTATCGGACTGCCTCGTTACAGCAAAATCAAAAACTTACTTATAACCACTTTTACAGGCTAGGAATAATCTGCAAAAATGTACCAAGAGTTCAGATTAAAACGCATCAACGCATAAATCCTGTTTAATTTGATAATATAATCGTTCTTATATACTCTGTGCCATAAACAGTTATTTTGTTACACGCATTAGTTATGCGTTATCGTGATATTTTATAAACATAAATTACATATTACATACATTATTGATACATTCCAACACGTATTAATTCCTCATTTTCACTACATACTTGCAACAACAAATGTAAAAAAACAAATCTAACAGTGAGTATCACCTGCCAAAGAATTTATACAAAAGCACATTGTCTTTCTCTTTCTGTTTAGAAAAATGAGACAAATGTAAAAATGCGTCTGACAATTTAAAACATATGCATACAAATGCTTGCTCTATTATTTGAATCTGCTATTGGAGAAACTTAGCAACTTATCCAAAGATTAATTGCTCACAACTTTAAGTTATATAGAAGATCTCACGCTTCCAGATTGTTATACATTGCTGTCAAACTTTAACCAGGCCAAACATAGAACCAACAAACCAGAAGAAAAATAAAAAACGTCTTGAATAACGCGAGAAGAAACAACAAACAAAGAACAAAATATGAAGAACATGAATTTAATTTACATATCTAATAGCATATTCATTTCATTGTATTGTAGAAGTATATTAAAATAGCTGTAAATACTTGAAGTTATCGCAAACAAACTTTTTAAAATTACAATACAAAAATGTCTCGGATATTAAAAGAATTTTCACTGTATCATTTGTATTAACTTGAGTAAACGTAGAGTATTAAGCATGTTAGCAATAAGTTACATAAATGCGTGTAACGTCATATTGAAAAAAATTGTCTTAATTGGAATATTACAATCCCAATATAAATCGACAAATCGGAGATGACCGCTAGAATACCGCAATACCGTACTCCATATCAATCCCGGCTACCTACAGATAGTAGTTACATAACACTCGAGCCGTCCTTTACGTAACGGCTAGACATCCGGAATGTAAGTGAATGTAATCTAAATGGAATCGATAAGGACCGCGGCTGTCCAATCAGGAGTGGAACCGATTAGCTCGCTTCCTCTTTAGGATCCATTGGTGCCGTGACCCCGGACGACCGAGTATACGCTAACTGTCATTACCATGTACGAACACTACGTACGTTTACGAATGTTTTATTCATGCTGGCTTAGGTTTTCCACATCTAAACGAGTATTCTTTAAGTTGCAAAATAATCTTGTTTTCGATCGATTTAGAATTAGAAGTCAATCATTCGATTCTCAAAAAAATAAACAGAGTTCGGGTTAAGACTTCTGAAAAGTTCGATTTCTAACCCAACCAGAATAATCGGGTAAAGAAAGTACAGTATGTTAGAACACACGTTCTTTGTCTTGTATCACCTCATCACGGCAGTAGCATGTGGCACGAGGGGAGTCACTGCAGTATAAATAAAATCGTTACAGACAAATTGGAAGTCACGTCGACTCTACAATAACGACTGCATGTACTGGAAAAATAATACGAAATGTTTGAAGGATTTACATATCAATACATACTTTTTTATCCTTTATTGAGATTATATTTTATCTTAAACAATTATTTAGTTTAGGAGATACAAGATTTTATGGTAGGAGTAATTTGTTTGTCTTGCTAAACATTGCTGAGGATAACATATACACATAATTTCCGATATCATAACATTGTCATTATGAAATAAAACTTCAAAAACAAAAAAAGAACTTTTTGTGTTAGACTCTTCGACATAAAAATGACGCAAACGGAAAGGAACGCAGTAGGAAAGGCTTGCCTCGTGCTCGGGTTTTGAAAGCACTCCGCAGGAATACGACACACAAAGCTGTACAAAGCTGCATTCAGCTGTCGAGGGTAAGCTTTATTGTTACCAGCTCGATGCAAACAGGAATAAACGGAAAATGGATAGCTTTTTTGTGAAAAAATATTTATACCAAGAGAGAAGGCCAAACTTTTGTAACACATTTACATTGTATGTGTCTTTTATGTTAAATCGGGATGCGTATTATGATGAAACTAACCTAAGCTTACTTTTCCTTATTTCTTATTAAAACATTAACATTGCTGTCCTGATTTTTATGAGAAAATTCTACGTCCTGCAAATTTTAAAATGTACAATTATAACGCGAGAGGGCGCCAGTATCAGCAAAGAAATCTATAGTAAACTCCAACAATGGCGCTCTGCAAGCGCTCCGGTCTCTTCGTTAGTTAGCCTCGTTTCCCTCTGTTCCACCGCCGCTTTAACGACTTTTCCGGAAGGAACACCGACTGTCAGATTGTTTCCATTACTTCGCGCCTTCAAAAGAAATCAAGTACTTCGTAAACAAACACAGTTTTGTTGAACATACTGTTTGAATAATTACACGATTGACTTCATACATCTGTTACGAAAAACTTAAGATGCATTCGAAAGAAGACTTATGGACTCGTGTATAATAAATTCACTATGTAATATTTAAAAAAATGTCGACAGTCACTGATTTAAATAATAAGTATCTGTATGAAATATTTCAAAGTGTTAAAAGTCACGGTTCGTCGAATTTACGATATGTCATTACTATAAATTTGTCCTCGTTGACACAAATAAACCTTAACGATGTCATCCTCGACGGGCGCAGCTCGCGACGAGGCAGAGGGGCCAGTCTGAAACAAGGACACCTACAACGCCCCTTGAAACGGAAACCGTAACATTGATATCACCCCGATAGAAGTGGCAAGTCATGACATTTAATAAATCACCCTAAATAATCTATATAGCTTTAAAATACATTAATCAAAACCCTTAATAAAAGCAACTCCTACCAATAAGATATCATAATTATGTAGCCTTAGTTGATATTGTCTATTCTACAATATTAGTTTACAAAACAAACGTAGATTCGGAAAATCACACACATATTTCTAACAAGTTAATTGATGCACACGCATTGTAACAGACTACATGAGTTAAATTCCTCTACAGTCGTCAATCATCGTAATACCAGATTAAGTTATTCTGATATCAAGATAGTAAGATGCTTCACGGCTCTGTTTGCAGCCTTATTAAAATTGCATTAAGCGTATTTTCAAGCACATATTCGTGAGTACGCTGGAACATGCACGCCGCTCAGAATGCGAAATGAGCTCTACTCAAGAATACCTCCTTTCACTATTTATACATATACTTAACCGGTGGAATAAAATGGGTCATAGCCTCGCAAACTATTCCTGCGACTTTGTACGTAGGCTTTTAGAATTCCTGGAGTTCGCAAGCTTTCGGATTATTACGATGTGTAACGAAAGCAGAAGGGATCCGAGGCATTTCGTTTCATAATTTAGACGACGTATTATGTTCATGATGTACCTTATAAAGCTTTAACGTAAACGACATCTCAACGGTGAATGAGATATGTTTAGAGAAAATTCGAGAACTCACATGCCTCGTGGAAATCCACTGCTGTAAAACTTGTATTAAAACATGTCGTCTCTATTATTCTATACATGTATCACAGTGGAAACCGACACAGAATTACATCAGAAGTACATTTGTACACATTCAATGTGCTGGCTGTTTTATGCAAACACATCGACAGTGTGAAAAATAATTTAATGTTTTATTTACACTCTCTCCAAACCAGTGCTCTAAACTCAAAACCTTGTATCGATGTTGATGGGCTTAAAGTGGCTCTGTTCGGAGTAGCTAATTAATATGAACTAAGCCTTGCTTTGACCTAGATTCATTTTAGTTTTATTTGATTTAATATCACAATAACGATTTAAAAATTTATTTGCTTTTACGTTTTTATTTGTGAGTACTACTACCAATACAATCTTTCCAAGTGTAGTTTTTTTAATACTTCTAAAACTGTGTTATAAATTTAAGTTGATCCTAGATTAAGTAGAAAGTAAATTTAAGAGAGATGCCTTTTCAAATCACGTATGACATAACCCAAAATGCGTTCAAATGAAAATACTGACGAGGGTAATTCATTCCAGACCCTTGCTATACGAATAACGAAACCGTAGTCAGTAAAAACATTCCGTACCATATTATATTATTTTTATTATGCTTCCAAATACTATGCCCACAATAATTGTGATTGCTAACATATTTTACATTATCTGGCATTTATTCCATTCTTTACGTATTAGTAAAAATATAAAAAAATCCAAACACAATTTCAACTATTCATTAGAAATGTAATTGTCTGGAAACTTTAAGACAAACTGAAATAGATTAATGTGAAAATAAGGTTATCACAAATATGCATTTTAGCAAAGTTTACTGCCAGAAACTGCGTCACTGTTCCTGCCCTAAGCTGTGCAGACATTTGATAGTTTTGTGTGACAAGTGGTTGTTTACTAAACCCTTATAGATAACATGTATCCATGTAATGGTGGGTTTAGTGTTTGTAGGGGCACTGAACTCAACCGTTGTTTATTCATTGCTCGGAGCGAGGCAGGTCACAGCCGCTACATTAAATTGTTAAACCAACCTTTTTCCTTCGTCTGTTTTACGTAACGCTGAACTTTTTAGTATTTCATTATTTAACAAATGGCTTGGTGTAGAACTTTAGTAAGTTGTTCTGTTAAGTGATCACCTGCGCTCTCTCAAAAGTACCTTCTAGTAAAAAGTTATTTTATAGGAATTAAAATATCATAAAATGACATCATACTAATTATATCATACTTCATACTGTGATGTTTGGGAAAAAAGATAAATAAATTAAATAAAAAAAAATTAACTTAAGTTGCCAGTACACAGTTTCAACTACCCCCAATATAGCCATACACTAAAGTTTGGATCGATGGATGTATGGCGTCTCTTAACTAAATATGGCACATATGTAGAACATAATCTGGAGTAACACAGTACTACATAGGCTAATTCTAGGTTTTAAGCCAATTATACATTTCGTTTTATTCTGGTCATATCATAATATCATAAAATACCCCTAATTAAATTGAAGTCATTAACGTAAATCAGTAACATAATAGAAGTACAACGTGAAAGGTCTCAAAATGAGACAACTGACATGTGACGCTGACTATACTTTCCACATATCCGAATGCAATAAACTTGTATAATCTCGTCGCCAAGACTCTCCGGCGCCTCAAGCTCGTATCGATACACTAAGCTTGTTTGTAGATCGTCTCAATAGCGAGGTACAGTCAAATACAATCGAGTCAGACGGGTGCGGCTGTTGCTTCGTGTAATCCCCGCTCGCTTGCACTTAGCAGGTTTCGCCGCAATTAGATTACCACCGAGGAAACATTAGCATAATAATAATCTCGTATGCTAGTTACAGAGTACAGATATACAAATGTATTGATTTATTTATACACATTTTATTTAAATGGTTAATAAATTAGCTAAAAGGTTGAGACGAAGATGAAGGCGTGAAATAAGGTTTTGAATTCAGCAACTCAATACAATGTAGATGAAACAAGAGATCAGATTATGTTTTCTCATTAAGTCTTCTGGCACTTTTCATCGCTATAAAAGCGAGCTTTAGCCAAACGGTAGGAAGACAGCGGTAGAATAAAAACAAAAAGTTGGCAAAAGCAAATTCAAACGGCGATAGAATCTTATCTGCGAGCCTTCAGTGGGCGCACTTAGGGCAGGCAATTAGGGCAGGCCAGTTTTATTTTTACTTCATCTATTTGCGGACTGTGACGTTAAAAAGGCAAGACACAAAGGCCGGGGACAGATAAAAATACACCTAATACCCTGAACTTTAAAGCTTATAATGTCGCAACAGTTTCTCTACTGATGAAGCATTTTGCAAAAAAATGCAGGTTAAGTCTTTTTTAAGTTAATCTCGCAAGATTAATAGAATGAACTTAAAGTTAATTTAAGTTAAACTGAACGTTGTCAACCAATTAACACTTACGAAATTAGTAATTACCAGAGAACTAAAGGAATTTCAAACAAAAGACGCCTAGAATATTTTATATTATACTGCCAGTGACAAACCTAGCGGTGGTTTCCTACAGTAAAACGTTTATTTTAATTATAAGATCATTGAGCCTTTACCAAGAGTCAGTAGCTATAGGTTGATACTCTAGAAGAAAATATGAAAAAGGAAATATACGGTGTCAATTTCCAAAAAATATTCAATTATCTACAAATACTGAAAAATAGCAATTTTTTTCTTAAATCTTTCGATACTTTACATCCAACTGCTACATTGTACAACGTTTATAAATCAAGAAGTTTGCACAAGATAAGAATGAGACAGTTCCAAAGGAACTGATTGAGGCAGGCTGGGGTAGGGGAACAATGGAGTCATTGAGGCAATTCAAACGTCGTACCCTGGCCGCGCGCCAGGACTTCGTAGGGGCGGGCTGCGTCACTTCTGACTCGCGATGAACCCATTGCACTATTATGCAGTGACTGTGGCACTAGGGCTATATTTTGTGTAAAATTATAAACACTTCAATATCTAAATGTTGATAGAAAAGCATCAAATGTGTTAACTAGGGTAGAAAGTAATTAGTGGCGACACTGTAAAACACGTCATAAAATACTATTAATGTGTCAACAGCAGCATATTTTTGGATTATCCATTTTTTTAACAAAAATCCCTACACTTACGTCACGCTTTAGGCTATATATTTTCACGCCATTAATCTTAGGGGGTAAATATTTTGGATAAAAACCCGAATGTGGGAAAGAAACCATAAGCTGTTGCCAACATAAAGAAAGCAAGATTGCTTTCTTTATGTTGGCTTTGTCATGTCATGTCATTATGATTTACTATTAATGATTTGACAAATGTAAACAATAAAATAAAATTTTCATAATTTCATGCGGAGGAAGTCGGTCGGGAACAGCTAGTATTTCATAAAAGTAAGCCTCAGTCGGTGACATGATTCTAGAGGCTATTAATTAACTAAAGCGCCATGTGAACACCACGATAGTAAGGGATCGATATTAAATTTACGAGGCTGCGACACTACGTTCAACTATAATGAATTGTGGAGATAATAAAATTGTTCTTGGCTAACAGTTTAGTTAGGAATTTGAACATGAGGTACGATCGTTAAGATCCAAGTTTTCTGAATTTCAAGGTAAATATTGATTGCGTGTAATAGTGTTTACGTCCTTGAAACATCTATGCCTTCTTTGTTTTATTTTGTACTAGCTGTTCCCGTGCGGCTTCATCCGCATGAAATTACAAAAATTTTAATTTTATTGTTTACATTTGTAAAATGTCAAAATTCAAATGGATAAATGACAACTTGCTTCCTTGATGTTGGTAGCTCGTAGCTCATAGTCTCTTTCCCGCATCAGGGTTTTATCCAATTAATTTACCCCCTAATTTTAATAGCGTGAAAATATATAACCTAAAGCGTGACGTGTGTAGGGATTTTTATTAAAAAGAGGATTATTTAAAAATATGCTATAATTGCTGACAACTTACGCCACAAAAAATTGTGTTTTTACGCTTCATTGTATTAGTTTAGATTAAAACATCATTTTATTTCTCTACGTGACAGTAAAATTGCTATATTTGTAGTTAAAAATTGTTTGTTCTTTATAACTGTGTTAATATAACAACGAGATCTTGATCATCGTTAAAGAGCGTTTAATCTTTAGACCATAATAATTAAAGTTTTAAGTTGTTTCAAACGTACATAGTAATTTATTAAACAAGACAATGTCAAAGTGAACTGGTGCGTGTTTCACAATAACGATGTTGTGTCATCACGAGCATTGTTTTCCTATAAATGTGATTGTTTTGTTTACAGTAATTGAGGCGAACAGCCGTAGTATAAAATGTGTCTTAATTCAAATACTAAAAACACTATGCTAGTCCAAAGTGACAATTAAGATCACAGCTTGCTACATAGGACATTTTTTAAATATCGCCGTGGCATTTCGTAGCACAAACGACATTATGGATTTTAAAAAGTAATTTGAACTTAGACGATCGGAACTCGGAATGATAGTAATATCTTTGTCTTTGCTTCATCATTTATAGATTACGAGCTGTTTCCCGTAACTTCGTCCGCGTAGTATTAGAAAACATACGAACTATATAAATAACAAAAACCTACGTATCCCTCGGGAACCGGACATTTCTCGGGGATGAAGCTTATCCCATGTGTACTCCAGACTTTGCTTTATATCTATGCCAAATTACAATAAGATATGTTGAACCGTTGCAGAATGATCGAGTAAATATTAAAAAACTAAATTAATGAATCCCACGGGACCCGTAACTATTCCCGGGATAATAATTAGCCTATGTGTTCTTCCAGACTTTGCTCTAAACCTGTACCAAATTTCATGGAGATCCGTTCAGCCGTTTAGGCTACAAACGCTAACAAACATCCATCCATCTAAATTTTCGCATTTATAATATTAGTAAGAGTAAGATAAGAAGTGAGATAGTAAGATTTTTAAAATGGGATATAATGAAAATACAATTAGCTAAGTAAAAGTAACGCAAGCCGATGCTGTATCATCTCTTTAGGTGGTGGATAGCAAATTTCATTTCGTAGCATCTGCGACATAGTGCATCGGTTATCAATTAACGAATGGCGATGGTCGGCCAGCGCTCGTTTTCGTCAGAATTGAGCGAGCCAGGGAGCAACCGATTCATTCAAATTTGATTGATTCCGTCAGAAAGTAATTACTTTTTGGATATTATCATTATACCTAGAGTCAAAACGCGATAAAGTACTTTATATCCAAGCAAATTGTAACATAAAAAATTGTATGCATATCAAGAACGTAAAAAATGAATCACCAAATATGATGTAACTTAACTACGAGTAATATAGCATAACCAATTATGTTTATTTACTATATAAATCTATACAAAATTACTATATTAAATCTGCGAATCAAATGGAATAAACATAGAAAGACTATTTCGGAGGGTACTGGAAATTGACAAGGGTATGATATCACGAGGGAAAGGTCTTCTTGGGGTCATTTAACTTACTTGATACTCACATTCCATTGAGAAAGAAACCGACTAAATTGTTTGAAAGGAAATGTAACGGAAATACAGAAAGGAATTTTCGCTATTTCATAGCGACTGAGTAGGACTTTTTCAACACAGAGTGACTATAGGCCTTTTGTTAAAGGTTGGTAGATAAGTGTGCACTTATACGGTGCTGAAATGTTGGTATATGATCGTAGAGATAGTCTAAAATTATCATATAATGTATAACAAAATACTAAACAAAATAAAATATACAGTAAACATACTCATGTTCCAATAACACGTAAGATTCTTTTGGATTAACTACCTAAAAATTTGAAGGCGAGTACGTCTACAGTTTGTACAAGTTGAAAACAATTTTACATTTAAAAAAAGTAGGAACTACAGCTGCGGAAGTGCGCTTACGTGGTTAAAAAGGGATGTTGGTGCATAGTAAATTGCGAACGTGACTTTATACGACGCATTTATCATATAGCAAGAATATCTCTTAATTTTAATGTATCATATGCGCATAGTAATTTTAAAAAATATAAAGAAAATACTATCGGTTTCCTGTCGTAAGATTTGAAAGGTTGTAAAAGAAATTCTTGTCATAGTCATAAAATTAATGACAATAAAATTAGTAATAGAAAAACATTGTTACATATTTTGTAGTAACAGTCTATGGAAGGTTTAAATAAGTACAAAAAATAAAATTCCAAAGGAAAATGTGGAAGAATTTCCAAAGTTCAGTAACGGCGTACAAAGTTGGCCCTCTCCGTCGTCTACGACAAAAGAATTTTGCTTATAATCTGTGCTTCCATTGCGAACAAGCGATGTCGAAATTTCAAACAACCATTCCGCCACTAGGCATGAAAGGATCAGAACTTTGGAGGGCCCACAAGAACTTGCTCCAACTAGCACAGACTAAAGTTGATTTGATTGCTGAATATGAAAACACTAGCTTTCCACGTGGAATTAAAAAAAACTACAAACTCTAACAAACATCCATCCATCCAAACTTAAACATTTATAATATTAGAATGATGTCCTAAAATTGTACACATCGAATGTCATGTTTAAACAATGATAAGAATGGTATGAGATGAAATAAGCAAACATTCTCAAAGTAATAAAAATTGTGTTGCATCAAACAAACTGACACAACCTAAAAAGCATTACTCACGTGTTGTAAGACATAAAAAAATGATATGGATAAAAAGACATATACCGTACCTTGAAAACACGAAGTGAAATTACTCCAACAAATACAATATAATACATTTTAACAAATCCGATTTAAATTGGTGGTGCTTCAAAAACAAATATATAATAGTATTTACACAAAACGTAATATAAAATTTTACAACACTGCGAGCCCGAGCGTAGCTATAAAACCCTTACCATAAAAAGTTTGCAGCGATATTTACCTTCTAATTCATACTATTTGCTCTACGACAATTCAAAGCGAAAGGATCGCGCATAATCTCTGTCCTTCAGGCTTGCGGGCGTATTTTTTTAACCACAATTAAATTTATTGATATAGAGAAAGAGCAATAAAAGTTTCATTTAGCTAATCAAACTAAGATGTCAGGCCTCATCGAGCTAAATATTTAATAAACTCGCCTAAACAAACAACCTAAATAATTACTTAATGGAAGCAATTTGCATTAAGGAATTTTCAAATCGACCTTTGAGCTATACAACACCGCCCCGGTTGCCGCTTGCCCAGTCTAAATTAATTGGATACATTTTGCACCTTCTGTGTGCAAATTTATGGCTTAGGTAATTATATTAATGTCATAAAATACGTTCCCAGCACCATAAATCATAAACATAATACCATAATGCCAGAGCGGGGCTTTCTTTAACTTCTTAAGGTCGTTAATTACCATTAAGATTAATTGCATCATTGACTAGCTATTCCCGTGCGGCTTCATCCGCATGAAATTATAAAAACTTTATTTTATTGTTTACATTTGTCAAATTCTCAATTGCAAATTCTGATATTACCATTACCATAATAACTTTGGTTTCTCACTGTTGGTAGCTTGTAGTTTATGGTCCCTTTTATACATGAAGGTTTTTTTTTTCAATTTATTTACCCCCAAAGTTTAAAATATATAGAATAAAGCGTGTGGTAAGTGTTGGGATTTTTATTAAATAAAGAGTTCTTAAAAAATATACTGTGATTGCTGACATCCTACGTAACTAAGTAGTGTCTGTTTACGCTTTGATTGAAGTTACATTTGGAGAAGCATAGATATTTTAAAAGAACATGTTATCTATGAACTTTGTTGTTCTAAGAGTGTTTCAATAACGTTACTTTTCCTCTCCGTGTACCGCGATCTAACCTTGCCTCGACCTTATTCGTATCAAAGTAAAAATATTCCAATACTTGGCTCTCTACGTTTTTAAAGGTGCAAATATTTTCATTTACATGTAAATGAAAATCGAAAACCTATTTAGCGTAATTCAAAGTATTGAAAAAACAATACAAAACATAGCCTATGTTACTCTCTGCTAACGTAACTTTTAAGAAATATTTTTTTCAATCTGCCTAGTAGTTTTTGAGTTATTCCAATACATACAAAAATACAAATTTTTCCTCTTTA
>NW_013525024.1:2307444-2320462 GCF_000836215.1 Papilio polytes | reverse complement strand
TTGGCCTATGTTATCATGACTTTCCTTTCGAGTATTACACTCAACAAAATCTTACTAATATTATAAATGCGAAAGTATGAATGGGCGGATGTTTGTTGGATTTTGTAGCCTAAACTGCTAAACGGATCTCGATGAAATTTGGTATAGATGTAGAGGAACACATAGGCTATTTGTTTTTTTATTCACACACGCAGAGTCGAGGGCGAAAGCTAGTAAATAAAATGCCAACAAACGCCACTCAATAGGAGAGGTATAACAAATAAGCATCGGGGAACTTTTAGAGCAAAGTCGAAGGTACGTAGAATATAAATGAAACGGAATGCAATTTTAATTAGACTTTCAGCATTTCGTTCTCAAGAGTATTTTGTATAGTTCGATGAATAATTTCTGTTAGAAAATCGCTGCGAAATATTTTAAAAAGGAGCCTGTCCCACCAATTTGTAAATTGTGTGATAACAATCTAACGTGTAAAACATGTGATGGAAATATCGGATTTTGTTACCTTATCTGACAGTGACGTCATTTTTAAGCTATCTGGGCCTCTATCAGTCAGTGATGGGACAGGCTCTAAATGTCAGATAGTCAGTAAAAAAAAAATTTACTCATTTTATGCACATGTTAAAAACACATTAAAGAGTGAGTTGTGATCTTGAACAACTGATTAGAATATTAACGTGTCTTTTAAAACGTAATATCTGCTATTACACAATCGTAATAACGATAGAGAAATATAAAATCAAAAAGCATAAAGCGGAAACATAACATTCTCTGCAAACGCAAATTCGACGGAAGTAATCAAAAATAGCAAAAGTTTTCCGGATGCTAATAAAACTAGGCAACTGTGATATTGAAGTTTCGTAAAGAGAAATACTATTTACTTTACTATCACATTAATAGTAGCTTTGAGAATAACGGGAAGGCTAGAAACAATGTAAATTAACGAATAGAGACAGTTAACTAATTCTCAAATAGATCACAGAACCTGAAGAATGCGATTATCTTTTTTATAAGCCAGAGATAAGGAATGATCATTTAACACCAAATGGGTAAAAAGAAAACTTAAGTAATGTTAAAATTAAAATGTTGCGCTTCTCCGTTCATTTTCTACTTGATTACCTTCCTCGCTTCAAACATCAGTGGCATAGCGAGGCATTCACAGACGACAGCGTCGTTTGACGAGACATCAATAGTTTTTTATTTGAGGTTAAAGAGCCTTTTGACATCAGAGGATGTTTAGTTAGTTTTTCATAATATTATAAAGCTGGGGAAAAAACATTTAAAGACCACTAAGCATCTGGAAGCACGACTGCTATTTTTATGAATAATGTATGCACAATTTTTACATAGAAACAGCAGTAATGGCTGGTGAGGGTTTTAAAAAAATCT
Source organism: Papilio polytes (assembly GCF_000836215.1). Lineage (NCBI taxonomy): Eukaryota > Metazoa > Arthropoda > Insecta > Lepidoptera > Papilionidae > Papilio > Papilio polytes. The sequence goes on along the minus strand of NW_013525024.1, from coordinate 2,319,076 downwards.
TTTAGTTACCTGTATCTGGAACATGGAGACGGTGTCGTCGAGCATGTGCACGCGCACGGCGAGCATCTTGCCGCCCTTGCGAGGCGTGGCGGGAGGAGTTCGCGAACCCGTTCCCCCTGCCCCTCCGCCCGCGCCGTCCACACCCGCCGGCGTACTCGCCGAATGGTGCATACGACCTGATATCACATATGACTTTTACATCGAACTATAACAACCTAATGAGGTAGGAAATAGAGTGTCTGGGAGTAAAGATACTTCCAGAAAATCCATCACGCTATTAGAAGAAAATGGAAAAGGGAGTGAAATTAAAAAGTTTGATGAAACAAACTTTATACAATCGAAAATATTTTTTTATGTGAAAAGTATGTCTGTTTTGATATAGTGTTTAATGTCACACCACTTTAACGATGAAATCGTATCACGGAATTCAGAGCAAGCATTAGACTACGTAAAAGCACTCCAGCGTTAAAACGATAAGTGCGACGTCACAAACACGGGAAATTCCCAGCATACAAAGGACTGGGTTGCTAGTCTGAATGTGATTTAATTGAACTGTTATGACAGTAATGGCAGTTTTTTGATACAGAATAAATGTATTGAAGTGGCCTTTGCATTGGAGGGCAGTAGCCCAAAGTTGATAAAAGCATAATTTTTTTTAATCCCAGTCAATTTTCTGCTATCATATAACTAGAAAGACGACTAGAAATTACTTTACATGTACTAACCACTGTAGTTAAGTTATTATGAGAATTTATTATTCTAAACATATGACACATAGTTACTTTATATACTTGGATATATGCCAATCTAAGCAATGGACAGAATATGTCACAGATAAGGTATACAAAATGCTGCTATAATATGTATCCTTTATTTCAATCCAAAGACGAAATTAAGTAAACAGATTAACATCAAATATATAGCAATAGTCAATACATAGCAAACATTGTGATATTTGACTCTTTATAGTTATTTTGAGTATATTTTATTATCATAAATATATACTTCTGGTGTATCACTCAATTCGATAGAATAAAAATTAATATTATTACTCTTTTTGATTAATAAAATAATCACAAAAGTGATTTATCCAATAATTAGCTCCTTTTAACAAATAATACTTAGTTTTCTATTAAGAACATGAGAAAATATTCAATCTATAATACAACTCTCAAACAATGCTTGTGATGTCAAAAGTTATACAAAACACAATAGACAAGTCCCTTTTGTTTCACTCCCTATTTCATATATGGTATTCAACCCTAGTACCTGAACATTTTACTTTAACATAGAAATATTCTCATAAGTAAAACAAAATAAAAACATTGTTACACAACAACAGTCTTAATCCTCAACTTGATTAATAAACATATTAAAATAGCTAACAACATAATAATTGACACTACCATCTAAATCAGGGATGGCAAACCAATGGCACAAACATTAAATCTGCACTATGAAATTTAAAGTAGATATTACATGAGGAACTTTTGTGAGTTGTCTCTGCTCTTTTGATGTTGCTAAACAAATTCAAACATAATTGAGAGTGGCTTCCAAACATTTCTTTTAAGGGATTCCAATTTAATATGTAAAGGTTCTGCATCTCTGATCTATTGAGGTATTTAATACAATAATATCCAGAGACTGTAAACTTTACTTACCCGGTAATGTGTGGTAGCCTATTGTGGACAGATGTCCTGTTGAATTACAGCTACCCGGAGGAAGCTCCGACTCCATCATATTGCTTTATTATCACTCTGCTGCAATAACACACATACCCCAACACTAACTGCCATTATATGGCTTATGATCAACAACCAAAACTTAATTTTGATGTTATTTCTACACCTGTGGACAAAGAAAGGTTGTCATTTAATATTTTATGTAAAAAAACCTTAAAGAAGGAATTCTAATAAACATCTCTAAACAATTTTTTTTGCTATAAGAAGAAGAGCTATCAGTGTGTTTTGGTCCCATGCATTATTAAAACACAGGACAGATTATAGTATGTCTTTGGCAATAAAAATACATATTCATCTAGCAATTCTTATAAGAGTAAAAATTTTGGAGCACAGTTTTTACAACCAAATATTTAGTTTTACTTGAATATCATTACATTCATGTAACAATCTCTTTTATGTTTTTTTTGTTATATGTCTAGTATGAAAATATTTTTTTATTCTCTCTATTGTATTATAAAGCTTCTGCTTTATATTAATGCACTGTAATTTAAATTATTTGACTTTAACAACATTGGGTATTTAAATGTGGGAAAAAAAATTAGAATTCTAATCAAAATGTTTCCTTGCATATGAATTGCTAAATTGGTAAAAAATACTTCTTATTAAAAATTAGATAATTTCGTTAAATTAACACTTCAAGCCTTTATACACTTTTATCTTATACCATTCAGTAGTAAATCATAAATAACAATTAATGACCAAACATTTAACATAATTAACATAGTTGTATTACACACCTACCTTTTACTACAGTTATATACACAAAATTACTGAATTCAATAAATACAACACTATTTTAAAAGATGTTTGAAAAATTTAAACTAAGGTCCAGTTAAGTACTCTTAAATTAAATCTTTACTGCATATGATGCAGGACCGGCGCCCCAATTCGCACCCTTAGACATAAATAGTAGCTCCGATGCAATAACCAGAAAATAGGTCAACGGAGGTGTGCCCGGCCACCCTGACAGAGACAACAACACCCTCGACGCATCGTAATCCTGTGCAAATTCAATTACAACTTTGGTACTTAACAAATTCCTGAATAATTTATCAAAGCAATGATAACAAATCTAAAATTCTCTCATATATGAATAAACTTTTATCTTACTTTTAATCGTTTAAACGAGGGAAGCAAAGCAGCCCCAACCTCCAGTATTACGATCTGTCAACCACCAAGTTCAGTCATTAATCTTGTTCATGTAATACACTATACACATCTAACAATTGCCACTTTTATATTACACTCCCGCTATCACTAACTTAAAAAAAACAATACATGCAGTTTTAATTTCGTTTTATTATTTTTACACAACATTTGTCATTTTTGGTTCACACACCCTGAACCGCACGCGCGCCATATTTATTTACTTTGTCAATGTTGCCCTGACAGTGACAGAGTGTGTTTTTTTTAAAAAAATGCATTGAATGAAAAGGTTTGAGAAATTAGGGGAAAAAGGCCGAATTCAAATAAAGTATTAAAAACAAATAGTTTTAGATTAGCTGTCATTTTACCATATTGGTCATTTAAATGGCTTAGAAAACAATTTTAGTAAAATATCTGTTGATCTTCAATAAACAATATGTCTTCAAATGTCTGTCAAACTTGCCTGATGTCAGACTGTTCCAAACGTCAACAAAAGAGGTCATTGTTATGCAGTATTGTGTTTATTTATCTGAATTTGTTTCTCATTACTAATTAGGCTAATGTTTAATGTTTTGAACAAAGATTTGTGTGTAAGATATAAAGTATGATAGTTTGAGTTGATAATAAATTGACAAATATGGAAACTACTCCACTTTTGACACGACCCAAAAAGAAATCCATCTGGTCAAGGTACAATAATTATTTTTCTTCCTTTTTGGATTATTGTTCTCTTACTAAACAAGTTTTATTACATTAATTCCAGATTCCGTTTCACAAGGTTTCGTAAGAAGGAATTTAAGTCTAGAGTAATTTATTTAGGACAATTACCTGAAGAGGATTATCCAGCAAACCGTGTTTGTAATCAGGTGAGATATTAATTTATTATTAGAATACCATTTACATAAACATTCATAAATCGAATGTAAATATTTTTCGTTACAGAAATATAGCATTATTACATTCCTGCCATTAGTACTGTTTGAACAGTTCCGCTTCTTCTTGAATTTGTATTTTCTTGTTATGGCCTTGAGCCAGTTTATACCGAGTATAAGAATCGGATACTTGTACACATACTGGGGGCCACTGTGCTTTGTGCTTGCTGTTACATTGTTCAGGGAGGCTATTGATGACTTCAGAAGATACAGGTAATCATTCAATCTTACTAATAATATAAATGCGAAATTTTAGATGGATGAGTGTATGTTTGTTACTTGATATCTCTGGAATGACTTAAAAGATCTCACTGAAATTTGGCATAGATGTAGAATATTGTATGGATGAAGACTTAGGTTACTATATTATAGACAACCTTTTTTTTAATTCTATTAATATCATAGATGTAAATTATATACAAAAATAAAACTTATACTGTTTAATGATGGATATAACATAACAAAGAATAATTTAAATGTTTTGCATTTCAAAGAGTAATAACATTTTGTCTGCACAGCTTATCTTTTATGCACTTTTGTATATGTTCTGATTAATATTACCATTATGTAAAATACTATAAACGTCTAATTTCATTTGCAGAAGAGATAAAGAAGTAAATAGACAAAACTATGAGCGTGTAGTTTTAGACACTCCAACAGATGGATACCGTCCATTTTACACAGAGTATGTGTCCGCATCAGCTCTCAGAGTGGGTGACATAGTAATGCTTCACAAAGGTCAGAGGGTGCCAGCGGATATGATATTACTAAGGACTAATGAGACTATGGGCACTGTGTTTATACGAACTGATCAATTGGACGGAGAGATTGATTGGAAATTACGGTACGAAATTGTAAAAAATATATTTCAGCTTTGTTAATTAAGAAATAGAAGCCTCTAGTGGTATTCCTTGTATGAAAAATGTTTTGTTCCTCACAGCAGTATATAAAACTGCATATCACAATTAATTCTTTATGGCTTACTCACGTATACTTTTTTCCGGTGACGACATCAACCAGTTTCAGACCCTGCGGGGGTTCTTCTGCAGGACCCTCGCCCTGAAACTGCCGTAAATAATTAATTATAAAATGTCTCACGAAAGTTTAAATAATTTAACTGCATATCCACTAATGTCATTGCACAGTAAAAGTTCTGTGACCACAACAGATAAGTTAATTACAAATATGAGGACAAAGACAAAATATAAACATAAAACTTTAAAGTCTTATCTTTTATGATTCACTAATATTCAATTATATTTCTTTTAGTTATGATATCAATTATCTCTATGTTGATGTTTGCTAATAGTTTTTTTATATTTTTTTTAGAATACCATTGCCTTCAACTCAAAAGCTGCCAACAGATGCGCACCTACTAGATATAAATGCACAGATTTTTATAGAAAAGCCAGAGAAAGATATCCATTCCTTTATCGGCACATGTACCAGGTTGGATGAAGAAGAAAGTGATTCTCTAGATATTGAGAATACACTTTGGAGTGGATGTGTTGTTGCATCGGGACAGGCCACCGGCTTGGTTATATATACTGGTATGTTACAAATATTTTATTTAGAATGTCATCAAAATTTAAATAATACTATTATATTATAGCTTAGATTTATTAATTATGAAAATATTGTCTAATTCCTTTTTAAATAAAAACAGTAAACATTAAATATTTCTCTAATTCAATTAATTTGGTATTTCAAACATCTTTCCAAACGTGAATTTTATATAACGTTTAATTTGTGTTTCGAAGTTATTTCAAGGTTATATTTCAACATAAGTTACTGTCATTTTTTACAATACCATGACTGGAAAATCATTCATTTTATATTATCCTATACATTTTCACATATCTCATACAAAAATCTTTGTATCCAGGTATAGAAACTCGCAGTGTAATGAACAATGCAGTACCTAGGTCGAAAGTAGGACGTCTAGACCTACAGGTGAACGATCTGACGAAAGTTCTGTTTGTTGCAACTATACTCATCTCCTTCTTACTGATAACACTCAAAGGCTTTGATGGACCCTGGTTTGGATTCTTCTTCAGATTTGTGTTGTTATTTTCATACATTGTTCCAATCAGGTGAGTTATTTTGTATAATTTAGAATGTATGAATATTTTAATTTATCTTACTAATATTTTAAATACAATGGTTTAGTTACTTCCAGACTTTATGGCCTTAACTACTAGACTTATAAAATTCGGCATACATAGGTATAGAGGATAATCTAGAAGAACATATTGGCTACTTTTTTAAGTCCATGCAAAGAAACTGTAAAAAAGATAGAAAGAAGAATCTTTCTTTCTAGAAACTGTACAATACTACTTTTGACAACTATAAATTATATATTTTATGTAAATTCAACATTATTTGTATCATATTTAATCTATTGTCCACAAATAACTAAATCTTTTGTCGACAGTTTAAGAGTTAACCTAGACATGGGGAAAGCGTTTTATTCATGGACGATACAGCGAGACAAACAGATTGAGGGTACGGTGATGAGATCCACAACTATACCGGAAGAGCTCGGTCGGATACAGTATCTCCTCGCTGATAAAACTGGCACATTGACTAAGAACGAGATGGTCTTCCAGAAACTTCATTTACAAAATGCAATGTTTGATAGAAATAATTTTCATGAGGTAAGTAAAGTAGTAAACGTAAATAAGTTGTAAAGTAAAGTAAGTTTTCTGATAAAATTTCAGTATAGAATATTTTAATATCGTTAAATGTGAATAAAACATATGCTATTTCAAATAGATGCATAAACTATATAAACAATGAGTACATTTATGTTCACAGGAAATCATATTTAGGTAACATCTTGTAACACAAACATATTATATTACAAATGCAAACACTTATCAGTAACTAATGTTTGTTTCTTTTCCTTTGGAATAATATTTCAAGTTAGTATTATGAATGCGACGGTATTTATGGGTGTTTGTTTGCATACCGCTTAAACTGATTAGGCGATATCGAAGAATCGACAGGTGTATGGTTCTTAATCTGAAAAAACACAACGCTACTTAATAAGTCTTTTTTTTTAATTCCGCAGAATATCACAAACAAAAGTTAATAATTGTATTTCTTAATATTTTTCTTATGTAAACATATTTGTATTAGAAATATCCTTATTCATAGGTGGAAGCATTCCTGACCCAATACATAACGAACGACGTACCTTCCCTACCTACGTCGCCTACAGGCCAGGGTGCCTCGTCTACAGGCCGGGGCGCCTCGTCTCCAGGCCAGGACGCCTCGTCTCTAGGCCAGGGCGCCTCGTCTACGGGCCAGGGCGTCGCGCCCACGCCCCGACAGATATGGGAAGTGGTGCTTGCCATCGCACTCTGCCACAACGTCACACCCGTCTATGATATAGAGGACCAGAGAGCTGATGAAGCTCAGTCAGGTAACTGGCAACTTTTAAATTAACTTTAAATATGACACCAATCATAGAAGCTTATGCCACAATCAATACTTCAGTAATTATATTGTAAAACGAAAATATTGTTTGCATGTAAAACTACTGGACCAATTTCATTTTTTTGTTTAAAACCGCATGGATGAAGCCGCGGACAAAAGCTATTTAAGTGAAAATAGTCTAACGGCCGAATACTGAAACGACATTTAAATGTAACAGCATCTTAAACCCCGAATTCCATAAAAAATTGACGTCTGTCAGGTTGTAAGCGGCGCTTAGTAGTGAACTGTTTAAGATTTGTTTCAATATCTGCTATAAGTAAGAAAATAGTGAAATAACGAGATTCAAAGTTACGGTTACGTAATTAGATAACCACTACATTGGGGTTTGAATGATCTGTTACCAGACATGGGCAGCTCTATGATGTCGGACAGCTGCGGGGGCGCGGTGCCGCAGCAGCAGCTGTGCGACTACCAGGCTGCCAGCCCTGACGAGGTCGCACTCGTCAAGTGGACAGACATGGTGACATGCAATACTACGCTAACACGATAACATAATTCACCCACTAATCACATCTCACTAGTATGTCGCGGAAATTCGCGATGTCCCACTTTCAGAATAATTGTCCTATTCCTAGCATCAAGACAAACTCTACCCATCTTTAAAATAAATAATTAAAAAAGATAGCAGTAAGTTAAGAAAATTATGGCATAACAAAAAATAATTAACCGTGTACCACTATTTACCGATATTTTTAGGTATGAGTACATGTAAAAGCAGCGTCATATTTAAATTGCTTAAACTATCGTGAGACATTACTTTAAGCGAAAATTAATTAAAAACGGTTCAACTCACGCTTTTATCCTCCGGTGACGTGACCGCGAACAAAAGGAACCGCGAAGAAGGATCCCCCAAGGGTCCGAAACTAGTCGGTGCCGTCACCGGAGGATAAAAGCGTGAGTTGTGCCGTTTTTAATTAATGTTTGCTTAGCGTCAGATTTGTTAATATTTCGCGTCGTCTCAATGCGTATGCAACGTTCGAGCTACTGTAATACGACTGTAATGTGCCATAACACCAAATTCCCCGACTGTACATTATTCAGACGGAAGGCTAATGAATGTAATTTTTATTTTTTCCTTTATTGCCGTTTAAGTGACGGAATAACGATTTTAAAATCATTTTAACATTCTTTTAAAATGCCAATTGTGGTTTTTGTTAGATGGGCGTGTCGCTGTACAGACGGGACTTACACAATATATCTCTGAAGCTGCGCGCGGCCAACGAGATCATGCAATTCAACATACTGCAGGTCTTCCCCTTTACCAGCGAGAGCAAGATGATGGGCATCATTGTACAGGTTTGCATAATTATTTAAACCACGCTTATACTTCGACTGTACATTTTTTGAAGGAACTTGTGATGCGAAAGTTTTTTCAATTAGGAAAAAACCTTTGTAACGCGCCTAAATGTAAAATTGTAGAATACTATGAGATATAGATTACTAGAGCCACATACTTATACCTAATTTTTCCCCAATGTGTTTGAAGCGTAAAATCCGTTATATACCTACCTAGAGTTACTAAAGGAACTACATATATAGTGTACACTAAGCGGCAAACTTAGTGACTGACTGAATGCGGTAATAAGTATTGTAAATCCAACAGGAGGAGAACTCTGGTGAGATAACATACTACGTGAAGGGCGCAGACGTGGCTCTAGGTCGTGCGGTGGGCGCGGTGGGCGCGGTGGGCGCGGCTGGAGGCGCGGGCTGGCTAGGCGCGGAGTGCAGTGCCCTCGCCGCTGAAGGCCTACGTACGCTCGTCGTCGCCAAGAAGACCATGACCAAGAATGAATATCTAGAGTTTGAGGTTAGAATACTATTAAAAATCTTTAGATGCTCTTAAAAGGCTGTCCTTCTCTCTTCGTCTTTTAAAGATTTTAAAGAGAATTTTTGCTTATTTATTGAAGTATTATTTTTTATTATTGGTAGTGTTACGACGAAAATCAATACTACATTGGAGGATTGGTGCAACACTAGAACAACAGCATATACGTCCCATCCCTATGATATCTGTCAATGTCATTCAGACGTGTAAACGCGCCATTCTGGCGGGAGTCGATGCTCAGATGCTTATGTTGTTAAAATTGTAATGTCTGTCCTGTCTCACCAAATTATAAACTGTCTGATAACAATCTAACTATCAGATTTTGTTCCTTTATCTGACAGTGACGTCATTTTAATCTATCTGAGACTCTATCAGTCAGTAGTCAGTATCAGTGGTGGGCACTAAAAGTTGTTATAATAGGGTTATTCTGAATGTTGTAGAGCGAGTACAACGAGGCCCGGCTGAGCGTGATGTGCCGCAGCGAGCGCACGGCGGCGGCGCTGCGCGGGCTGCAGCGCGGCCTGCAGCTGCTGGGCCTCACCGGGGTGGAGGACCGCCTGGCGGAGGACGTGCCGCGCACCCTCGCTATGCTACGCACTGCTAATATAAAGGTAAAAATATAATAAATACTACGGAAGAAATAACTTGTAGGCAGTCAAAACGGTGCGTGCGGAGCCGAAACCGGACGAACCGCGCGCCTCTCCCGCATTTCGGCTCGTATGAACCGAGGGTCGTGAGGCCCTGGGTGGTGGTGGGCTATTAGTATTAAATAAATTTTATTTATTTTATATATTTATCATATTTTCATTTGCAAATGTCAAAATCAAATGCACAAATGACAACCATGGCAAGCTTGCTTCCTTAATGTTGGCAGCTTGTAGTTTATGGTCCCTTTTCCACATGGACGATATTTTCAATTTATTTATTTTAACAATTTAAAGCGTGAAAATATATAATCTAAAGCCTGTCGAAAAGATCCTTTTATTAAAATTAATTATTTAAGAATATGCTGTGATTGTTGACATCCTACGCAACAAATTAGTGTGTGTTTAGGATTTATTTCGAGTATTATAGTATAGATATGTTCAGAATCGGCGATTTTGTCAGCGTAGGTGTCGTTTTTTTCCTGAAAATGAAAATTGTAAATGGCTCTTCTGAACATTTAACCTAATGGCGCTTAAAACAATTGGCCTTCCACTTTTTGCTGCCTATGGGCTGCATATATGTATATGTGTGGTCAGATATGGATGTTGACGGGCGACAAGCTGGAGACGGCGCTGTGCATCGCGCGGTCGCTGGCGCTGGGCGGCGGGCGGCGCTGGCTGAGCGCGCCCGAGTGCAGCTCGCGCAGCGACGCGCACCGCCTGCTGCGCGCGCTGCACGCCGCCGCGCACGACACAGACCTCATCATCGAGGGGGAGACGCTCGAGGTAACTGCACCTAGGGGCTGTCCATAAATTACGTCATCGATTTTTTCACACTTTAGACCTCCCCCCCCTACAATCATCCTATCGTCATTTCTTAATGACCCCCCCCCCCTTCTCCAAAAATTGACGTCATTACCAGTTTGACGAAATTAAAATTGCAGATTTGAGAAAAATAGGGTATTATTTTTACCAAATTATGTCGCCAATCACCTTTTTTAATCATTAAAAAGCAAGCACACAGTGGTAGACCGCTTTAACATCTTCGAACGAATAACCCGGCTCGCCCGTAATATCACTACCACACAGAAGACAGGCGTGAAGTGGGAGCAATTCCGCGTACAATCTGATGAGTGTGGTTCCGGAGGCCTAATTTTAGTCCCTTTCCCTTTCCACCCTTTTTTGAAAAGGAAAGGATGGGAAGGTAAAATGAATTTGACGGTGGAGGAGATGCATAGGAAGGGGAAAAGTCCTATTTATGTGCGTCTCTTCTCTCTATTAAGGGTAGCAATTGCGGATGTTTATGGGCAGCGGTCACTTTCCATTTCAGTGGATTCAGGTGGCCGCTTGCTCGTTTGCCTCCTTATATTATAAAAAAACAATCATAATTACGCTTTAGCATATATGTTATCAGACTATTAAACTTAGTAAGGTGACATTTATCGCTGTATATTTTTGAATGTTTCTTAATAAGAAGACCTACACTTACGACACGATTTAAGCTATGCTTTTCATGCTAATAAACTTAGGGGGTAAATAAATTGGAAAAAATCTTCATGTGAGAAAGGAACCATAAACTGCACCAACATAAAGGAAGCAACGATGTCAAAGGCCTACTTTGTCATTTGAATTTAGCGCGGATTTATTCTGATATCGTACCTTTCTAATGAAGTAAGAATTTTTAAATAGACCCAGTAGTTTTTGAGTTATTTTTATATATGCAAAAATCTATTTCCCCTTTAATATTAGTATGTGCGTGTGTGTGTGTGTGTGTGTGTAGGTGTGCCTGCAGACGTACGAGGAGGAGGTGGTGGGCGTGCTGCAGCGCTGCAGCGGGGTGGT
>NW_013525024.1:2277011-2306157 GCF_000836215.1 Papilio polytes | reverse complement strand
CACAACTACAATAACACAACACACGCAAACACAACACACACACGCGAACAACAAACACAAACAACTCACACAACTACAATAACACAACACATGCAAATACAACTACAACTTAAAACTAAATCACTTTATTGATAAAAATATCAAATATAGCTATTGCTCGGGATTTCGCTGGCGTGAAATTGAAAATATAGTAAAGACACAGCCTATGTTATTCAATGATAGAGTAGCTTTTTAATGGTGTAAGAATTTTTGAAATCATCTCAGTAGTTTTTGAGTTATTTCAATACATACAAAAATACAAAGCTTTTCTCTCTATAACATTAGTATAGATAGATAAATAAATGTTTGTTTACGGCTAAACCGTAAAGATATAGTAACATTGTCTTGCTTTCTTTTTGAGTTTACACTGTGTTTCAATTACTAAAACTAGTGTTATTACAGTTATTTTTAACAAACACTTTAATTGCATTTTAAATCAGTGACTCACAAAGTCAAGCGGCATTCCCAGTCCACAGGAGACTTGGGGATGTCCACGAAAGTCTTACTTAATTTCCCACAGCAAAAGTTTCCCCCGATACCAGTAACACGTCTTGTTGTTATTTTTTGTAATTTCTCCGCAGGCGGTGTTTTCCGTGGTGTTCTACTTCTCTTCCGTGTCTCTCTACCCTGGCTTCCTCATGGTCGGATACGGCACTGTCTTCACAATGCTGCCGGTGTTCTCTCTAGTGAGTAATATTTACTATAAAATCTTGTTTGTGAAAACCAACACTTTTAAACACAATACATATAGCTCAGAATGATTTTTATACAATGAATTTAGTTAATTAGATTTAAAAAAAAATAACGTTTATCATAAAAAAACAGAAAGTGAAATATGTTTTTATGTTGTTTTGAATCAAATTGTTTCATCATAGGTTTATTTTTCTATATAGGTACTTGATAAAGATATACCAAGTTCGACTGCTCTTAGATATCCCCAGTTGTATCGACAGCTGACTAAAGGAAGACATCTCTCTTATAAAACCTTCTACATTTGGACTGGAATATCTATATATCAAGGTAAGTAGTTTTTGATATAAATAACAGAATAAATTACTATTAGGTTTTGGCGGGTAAAACTTTTAAAATACTAATGGTGCTGGTTTAATAAATTGTTAGATGACTATGGAATTATCGTAATTAGACAATACTAGCTGTTCCCATGCGGCTTCATCCACATGGAATTATAAAAACTTTATTTTATTGTTTACATTTGTCAAATTATAAATTGCAAATGTCAAAATGACATGACATGACAAACCATGGCAATCTGGATTCCTTGATGTTGGCAACAACGTAAGGTCTCTTTCACACATTAGGGTTTTTATCCAAAATATTTACCCCTAAGTTTAACGGCATGAAAATAAATTGCCTAAAGCGTGATGTAAGTGTAGGGCTTTTTATTAAAAAATGAATTATTCCAAAATATGCTGTGATTGCTGACATTTTAGGCAACAAAGAAGTGTGTGTTTACGCTTTATTATAATAGTATAGATAACCACAATTGGAACACCGTCGATGTCTGCGGCTGCGCATATGCGTGCTTGTGTTTGTGTCAGGTGGTGTGATAATGTACGGCGCGCTGGTGCTGTTCGAGGAGCAGCTGATCCACATCGTGGAGATCAGCTACACGGCGCTGATCCTCACGGAGCTGATCATGGTGGCGCTCACCGTCGCCACCTGGCACCGCCTCATGGCGCTGGCGGAGCTCCTCAGCCTCGCCATGTACACCGCCACGCTGCTCATCTTCACCACATACTTTGGTATCCATTATTACCCACTGCAAAATGCTAGTTTCCCAAACAATTGTGTTTATGTTTGACTTTATATGTTACTAGATATTGCATGTGACTTCGTCCAAGTGAAATAAAATAAAACAAAAGTGAGTAGCCTATGTGTTATTCCAGACTATCCTCTACATCTATACCAAATTTCATCAAAATCCGCTCAGCGGTTTAGGCTACAAACTTTAACATCCATCCATCTAAACTTTCACATTTGTAATATTAGTATGATTGCTGTTGTTGCTCGCGACTTCGTCCACTTAAGTAAAATGTTTTTATATAATTCTAGACCAAACGCAATTACTGTGACGACACTATTTTTTAAAGAAATCGACAAATTATACAAATAGAGTTGATTTTGTTGTACTGGGAATGTTATTTACAAATATTGTTTAACATTAAAGAAACTAGCTATATATTTTTTTTATTATTAAATGTTTGAAATAAACAAGCTATCTATTCTAAAGCAATTAAATAGTAACAGTTAAATATTCCGTAACCTCTGCCAACCCTTTTTGTGTATGAGTAAGTTAGTAACAGCTATATATTTCAGACGCGGACTTCATCCGTCACTGGGACTTCTGGTGGAAGGTGACGACCATCACTTTAGTGTCCTGTCTACCCCTCTACGTGGTGAAGCATATGCACCGCAAGTGGCGTGACAGACAGTACAGGAACATACGGAAATGACCCCTAATGTATACGAAATTAGGTCCATATTACAACTATACTAACACCACATGTGATATAAGATTAGCTAGCTGAAAACATCAAATCATATACTCTTCAACATTAGGGGCGCCAACCGCCCAGGGCGACGTAGATTTCCGCCCAGGGCGACGTAGATTTCCATCCAAGGCTCTAGAACTAGATCCGGCACTGCTTTTCCGATTTTTTATTAATTCAATTCTTACTTTTAGTAGCATGACATGACACTACACTTCGTCTTAGTAAAAAAATAATAAGTTAACCAAAATATTGGACTTAAATAAACAAGATGCCTTAATAGTAAGATTTATCTGCCTTTTAAACTAATCACACGGTTGTTAATAAAAATAATTCAATTTCATAAATACAAATGCTAACATATATATTTTCTTGTATGATGAACTAGAATAGAGTACAAGTGACAAAGCGTGCACACAAGTGTGGCCTCGCCTTAAATCTAGACAAATTTATTTATTCTTATATTAAAATATGATGTATAAGAGTCCGTGTACAGACTTCCATACATGATCATAATTAAATGCCTAAATCAACGGATAGTTTTAACAGTGGTAGTGCCTGCTTTAACATGTTAGCACTGCAGGGCCGGCTCGCCCCCAGTAATACCACGACCACACAAGACAGGCGTGAAATGGAAATAATTCCGTGTTTCGTCTGATGAGTGTGGTGCCGGAGGCCTAATTTAAGTCCCTTTCTCTTTACCACCCTTTTCTTATGTTATAAAAAATAAAACAATAAAGAGAGGTTGGGAAGAGGAAGTAAATTTGACAGTGGAGGAGATGCATAGGAAGGGGAAATATCCTCTTTATGTGCTTCTCCTCCTCCGTTAGATAAGGGTAGGCAACGCATCTGCAATTGCGGATGTCTATGGGCAGCGGTCGCTTCGCCATTTTGGCGAGTTCAGGTGGCCGTTTGCTCGTTTGCCACCTTATGTTATAAAAAAAAAGTCTAATGTACAGGGGCCCTAAATTAAGTACAAGTCCTTTTTCTGTGTAGAAGATAAGTTATCCTGTGGACGATACATTAATGTAATGTTAAAAACCTGCTGCGCCGAACCTACGGGAGTAGGATAAGGACAAAGATGATGATGATGGTGATGATTTAAGCGACATATATGTATTAAATATTTCATATTATAAGATATGTTAACCGTATTTTTACTGTGATTGAAATTTTATGATATTATAAATATTCCATTATTTTATATGTATAGTGTAAGGATTAAAATGTCATATGCGAGGTACAAATTTTATTACTATGTGATATTCATATTTATTTGATAGTATTTATGTTAATGCCTTATGGGATGGTTAATTTAGCCTTAAAATGTTTATTGTTTAGTATTATTCAAGATTTACGAACGTTTGTATTAATATAAACCCTAATAAATTACATGATTTAAATGAGTTTGTTTTTTGTTTCTGCCCGATGGATCTTTGCGTCATCTTGCAAAAAAATCCTTTATTTTGCAAAAATCCATATAATTTAAAAACAGCGCCCTCTATCTGTGAGTAACGTAATACAGAAATATAGCGAGAGATAGCGCTGTTAATAATTTCTATAGTATACAAACATTAACATGCAACTTCATGCTAATTATGCAAATAATTGAATTGGAACTATTTTAATTACAATCACGAATAATGAAAAAGACGTAAGTAATTAAAATATAGTATTTATCCCATAAAAATTAAATGCATCTTAAACAACATATATCTTAAATAGTAATACTTGCAGCTAAAACTCTATTCACAAAGTTAATATTCCTATCAAGATTCTAACAATTACGTTTTAAAAATAACGGTCAATGCTTCGATGGGGGTGTGGTGAACGAATTGACGTCCAGCTCTGTTCCGGACGTCGTCGACTTGGCCTGTGACGCTTTAGAGGCGACGCGGCGCGCCCACGCCAGGTCACGCGAGTTCCTCGATTTGCGTCCGTGAGATTTGGAACTATCCGATGTAATTGACTGTTCCGACGTAGAGCTGCCCGACCACGGCGAGCCCGTGTCCCGATGCTCGCGACAGTAAGTCAACTCTGAATGAGAGTTTGTGCTTGTAGAGTACATTTGCCCTCGTTTCGGTCTAGTTCGTTTAACTATTTTCACTTCAGATATGGACGTTTCTATTTTTGGCGGGCTTTTTGATCGAATCGCTGCAACGTTTTCGCCACTGCCTTCCTGGTTAACAACCGGTAAGGAATCTTCTTCGCTCGTTTCTTCATTATCGCTCATGATAACCGCCATCGTCTCTGTATTATCGTGGAGATCGTAAATCTTTTCTGTCCTTATTGAATTGCGAGAAGATATTTTCGTTTTTGCCGGCAAACGCCTTAGACGCGCGCGCTGACTATAAAATAACGAGCTGTGTTGAGAACGCAAAACTGCGGGATTAACGAGTTCATCCTTTGTAAAAGCCATTATATTTTGATATTTTTGCTGACGCTCTGTACAATGACACCCATTACTTTTACCAAGTAAAAAAGTGTAACAAATTTGTGACAGACAAATAACGGCAGCGGCTAATATTACTAGAATGACATATAGTTTTGGAGTCCAATCTGGGTCCATGTAAACATACGTCTCACTTAGGCCCTTCCAGGGATGCCATCTGGAGACCACTCGCTCTTCGTTTTCGTATAGGTTGCGACGTGACAAGCCTTTGCCGTAGCTTTGCACCGCGGCGGCTATTCGTAACACTCCTCCAAAAGCTGAGTAAAGTCTTTCATCTGCGAGATGCGGTGCCACGTCATTTTGCATCCAATGCCACATATCATTATTAAAATTTAAGAAGTCGACGTGCCGACATGTGATCGGGGAATGGTGTAAAATACATCTCGTCGCTGTCGTGTAGTACTTGAGCAGAATGTTTTCTGATCGCGGCGAAGACAAACTGACCATACCTCCTGATTTAAAAGGCAGAGCGATCGCTGACGGTTCTTCCTTGTCGTCCAGCTTGGGAACCGGGATGTGGATGCAGGAGTTTACATCTCTCTTCATGACCAAACCCGAACACGGATTTAAGAGTTTTCCGTGTCTAACAAAAACCTTAACGACGGTTAAATTGGACCACTGCGGAATACGATCCGGTCTAGCCCAACCTAAACCTTGGGTATTCAAAAGTAACTTGATTTGTTCTAGAAAGTTATGTAATTCTCTGACATCTCTATAAGGTACGTAACCAGCGTAATATGAAAATCTAGCAGTAGGCAAAATTTCTTTGGTCAAATGAGCGCCGATGGTGTCGGCGAGAGCTGCCTTCAGAAGAGCGGCACAGTGAGAGTTTGTTTCTTTACCAACATTACGAAGAGCTTGACGAAAGTACTTTTGCATCTCCCTTAAATACCTACCGTTCATTTTTTCTGGATTTACACTGGGTGGCATGGCCAATTCAAAAATCCTTCTCGCCCGTAATTTGGCCAAATCATCCTCGCTCCAACATTCGTTTTTATTTAATTTGTTGTAAAAAATTGCCGACCCAACATGTGACATAGGAGCACATGCCACCTGAGTAAATATAAATAATAATAACATGTAAATCATACAGAAATATGTGATAATAAATTTGTTATAGTACGAAAATAAGGCTGACAAATGTGTGTCATAAAAATGAAGAACGTCATAAAAGCAGGCAAAAGTAAAAACACTTGCTAAAATCTAAAAAGTTGTATGGTTTTATGTTTTTGTCTTAGAATAGTCGACAAGTACCTGCTCATACGTGATAATCGATCATATTCTACCCTATCATTTTTTAAGTATGTTTTCTTTTCACGGATTTTTCAGTCGTCCAATATTTCTAGTCTGTATAATGATTCCTTTAACAGATCTATGTATAGTGCCACAAGGATATATTGGCACCTTTTTGACATTGACAAGGGGGCACCTCTGTTCATTTAAGGTTACCAGCTAGGTAATATTTCCACATTCAAGGGATTTTTTTCTGATTTAAATACAAAAATACAAATTCTGCACGGACTCTTGATGCTTAAAATGTAACTAGGAAATGCTCTTGACTTCGTTTGTCGGGGAGAAGACTCTATAATTCTTCTTAACTTCTGTAGCAAATTTTTGGCAGTGCTCTGACAAGCTATGTCACTTTTACCATGATATTCAATTGACACATATTTTCACAAAATTACCGGGAGCCAAAAGAGCTATACTACGTACCACAGGAATGAGCTAAAGTTGCAAAATTGATGCCAAGCGAGAGCTCCCATAACTGTACCTTTTATCCCTCTCAGGCGATGGAGGCCATATTGAAACTATGATAATTATAATAAAATATTCGTGACCTGACGACACAGATCATTGTTCCAGATGGATTTTAATCAAAGGTGCTAATGATAAACTCGCCCTATGCGGCACTATACATTTCCCGTTTTTGTTTATTTTTCATACTCGCGTTATATAGGTTCTTATGTAATGGTTCTTGTGGGACACGACAAGTGGCTAGATTAAGATAAAATTACGCTAAGTTACCCAATTTAGTAAATTTTATTAATTGAGAAGAACAAAACAATTAAGTTTACATCTAAGTTTAATGCTTAATCTTATTAACTAACTAAAGCTGCCTTCTGAAATTCGTGTCCCCAGACTTAGCTCGTTCCATATATTTTTAGTTGATTCTTATTTTGCATTAGAAGATAAACGTAGACCGAGTTAGGAATTCGCAAACGCCTTCACCAATTGAATATCATGCCGATCTTCAACTATAAATTGAGAAAAATTTGATGGATCTAAAAATGTATGTGCTTTGATATAAAAATTCTTGGACAACGTACATGATAATTTTATTATTATGTACGTTTTTAATTATTGATTTGATAATATAATAAACAGTTTTTCAATGTACTTCAGAATTACAAATACAAATCTGGAAACATGCTTAAGTTTTCCTCGATCAATAAAGCATGCAGAAAATTGTGATATGTCGACACAGTAGTTGTGATGTAAGGTTTTGTGATCCAATAAAATCACAAGACAATTTGTACAAGAAATTCTGTCAATGTTCCGATTCACGATAAATCCAGCAATACAATAAAGATCTGTTTAAAATCAGAAACACAGGCATTATCTAAGATGTCCAACGAATCATTTATTGATGTCAACTGATCCGTATTACATTTTCCACAATAGCACTCTTTTTGTTCCTAAATTCGAGTATAGAAGTCAATTCATAATCATCAGTTAGTAGCTAGTATTTCTGCCTCAGCTGATGTAATGCGTCCTAAGTCAAGAAACTTTAGTGCTTGTCACTGTTCTTCTGATACGTAATGAGTGAGCGATTTGCCATCGCATGAAATTAGAGCTACATTCCGAAACTAATCATCATTCTTTAACGACACATTTTATAAATTCTAATACTTCACTAATAAAATCAACATTACATTCGTTGGTGGTTACTATTTTTCGGAGACTGGCTGGATGTGGTAAGAAAATGTGATTCCTTAAAAATTTATAAGGTTTGGCAGAATGGTAATACAAAGAGAGAGCGAATTGTTTCATTTCGGCATTATATCTGATGCCTTTATTACTCTTGTGTTAATATGTTTTATATCTGGAAAATTATTCTTTAACGCGGTTTGGACTTGATCGAAATTACTACATTTTCTTTTTTTGATATCTTGTAGATTTTTTATTTGAATATCACGTCTATGTAATTTCTGCATCAGAATTTTAATTTTTTGCTTTAGCAGTTCACTATACGGATCTTTTATATCAGTTTGTATACTGGCATTTTTCAATTTGAAGTTGCTCTTAGGTTCCACTTGATAAAATTTCTTAGCCAGAGGCTCTGCCGGTAGGTTTATAAATTCCTGCTGAATACAATGTTTCTTAGATGGAGGTTCTACTGATAGCACAAACTTGTCAGATTTGCTACTACATGGTATTTGAATATCACATAATACTTTTATTTTCTTTATTGCTAGCTGTAACAGAAATCATCAGATCAGATAAGTATACTTACTTTTATGATCACGATGAATACTGAACCCTTTTTTACGTAGTTAAATGCCAAGGGGCCAAGATTGGGAATATGTCGAACTCGCACAGACTAAATCCCCATGGTTTTTTTTTTATAATACAAGGAGGCAAACGAGCAAGCGGCCACCTGAATTCACCGAAATAGAAAGCGACCGCTGCCCATAAACATCCGCAGTTGCAGATACGTTGCCTACCCATATTGACGGAGGAGGAGACACATAAAGAGTACATTTCCCCTTCCTGTGCGTCTCCTCCACCGTCAATCCACTCTTACTTCCCATCCTTTCCTCTCAATAAAAAGGTGGAAAGGTAAAGTGACTAAATCAGGCCTCCGGCACCACACTCGTCAGACGAAACGCGGAATTTCTTCCACTTCCCCACGGTGGTCGCCAACATCGCTAAAAAAGCAATACTTAGGCCTACCTCAAGATACCTATATGTTAGTACATAAAATACTTTGTTCATCTTATGAATGCGAATATTGTAAAATTTGTAAGCTACTCACGAAATAATCGATTTCAATATGAAGTTAAAATATAAATATTACAATAGAAATTCATAATGAATTCATCAATATGAAGAGTAACGTTTTTCGAAATGTGTGAGTAAATCATCAGGTTTTGAGAAATTTTCCATACAAAATAAATAAATCAAACTATTTCAACTCTGGTTTCGCAATCCAACGGACGTAAAATGCTACAAAATTACTAACTAGCAAAAAAACGGAGGGAACTGCATCATGTTTTAATACTGGTCGTGATAAACCAGCAACATAATCTTGATCTTTAAAATGTTTGCTACATACAACTGAGGCATTGGTCAATTTTCTGGTAGAGCTCATGGGTATAACTTTTATCCACATTTCCTTAACATTAGCATCTCTAGGAAATCTGAAATTGAAACAAAGTTATTTTAAAAGGGAAAGGAATAAAAAATAGGTATTTAAGTTATTTGTTTTTGAACTAGGATTCCTAGGATTGGATAGATAAGCATGGTCGCGATAATTCTTCACTAACAAATTATGTTTAAAACTATTACCTATGAAAAGACAAACCACAATCAGTATAATACTCCCTTCCGCAAGCCTCCACGATACAAGTTCTCACCATTTTAACAAAAATTCTTTAAAAACCACGGGTTTCAAAAACTCCGCCATTAAAGTCCGAGTCGGCGATGTCTTGTGGTGTTGTCAGTTTAGGTGTCCGAATTTGTGCCGAATTTCAAACAAATAATGAAAGCCTTTACCTAGTAATTGTACATATTACTTCTATTCATTTCAAATTACAGTGACCGAACCCATAGTTGCAACGTGTTTTGTGCAACTGCAACTTCATTTCATAAAATTAACAAGGATTTTAGTTCTTAACGTAAACGTGTAACAAGGGAACTACTGTGTATACTCAGAAATATAATAAGAAACTGGCTGTCTGATGATTTTATAACGCACCGTTTGTACTACTGCACCGGGCATTCGACAAAGTTTGTACTGTGCGTTTATTGCAAACATGAAACAATCATTAACATTTCTATTATTCTCTAAAGTAGATAAGCACTTAGTTACACAATTTACAATATATAATGTTAAGGCTATTCCTCCCCTTACTGTCTAAACCGAGAGTATTGCTAAAATTTGCTACAAAAGTTCTTTAATTATAGAGTCTTCACCCCGACAAACGAAGTCAAGAGCATTTCCCTGTTATATTTTAAAATACAGATACTTCCTTTAGTTTTTGGGGTTTGTTTTCAAAACGGACGAATTTCCCTTTATTGTTGATATATTACTTTGCTGATAGCCCTAAATGCTCAGAGGCGCCCTCTTGTCAATGTCAAAAAGGTTCCACAATATCCCTGTTATAAGCGTTATAGTTTCAATATTTAAAATTCTGAACGCTTATTACGAGAAGTTATTATTATGTTTTATTTAGATAAAGTGCTAATGTTGTAATCGTTATAAATTTAATTTAACAGACAACGATAATTGAAGTATGAAATTATAGAAATTCGTTTTTATTTCATGGTTTTATACATCGCAATAAAATAAAATAATGTCTAGGGTAAGCTAATTTAAACTTCTCATTTTCTTTCTTCGCAATAAAAATAATAATTCAGCCACATTCACACATTAATCCCACAATTAGATAAATATAGAGTATCAAATAAAATTAATTGCGTCTAATTATCTTACAAGAATAAAAGTAGTCCCTTTTGTCCTAATATTTATCGCTAATGTTGATACATACAAGAGACCAATAGAAATCTGATAAACTGAAGCAGACAAAAAGATTTTGGACTCAGTCGAAAAACGTATCAAAATATCTTATTTAATAGGTTATGTTAGTGTGTTTACAAATACTTTTGAATCGTTTTAAAGACTTAATAAAGGTTTATAAAAATATTAATAGTTACATTTTAAGCTTGTCCAGAATTTATAAAACAAGCATTACACTAATTAATATTTAATAATTGTTTTGTTAAGAGATGACTTGGGATATGAACACTACCATAAATGACCACCTTAGTTGACTTCAAGAAGTCTTAATATTGAGTTATTAAATTAATTAATTAATGAAGATTTACCAATTAACCTTACAGTCATTTAATTTTACTTATTTCATTTGTTATACTTTCTTCTTAATATTTGTTGAAAAAATACATAAAACTTGACAAATTTATTTATATTGGATTAACAAGAAAACATATGAATATAGATATACCTAAAGGGAATGTTAGGTAAAAACTCGACCAAAGTGAACTCAGTTTATGGCTGATAGCCCTTATGATATGCATTCACAATTTATCATTAAACTTCAAATATAGTCAGAGACTGATAAAATAGTAGATAAGAATATTATCTTTATGTTAAGGTGGTGGTGGCATTGTGTAAATTAAATTACATTCTTACTCAATCATACTTCATACTAATATTATAAATGCGAAAGTTAAGATGGATGGATGTTTGTTAGAGTTTGTAGCCTAAATGGCTGAACGGATTTCGAACAAATTTGGTATAGATGTAGAGAATATTATGATGAGAACACATAGGCTACTCGCTTTTGTTTTTTTTAATGCTATGTGGGTGAAAACTAGTCTGGTCATAAAGGGAAAATCGATCAATAGTTATTCATTTGACTGTTGTAAAGCAAATATAAAATGGTATAACAAGATGTAAATTGTTTATAGCTTTGGTACATTGAAGTTATGTTTTATTATGTTCATGTAAATAAAACATTAGTGTTTTAAATAAAACTGATAATTGTGAACTAAACTTTATAGAAATGATAGTTGCATTTTGTACTTGGATATACTTTTTATCGCAAAACTATTGTTTTGTAGTTTTTCGAGTTTGTATTATTTATGTGATACTTACAATGGCTTTTACTGTAACAAAAAAAACATCTAGACACAAGTTAAAATATTTTCAGGATATTCGTTCATTTTTTAAATCAAAAACAGTTGTGAAAGATGATGATAGTGATGTTATACCGGAGTCACCGCAAATGGAGATCAAAAAGGTACTTACTTCCTATTTATTAAATTTGTGTATTAAAAAGATTTAAGTAAATATAAACAACTTCTGTATGTTAAAAGTATGTAATTATTTCAAACTGTGTATTTTTAGGAGAAGAAATCAAGAAGAAAGAGAGCAATTTCAGATGATTCCGATGAAGAGCTTCAGCAGAAGAAAATTCAAAAGAAAGGAACCAAAGAGGATTTGAGTAAAAGAAAACAAAAGAAGGCTAGTCATAACACATTAAAAGAGGTTAAACCTATTGATCTATTTGCCAATACATCGATAAAACGAAGTGAACCATTAGTTAAGAAAAATAAAAAGACCGAAACTGGAATTCATTCAGATGACGAGTTTGAAAAGAGTTTGATGGAACTGGATCAAATTGAAGAATCAGTAATTACAAAGAAGGCAAATAATGACAATAAAGAAACAAATGAAACAGAAACAATTGAATTTATAAATAAAAAAGTTAAAGATGATGGAACAAAAACGAAAAAAAGCCCTGCAAAAAAAGAACATAGTCTTAAACTGGAGAAAAGAAATGAGAAATCAAAGGAGACAAAGAAAGGTTTTGAAAAAGATTCACACAGTAATGATAAACATGTTTCTGATGTTAAAATGAATAGTGTTGAACGAAAAGAGGCAGATTTCAGTGAATTCATAGAAAATAGTCAGATAGATGAAGTTCCTAACGGCAAAAAACGAAAAATGAATAAAAGTCTTAATGAATCTGGTAAAAAAACAATTATTATAATCATTTTTTTATTATAATCTTAAACAGTAAATAATGTTGGAACATATTTTAGTATTAACAGATGAAGAAAGACATGAGAGGAAAATCATGTCTGCCGCACTCTACAAGATTTATTTAAATAGATCTGGGCCTAAACATTTAGGTGAAAAAGAAATTCCAAAGGTATAGGAGGAGATTTACTAGTTTTTTTAAACTTTCCTTATTATTAACTTGATTATTCCACAAAGTTGTAAAACATCATAGTCCAAAAAAAATCATTGTTTTGCAGGGTACACCAGACTGTTTGAAAGATTGTGCCTTTATTCTAACTGGAGTACTGGATTCGTTTGAAAAAGAAGAAATTACAAAAGCAATTAATAGTTTTGGAGGATGTGTTAAAAGTGCAGTAACAAAAAAGGTAAATCATAATTATTGTGTGTGTCGCAGTTCCACCAAAGCGATCTAAGAGCTTGGTGGCCTCCCGATCCTCTTCTCTCCTCTTGAGGGAGCCCTCAAGCTTAGTTACTCATAAACGAGGTTTAGGCTAAGCGCCATCTGCGCTCGGCCACCTCAAGCCCGGTGAATCTGTAAATGCCTCTTCAAAGCAAACAGTGGCCATTCAGTCACAAAAATAAAAAAAGAACATAATTTTATTTCTCATGTTTTACTTAAAGCATTAATTTTAGTCCCTTTCCCTCTCCATCCTTTTCTTAAGAGGGAAGGGTGGGAAGGAAAAGTGGATTTGACGGTGGAGGACGCATAGGAAGGGGAAATGTCCTCTTTATGTGCGTCTCCTCCTACGTCAATTAAAGGTAGGCAACGCATCTGCAATCGCTTTCCATTTAGGTGGATTCAGGTGGCCGCTTGCTGGTTTGCCACCTTATATTATAAAAAAAAAGCAGTCCCATTGATTTTAATTTATACTCCTTGTTAATATTTTAACAGACAAGTGACTATGCAATAAGTGGAATAAAATCAATAGGATATTTAATGGAAAAAGTTGTCAATTCCAGGTAACTCATGTCCTTGCAGGCGAGGATCCAGGGCCAGCAAAGCTGGCTAAAGCTGAAGAATTGGGAATCAAAATAATCAATGAAGATGACTTCTTACAAATGATTATAGATTTATCTAACAAAAATAAAATTACAGTAAAGGAGGAACCCAAAAAAGAAAAATCCAAGTCGCCTACAGATAAAAAAGCAAAGCATACTAAAAAAGATGTGAAAGAAATAAAAATTAAATCTAAAAGTGAAATAAAGACAGAAACGAAAATAGAAAAAATGGATACAAGTTATAGTATGAGTAAAAGTAAATCTGAAGGAACAACGGATCAAAAAGAAAATTCTAATAAAGATATAGAGAAACCAGAAACAAGCAGTACTGGTATGTTTTTTTTTATTTTCATGTTGTAATGTGGTTTTATACTGATATATGCACATATAAATCCTCATTGAGTGTAAACTCACACAACATCCCTGTATGTACAACAAATTGTACAAAGGAACACAAAACAATATACTTTCCTGCACCTCAATAAGAAAAGTAAAAAAAAAAACACATTTCTTTACTTCCAAAGACAAAGATGTGGAGACTTGTACATTTGAAAAATAAATTATTCAGTTTTTTAACCAGTGGAAACAGACTTAATTCAACATAATTGTTATTTATAGTATTTAATTAAAATACATGTTTTGCAGTTTTCAAATCCGGAGCACAGACAGTGAACACCATGTTGTGGGTCGACAAATACAAACCAGAGAGTGTTAAACAAATTATAGGTCAACATGGCCCTAATAGTAATGTTACAAAGTGAGTTTTTATACAAAAGTACCCAATTTTTGGCAATTTTTTTAAAAACCTTGGACAAGGTCATAAATAATGGAAAAACATTATATGCCTATAATTTTTTTTACCAATACACACCAATTTTATTCATTTTACGAGCCGTCGCCCGCAAACTTCTTTAGCGTAGAAATCTAGCCTAGTAAAGTTTATCCCCTTGTTTACTAGAACCGTTTTATAAAGGGGTAAAAAGGTTGTCTTTAAAATTCTCTCCATCAACTACCTTCCCAATAAAGTACTGTTAAAATCGGCCCAGCTATTTTGAAGATTACCGGGAACCGACTTGCGGACAGACAAAAAATTTTCGTTATCATCAGCACAAAACATCATCGCGAAATTTTGAATTTTGAAGTTTTTTATTATTACATTCAGACACTTTCATTTTAATTATTGCATAGGTACTACGAAATATGTCTTGAGAGTTTTAGTATCTATTTCTCATATTATATGTTAAATAATGGGTTCCCTTAGGGTCTAGACTCTGACTACTACTTCTTAATGTAAATAACACAGGTTAACAAATTGGTTGACAAAATGGTATACCAATAGAAAAGCTAAACTTCCAAAGCCAAATCCATGGGCTAAGAATGATGATGGTGGATATTATAAAGCTGCCTTACTGTCCGGACCTCCTGGTGTTGGTGAGTAATGCCTAGTGTTTTTTTTTTAGTATAATTAGATTTTTGTTAATGTACTAATATTTCCTTTAACCAATCCAACTAAGGCTAGGATATGTTTCACGACAATTGTCGAACTCTCGACCGCAAGATCACCAACCCATTAAGCTATTGGCGCTTATTATTTAAATAAAAACAGTTACACACTTTAGTTCTATGTTTTTAACTCATGCATATATAAATTCAATCATCCAAGAATCCAAATTACCGAAAATTACAAAATATGCCGTTTAAATATGATGAAAATATTAAGGGCCTACCAAATTGTAAATTGCCTAATAACAATGCAACATGTGAAATATGGAAATATCAGATTTTGTTACCTTATCTGACAGTGACACTTTTAAGCTATCTGAGCTATCAGCCAGTGGCGGGACAGGTCCTAAGGCTTTAGTATGAATTGTATTTTGTTTGAAGGTAAAACAACAACAGTGTCGTTGGTATGCAAAGAATTAGGCTTTGATATGGTGGAGTTCAATGCATCGGATACAAGGAATAAAACATTAATAAAGGAACAGATCGGTGAATTACTCACTACAACTACATTATCAGGATATGCCAGAGGTATGTAATGTTCACTTGACTATCATGGTTGACTATGGCCTAATCAGCCAAACTTAGGTCCGAGCCCCTCGGTGGGGACATATAGTGAGCTGGTGATGAATTGTGTTCAGAATTGAATGAATTTTAAATACTAGCTGTTGCTCGCGACGTCGTTCGTGAAATTACAAAATGTAGCCTATGTTACGCACTGATAATGTAACTTTTTAATGGTGAAAGATTTTTTTAAATCGGCCCAGTAGTTTTTGAGTTATTTCAATACATGCAAAGATACAAATCTTTTCTCTTTATAATGTTAATATAGATTCGTCTGCGTGAAATAAGATAGCCTATGTTACTAACAGATAAATTACTATTCTTAATTATAGTTACTGTTCTTTTAATGAATTTTATTTAAGCTTTTAAGTGGTAAAAGTTGTCAAGCACAGATTTTGTTATGAAAATGTAATAAATATAGTTATGGTATATTACAGGTGATACAAGTAAACAAGCCATATCAAAAAAACATGTTTTAGTAATGGATGAAGTTGATGGTATGGCTGGTAATGAAGACCGAGGTAAGTCTATCAAAATAACTAATAGATAATAATTTTATTATTTGGACTAGCATTTTATAGCCTGTTCTATTTTTTTTTTTAATTTCGTGACTTCAAACTTTCAACTGACATCAAAGTGATTTGATGGCTTGTTCCGTTTACCTAACCAGTTAGGTAACAAGATTTTTTTTTCCGATTTCGTAACCGGGTAGGGTGCAAATACTTTTCTATTTTCCGTGCCATCTATTACTATTATTATTATTATTAATTGCATTTTTGCGTGCCGAAGGCCCAACTTTGGTCGCCTTATGTTAAAAAATAAAGTAGTAGGTAGTAGGACTGGAATAATAAAAATCGCGAACAAACGTAAAATATCAATTAGATCGATATTAAATTGCGCCTACTATGTGGTTTTGAAATCGATAACTGATCCTTTTAACATATGATTGATGGCATGAAACTAGCAAAGTGTACCCACCCTAGCAAAAAAACTTGACTGGTTAGGAAAACGGAAAAAAAATTCGTATTACCTGACTGGTTAGGTAAATTCAGTTAGGTAAAC
This sequence comes from Papilio polytes, assembly GCF_000836215.1. Lineage (NCBI taxonomy): Eukaryota > Metazoa > Arthropoda > Insecta > Lepidoptera > Papilionidae > Papilio > Papilio polytes. Next base: position 2,289,203 of record NW_013525024.1, on the reverse strand, counting down.
ATAAGCCGATTTGATGTGTATTATTGTATATAGGTGGTCTACAGGAATTAATTGGTTTAATAAAGTCAAGTTCAGTGCCGATCATCTGCATGTGCAATGATAGAAATAGCCAGAAGATGCGTTCGCTGGTTAATTATTGCTATGACCTGAGGTTCAACAGACCCACAGTCGCTCAGATTAAGGTATTTGAGTTTCCATACAAACTATCATACTTCACACTAATATTATAAATGCGAAAGTTTAGATAGATGGATGGATGGATGGATGTTTGTTAGAGTTTGTAGCCTAAACGGCGGAACGGATTTTGATGAAATTTGGTATAGATGTAGAGAATAGTCTGCAAGAACACTTTTGTTTTTTTTTTAATTTCACGCGAACGGAGTCGCGGGCCAAAGCTAGTATAATATAATATATATAATCGATAATGTAGAGAGGAAAAATTTGTATTTTTGGATTTTAGTATGTATCGAAATAACTCAAAAACTACTGGACCGACTTCAAAAATTCTTTCACCATTAAAAGCTATGTTATCAGTGACTTAGGTTATATTTTCTTATTCCACTTAGACGAACTCGCGAGAAACAGCTCTCTTTATAAATTTCAATAGCACCTTTATGTTTGCTTATGTCAATAAAACCCACAAAATATTAATATTATCATTAGAAGTAGACCGAAATAAATGTAATGTCGTATGAGAATTATTTTGCGCTGTCTCAAACTGCTATTTAACATAATATTTTAGGTAACAATTTATAACTAGCTTTCGCTCACGTCTTTGTCCTTGTAAAAATATTTATAAACATAGCCTAATGTTACTATTAATGTACCATTCTAATGATGAAAGAAATTTCGTTATCTGTCCATTGGTTTTTAAATTAATTACATACATGAATACAAACTTATATTAGAATAGATATTATGAGCATGATTTAACACATTTTATAGTACAACAAGAAAAACTGAAATTAATTATTATTTTTCAGTCAGCGTTATTGTCGACGTGTTACAAAGAGAAGGTCAAGATATCTGGCGATGCGCTGTCGCAGTTGATCGTGGCGTCCGGCCAGGATGTCCGCCAGACTTTGCATCTGCTCTCCATATGGGCTGCCGACTCCAACCTCGCTGACACTGAACGACTCAAGAATGATGCTAAAAACATCAAGAAAGATGTCAAATTGGTAATTCATTTATTCATCACAAAGACATTTGAATAATATATAGACGAGGCATAGTGAACAAAATTTATTCATATCAGTTGTCAATGTTTGTACACTTTGTTTTCATCATCTATGTTTGTGATGGTTATATGTGAAAAATGTTGCAAGTATCAACTATGCCTCCTCTATGTATTTGAATCTTTTTTATTTATCGGGAATCGAAAATTAAATTATACGAGAAATACAAAAATCCATGCTTTAAATGGGTTTTTTTTATTATTTTCTGCATGCAATAAAATCAATTCCACGTTTAAAAAAATCACATTTTGTAATATCTGTAAAAAATATATTCTTTAAAATTCTACATTGTGTACAATATTAAAATTAACTGAGAAATATAAAAAATCTGATGGATTCTTATATTTTTTTAACATTTCGGAGTGTATTGAATATTCATATAAATAATATATTTACATAAATATGTTTTATATCTTCTCAGGGTCCGTGGGAAGCTGTAAGGAAGGTGTTTTCAGAGTCTGAACATAAGAAGATGTCAATCAATGAGAGATCTGATCTGTTCTTCTACGACTACAGCCTCGCGCCGCTCTTTGTGCAAGAAAACTACTTACAAGTCACACCACACTGTCCCAAGTAACATATTATTTATTTTTTATGATACGAATAACCCGTAAACATCTTTAGCGCGAAATAAAAAAGTTCGTCAGCTACCTTCCAAAGTCCGTTAAAATCAGCGCAGCCGTTTGAGAGATTACCTTGAACAATTTTTTTTTATTGGTCTAGTGGATTCTTATAATAGTGTAGATGAAATATAAAAAAGAATTAGAAAAAAAAAATATGATAGATTAATAATGAGGTAACAGTTTGAAATGTAATTTTTTGTCAAAAATAACACATAGGATGTGCTCATGTGTATATATTTACTTAATACGAATGAGCAGGGAGGCGGTGTTGGACCGTGTGAGCATGGCCGCGGACAGCATCAGCCTGGGCGACCTGGTGGAGGCGAGGATACGAGGCAGTCAGGCTTGGAACTTGCTGCCTATACAGGTGTGCCATTTTTAAATAATTCATTTTCAGATAAATAATGAGCTGATAAATATTCAAATACAGTTCTCTTGTAGCAAACAAATTATTGTTGTTTTTTTATACTATTTTTGATGGTCGATATCATTAACAGTAAACGAGATGTTTCTAAAGTAATTGTGTATATATCCCGTTGGGTCGTTTGATCTATAGACTGATCAGCCCAACGGGAAACTCGACTCGGCGACGTCGACTGACTTGTCGAGAATCGTTATTGCTAACTAAATGTATTTTTGACTAAGGGTGCTCTAATGTTTTGACAATAATGTGAGTTCATACAGCAAATGGTAGTACTGCTCTGTCTTATCTGGTGTAGTTAGCATGGTATGGATATGTTATGGGGAATGAATCGCATGTAACAAAGAAAATGTTAGTTATGAGTGTGGTACGCCGGTAAAGGAGTGGGAAGAGATGGATGTATTGCGTGAAAGGTGACATGATCAAGAAAGGTGTGATGACTGAGAAGATGCATGATAGAGTTATTTGGAAGACAAAAACCCAGTGTACCCTAAGGGGGTAGGAGGTGTTTTTTTTTTGCTCCTGCCGCACTCGTCGCTCCCCTGACATATATTCCTAAGGGATTAATTTTCAAAAAAAGTTTCCAGTGTGTCCGAATTTGGAATTAGTTAGGGGTGATTTTTTTTTATGAGATGATGATTAATGAGTGTTGTAATGTTGTCAGGCGATGTACAGCTCCGTGATCCCGGGGCAGGCGATGGCGGGGCACGTGGCGGCGCAGATCCAGTTCCCCGGCTGGCTCGGGAAGAACTCGCGCGCCGGCAAGCTGCGCCGCCTCGCGCAGGAGATACACGCGCACACCAGGCTCAGGTGAAACTGGATTCTAAAAATATCAAATACGTTTGAAAATTATCTCTACTTTCCAAAAAATAATAACCATCTTACTTTATAAAAATGTCGACTAAATGAACAAAGCCTGCAAGAATCGGTCACAAAACCAAAGTCTCTAGATAAAAATACGAAATAATAAATTTGTTAAATCTACGTGAGATATTATCAAAAAAAATTAAGAACAGCTAACAAAGGCTTACTTCTGATGATCATTGTCCTGAAGATGGATTCTCGAAACTAATCGGTTTCTTTATCAGAGTTTAAATTTGGTGATTTCATTATTTTGTATATTTCAGCACCTCCGGTTCCAAGTCTTCAATATTCCTGGACTACGCTAGTCACCTGCGCGAGGCGGTGGTGGGGCCGCTGCTGACGCATAAGGCTGACGGCATCCAGCAGTCCCTTGACATCCTGGAGTCTTACCACCTTCTGAGGGAGGATTTGGACTCACTCATAGAACTGTCTCTGTGGCCCGGGCAACGGAATCCTATGATATTGATTGATTCTAAAGTAAATTAAATTATATTTCACTTACACAGATTGCACTAGCTGATAAAGTTATTCACCCTGATCCTGTTGAATTTGTAAATTAACTTAACGTTACAGTATTCGGCTATAAGTTATTTCAACATTTTTTTTTAATTTCGAAATTTTGAAAACTACTTCTGCGATTGGCGCTAATTTACAGTAGTGACAGTTAAGCATTTTTGTTTAATTTTCTTCTGCTTAGGATCCTTGTTTATGAATGTATTAAAATGCATCATTTAAATTTATATTTTACACTGTCCAAAATTTTTTTCATTAACGATTATTAATTTATTTATTCACACAAGAGAAAAAAAAAACGACATTCTCACATATTTCTTATATGTACACCTCATGGACATTTAAAAAATATATAGACAAGGCATGAACAATTTTTTATTGCCAGAACATTGGTGTAACGAATGTCAATGATGTAGGTGAAGGCATCAATGACCCGTCTCTACAACAAGCGAGCGGGCGCGCTGCCGTACGCGGCGGGCGGCGTGCGGCGCGCGCGCAACAAGGACGACGAACACGAGTTAGAGCAGGACGAGGATATCCCTGATGTACAGGAAGATAGCGACCCGGAGAACGACGCTATGATCAAGGTAATCATACTAATATTATAAATGCGAAAGTTGAGATGGATGGATGGATGTTTGTTAGAGTTTGTAGCCTAAATGGCAGAACGGATTTTGATGAAATTTTGTATAGATGTAGAGGACAGTCTGGAAAAACACATAGGCTACTAACTTTTGTTTTTTTTTAATCTACATATCAGCTCAAGGTTTACATGTGATAAATCTACCTGTCTACGTACCCTTCTGACGGCCGAATTCGATGAAAAATCGAAGCGACCACAATCTACAGACATCCGCAGTTGCAGATGCATTGCCTACCTTAAATTGATGGAGGAAGAGATATATGTAAAGATGATGTCTCCTCTTCCACTGCTTCTCCTGCATCAAATCCTCTTTCTAAACTAAAAGTAGACTAAAATGAACTAAAACGGCAATTTTAGACAAAAAATAGACTGCCGAACCTTGAGCTGCCGAGATTTTTGTTAAAAAAAATTATACCTTACAGAATGTGTTCCAAGTACAAGCTATTTTAAAGCATCTTGTACTATTATTAATATCCAATTTACTTGATTTTACAGAAAAAGAAAGTCAATACAGATAAAGCAACACCTAAAGATAAACCGAGCTCAAGTAAAGAAAAAAAGAAAAAGAAATAATTTTACTAACTACAATGTACTACTTGAATGCCAATACCAAATTCTTGTATATTCTCTGATAACAGTCCAACATGTAAAATATGTGATGAAAATATCCGATTTTGTGTCTAGTGCCGTAATGTTTAAGCTATCTGAGCCTCTATCAGCCAGTGGTGGGACATGCCCTAAATGATATTAAATTGCATAAAAATGTTTCCTACAAATCCTTGCCCAATGGTACAAATACAGTATTAATGTTTTAAAACCTCACTAATTACAGTTTTAACTGAACAGTCAAAATGTACAGTTAAAACTGATGTGTGTACGATTTACAAAGTAAAATTAGAATCTCATTCTATTTTTTTTTTTATTCCTAAGATGTGATTTATTACTTTTTTGAAGATCATGTTCATAAACCATATTTTATAATTGAAATTTTAAGTACTCTAGTTTGAACAAAGTATGATCTATACATCCCTGACAATTCCTTTAAATTAAATAGATCTATGCAAGCAGCACTTTTTACTTTTGAATTAAAGCAATAGTTTTTTACGTTGTTAAATAATTTAATGTACCTTTTTTATTTAAACATGGTTTTTCAGTACCAAAAAAATAATACAAGGTTTTTAACATGGAAGTTTTTTATTTGAAACATTTCTTCATTATTATAGTTTATATAATTAATGGGTGTTTGATTATGTTTAAGAAGTAATTAAGTTGGTAATAAAGGTTTTTTTCAAAGTAGTTGCTTATTTGATATTCAAATATTTGCAGCACCGACCACTAAGATGTATGAATGTTTTGTTATGCTTCAAATACAAGTAAATAAATATATGTATTGTTTCATTTTCATCTAATATTATATCTCCTTTACATCCTTAAACAACAGGTATTTATAAAACGTTACTGTAGTGTTTAGAGGGTGTGACAAAAGTTTTTAAGTAATTTTTCTGGATATACTTGATTGGTCTATTTATTATTAAATAATACAAACAACATTGCTTACTAGCCGTGCACAGAAGTTACAATGACACAAGTAAATAATAAAACAAATCATAATATAACCAAGTTTATTACATAATTGCCACTAATTTCACGATTCTGCTCTGTTCTTTTTTAATCCTTGCGAATTTTCGCTACTCTAGGGTCGTCAGGTCTCATGATTAAATAAACCTGTTTGTATCTTTTGTTATCTCCATCCCTTTTATTGTAATTATAAACACCTAAACATCCTAAGCCAATACCAACGATAGCAAGGCCTGTGGATGCCATCACTTCTGGAATTTCATGCCAACCTTGTTGGAAAAGTTGTCCAATTGTTCTTCTTGTGGCCGGAGCAGCCATTTGTGAAGCCGTATACAAATTTTGCTACCAAATTGGGGCGTAAAAAATGGGATTTTCTTCTCTTCGATGAGGTTTTGTCTTGGTTTTGATACTTCTTACTATTTCAAATGTCAGCTAGTTGACAGTTGACACACACTGTCATATGTGACAGTAAAATTAACAGCTTGGTCCTTTTGATTTTAATTAACAGTTGGCTGTAAGTCTTTTAGCCATTTTTTTCGACAAAACAACTTAAAAACAATAAATCTTGAGATTTGACCAGTAATTTTAAGCAAGCTGGCGCGAATAAAATGTAACAATAACTAAGCTATAGACGACGGTTTTTATACATTTGCAGCTGAACTTGTATGTTTATAACCAGTACAAGAGATAGTAAAGAAAAGTAAATTGTTACTAGAATTTGACAAATACAATTAATTTGACAAGGCGATAGACCCAATATTTTAAATCGACATAAAATTTTATTCTGTAAACGTCCAATATGCCGATGCCTAAGACAATTGGTCATCAAATTAAGTTCGCTAATACTTTATCAGGATTGATCAGGCGAGGTTGGTGGGAAATTCCAGAGATTATGGGTTCAAGTTGTATGGCTGCGATCGGAATTGTTCTTGGTATTGTTGGAGTCTATAACTATGAACAAAGAAATGGAGATAATAAGGAGTTCAAATCTGTATATATGATTATGAGACCAGATGATCCAAGAGTCTGTCTTTTAAATAATCCAGTTTATACAAAATATAAAAGATTTTAAGTTTAGTAAATACAGTTTGTAGACGAAATGGCTCATTTATTGTATTATCTCATGGAGGTTGCCAATTCATAATAATTTTAATCGTATTTAGAACTATTGTGCAAAGAAGTATACCTTAGCATTTTAGTATTAAAACGCACCTTAAATGTATCGCGAACCATTATTTCTAGGCTTATTTTATTGTTCATATTAACAATTATGATCAATAACATGTATTAAAAGCTTCTAAGTAATAAGCGTAGAAAGTGCGTCTGCACCGTGGCAACTTGGTGGCAACCGAGGGTCTTAAAGACCTTTGGCATTGTTGCCATATAAAATGTGAATGAACGTGCCAGAAACTTAAGATGAACGCTGCTAGACTGCTCAACGCAAAATGACATTGGTTGACGTTTGAAGGTCACGCGATAATTTTCAAACAAAATAAGTTTGCATGTCTGATAAGTTTTCAGTTTAGTTAAATCAGCATTACTGCGGTAAGATTACTTTATAAAAAAATGGCTTCGCGTTTTGCCGGTGTTGAGCAAGGACCTCCAATCGAAGTCTTCCAACTTAATAAACGTTTTATCGATGACACATTTAAAAATAAAGTCAATTTAACAATTGGGGGTAAGTTTAAAAATGTTTAACTTTTTAATATAAATTGTTTTAAATTCGTATCATCGAAGTGTAACATTCATATTGATTAAAATTTTGAATACACAATTCATTATGTAACCGGCCGGTAGGTTCTTGTTTTTATTTATTGATGTAAATATTGTATTTATTTATTCATTATTTAAAATTTTAGATTATGTATGAAAATAATTTGTATAATTTAGGTTGATTACAGCATAGCTTTATGAAGGTCAAATCTTTACCTAAACTATAATCTACAAATGACTCAACTTAAATAATTTTCCCACATTCACTTGAGCTCTTTGACTATTATGAGGATGGGTGTAATTAAGTCAATCTATCCAAACATAATGTTCTGTATTTATTAAGAACTTTTCATGGTTATGTTAAATTAAATAAACATAAGTAAGCAGAAAGCATTTCAAGATTTCAGTACTAAATTTTACTAGCATTTTTCAATATGTCAAATGTATTTTTATGGATGTTAGAAAGCTTCCTATTATATAGAAATACTTGTTTTACATTGAATATGCTCTGAAACTACAGAACTGATTCAAAAAATTTTACAATTAAAACCTATATAATCATTGAATTACATAGTCTATATTTTTAGTAGATTTTTCTTTAATTTTTCAGTATAATATTAAATGTGTTAATAATGTCAAGATCACAAAACATGGAATATCATACTTATGTATTAATCATTTTACATATTGATTTATTTTCCTTTAATGTAGCATATAGAGATGAAAATGGTAAACCATGGGTGCTGCCAGTGGTACGCAGAACAGAAAAGCAGATGGCAGAGGATGACTCCTTGCTACATGAATATCTACCAGTACTTGGTAAGAATCGCCTGATGAGCCCTTTTTCATGAATGTTACTTAGTTTGGTATATGTTGATGAATTGTTAACTTAAATTGTAGGTTATTTCCCAAGAGTTGTTTTAGTTTGAGGTAACTTAGAACAACAGTATAATATAAAATGCAAAGACAAATTGTTCATGTTTATTATTCTATAGTAGTACCTAAGTTCTAGCATCCAAATCTTCTTAATAGGAACCTGATATTTAAGAAATGAATTTGAGGGCTCTGACATTGCTTATCTTACTAATATAAATGTGAAAGTTTAGATAGATGGATGGATGTTTGTTAGAGTTTGTAGCCTAAATGGCTGAACACATTTCAACGAAATTTTGTATAAATGTGAAGAATAGTCTGAAAAAACACATAAGCTACTCACTTTTGTTTTTTTTGATTCCACGCGAACAGAGTCGCGAGCGAAAGCTAGTATATGATACAGATTAAATAAAAGGTAATAATTTTTAAAACAATTAAATGACTTAAATATAAAGTTAATATAAGAAGTGTTTGTTTATGTGTAAATGGATGTACAAATTATAATTGTGTATACACAAATTTCTATTCTTGTATGTTTATGTTATCTGTTGACAAAGTGATAAATAATATAAATAGAAGAGTAAATAGAATTTTTAGTTGGACAGTATCCAGCTATGCAGTTGTTTATGAGGAACTATGCCAACTAGTTATTTTTACAAGTTACCATGTCTATATTGGTACAGTTATAAAAAGTAACTCTATTTTAAACATGAATTATTTACAAGTAACTTAATAGATTCAGTGTCATGGGAATGCCTTTCTAGATTTTTTATGCGAAAATAATACAAGTTTATTGGAAAACTAATTACCTTATTAAAACATTCGTGAGACATTATACTATATGATTTTTAACACGCCTAAAACTCACGTGGGGACTTTCGGTGTAGGCACCGACCAGTTTCTCATACACCGAAAGTTCCCACGTGAGTTTTAGCCGTGTTATAAATCATATATTATTGGAAAACAGTTTTAATAAACAAATGAAAGACTGCAGTGTATTTATGTAAAAATACTAAATTATTAACTGAAATATGTTTGTTATCCTAAACATATTTTTTTAAATCCTACTCATGATGCTCCATTTCATTAGTTAACAAAGATTAATCAATGAAAGAAATTTCAATCGAAATAGATTGAAGTCAACGTTTTTATCTGACTTTAATCTAAAATTACATTAGTTCATTTCAAAACTTATCTCTCCGAGTATTAGCTAACAATACCTCATTAGCTATCGTCTTATCTTGTTAGTGATAGGTTATCGGAATAAAACCATAGATTTTTAGTAGCCTATAACAAATTTACATCAACAATTGATATTAGACTTCATAAGATATGAAATAGAGTACATTTTACAATGTACGTGTCGTGATATCGAAACTTGCCGAACAGTACGTCAAGTTTATCTTTATTTTTGCATAACAGTAGCTGATGATGTCAAGGTTATTAACCCTGCAATAAAAAAAGAATTAAGGCACCTAAGATCTTAAACTTTCTAAGTGAAATAGTAAGCCATGTTGGTTGTCTAAAGATATTAAATAAAAGACCAACTTTATGAGATACCCCGATTTATCTTGGGAATACAAAGAAAGGATTATCATTCAAAACTCTTAAGATAATTTTAAACTATTGTATCTTTTGCGTGCAATTTGGCACAATTACGAGAGCGAACGGACGAGGTACGGGCAACTGGAATTGACACGAAGGCCACGAGCTCGATAACAATAATGACCACAAATGATTCATAGAAATATTTTTTTAGAATTTTGACAACATCGAAACATCAATATCACGTCGTTAAACAACTTATTTTGTGACTCCTTAACAACACTTGGAATTCTAAAAACTCTTGTACCGTTGAAATAATCTTAAAATTCCGATACTAAGGAATCTTTGGCTAATTGTAGCCTGCAACCTCTTCTCTCCATCACCAGCAAAAGCTAGTATAATGTTGGTTATATTAAGGGCGCTGTTAATTGTTATGTTGTATTCCAGGCTTGGACCAGTTTACGTCAGCGTCAGTGTCGATGTTGCTAGGAGAAGATAACCCCGTGATCGCTGAAGGTCGTGTAAGTATTTTGTACTATTATAACAACCAAATATAGTAGAACCCAGCATTTAGCAATATATATTGTCAGTTGATTGTTAATCCACATCCTAATGGAAGTACAGTCGCGGAAATCCGCGGTGTACCTTTAAAAAAATGCCTTGTTCATTGCAACGAGACAAACTCCGCTTCTTCCTACAAATAACTAATTAGCAGTGAGTGCAAATGAAGGGATAATAATGAAAAGAAACTTTCCGTATTTCACCAACCGAGTTCTTTTCGTACAGATATATTTATAAGCTGCGTTGTATTGGTTTCATTCCGCGTCTCGTTTCAAATGTTCAAACTATTGTAACTTTTAAGGTGGAATACCGCCAGTTTCCCTGATTGTACTTGAGTACTGTTTGATATCTTCCAATCATGTTGGATTAACTCATCCAGTTATGTAAATGTTTACACAAACATTATCTTGACGCAAACACGATGATGTGACGATCGATACTTGATACGTTTATATTGAGTAACGAATGATCGAATGTGATGAAATAAAGCAGCGAGTGTTGGTAAATAAGCAATCGAACCGATATTTACATTAAATAAACGTATTTAAATTAATGTATGTTTTTTCTTATCAATAACCGACGAGCAGCAACTTCTTTATCGGAATGTAGGTTTTTCATACAATTATGTTAAGATCCGTTATGGTATGAGCCAGATATATGAGCTATGGTAAAAAGCTGTAAATTAAAATGTCCTAACCCTTAAGCCTGATTTTTAAAGCGATGTACAAAATGTAAAGTGTACCCATTAATGCTCTTTTTACTAACGCGCTACAGTAGTAAAAAATCAAAACGATATTTTGATATATTTTCGTGATAGCTTCTTTATGTTTTCTAACTTGAAGATTATCTGTCAAAGGTATGTTACCTTTAAACAGCCAATTATCAAATATGAAAATTCAGGTATTTAAGGGTTAATTGACCTTTTTAAATGTGCCCATGCCCTTAAGGAATATAGACTTTATAAAGATTTTTCGTATGTTAGGCATTCGGTGTGCAAACGCTGTCAGGCACTGGAGGTCTGCGTGTGGGTGCGGAGTTCCTCAACAAGCATCTTAAGTACACCACATTCTACTACTCCGACCCGACATGGGGTAAGTGGAATCTTCTTCTTCTTCTTCTTGAAGTTCATAGCTACACGGCTCGTTGGCTTCTTAAGAGCCGCAAGTCTCTTTGGCTTTTTAAGTGTGGCTCTAAATTTTTAACATTTTGTAAGTAGATGCCAGCACATTGATTACATTTATAACAGTTTGTAATATTCAATATAAGTCAGTATGTAATATTGTTTTATTTGGTGTACTACTATGTACTGTGATGTAAATTTACTAAACAAATAGATATAGCTCCCAACATCTTTTTAATTTTTATATTTTATTCTTTGGTTAATAAGTTTGCTGCCCACTGTCCTAGTGTAGGTTTTATTTTATTTGTAATTCTTCAATATATAGATAGATGGATGTTTGTTAGAGTTTGTGACCTAAACGGCTGAACGGATCTAGATCAAATTTTGCACTGATGTACAATAGTCTCTAAGCATACATAGCCTATTTACTTTTGTTTTAATTCCACGCAGACTGAGTCGCGGGCGACAGTTAATCTATGAATGAAATGTGAATGTTTATATAC
>NW_013525024.1:2270666-2274221 GCF_000836215.1 Papilio polytes | reverse complement strand
CCAGCCGTTTCGGAGATTACCCGGAACCAACGCGGCTTGCGGACAGACAGACAGACAGACAAAAAAAAACTAAATTCGATTTTCGTTATCAAGGCAAATACACCATCTTCCCGAAATCTGGAATTTTTCTTTGGATATTACAAACAGACACTCCAATCTTACTAATATTATAAATGCGAAAGTTTAGATGGATGGATGTTTGCTGCTGAACGGATATCGATGAAATTTGGTATAGATGTAGAGGATAGTCTGAAGGAACACATAGGCTACTCACTTTTTTTTTTAATTATACGCGGACGGAGTTGCGGGTGAAAGCTAGTTTTATTATATGTATAGGTACATGTCCCATGTACCAATAAATTATCCTTAAAAATGCTATTCCTCTAGTATTTTTTCCTTAACCCTTTATCCGATAGCGCCCAATGTGACGAACTAATTTAAAAAATCTACTGAACTAGTTTAGAGAAAAATGCGTGAGATTTTTGATTTTAGTGTAATGTTTTGCTACAAAAAAACTACCTCAAAAGTATGAAAAAATCGTTAACGAAAATATTTTTTTTTTATATTTACTTGTAAACATTTCTTTTCAGCATGCCAAGTCCTAAGTTATGAAGCTGGACAAAGGTAATATAATATTTACTTAGTCTGACCCCGAAGGTGATGGAAGCTTTGGTAAAGGTATAAGGGAATCTAAATGCTGGTTAAAACGGCATTTAAGTATGTAACAGCGTCTGAAATGCTACGTTTACCCTTTAAGATGGTGCGTACAACTTTGACCAAACTATCGCACAACCGTTGTCTCGCTTGTTTCTATGAGCTTCTAAAGAGCGCAACTACTCGATTTTTAGTAATGCAACTAAAGAGTTGATATTGCTGCAAAACAATCGCACAAGTGTCATGCGATAGTTTAGTCAAAGATATGCGCCTGCTCTAAATTGCATTAAAAAGACGTCAGATTGGAAGCGCTTAGAAAACAGTCTTGAAAAATAGATTCAATATTAGGTCGTTATACTAAATCAGTGATTCTCAACCTTTTTTTTGTTGCAACACATATTTAACGATTTCAAAATTTGACGGCACTCAAAAAAATTATATTTACTTACTACAACACATTGCATAAATAGTGAAATGTGCAAAACTAGCTGTTTCCGTGCGACTTCGTCCGCATGAAATTATGAAAATTTTATTTTATTGTTTACATGTCTGAAATTACCGATAGCAAATGTCAAAATGACATGACATGACAAACCTTGGCAATCTTGCTTCCTTGATGTTGGCAGCAACTTATAGTCTCTTTCCCACATTAGGGTTTTTATCCAAAATATTTACCCCATAAGTTTAATGACGTGAAAATATATAGCCTAAAGCATGACGTAAGTGTAGGGCTTTTTATTAAAAAAATATTCAAAAATATGCTGTAATTGCTGACATCTTAGGCAACAAAGTGTATGTTTACGCTTTATTATAATATATGGAATATAGATTTGGCGACACAGTGGTTGAGAAGCACTGCACTAAATCACCATAATTTTATGACCGACTTCCCAAAACGAGGAGGAAACGAAAGGTACTCAATTCGTCTGCATTTTCTTATAGAAAATTTAGTCCAGTTTTCTATTTTTGAATTTATTAAGTTGGTGTAAATAATGTGTAAAGATGGTTATAAGGTTGGAAAATTAAACAATTTTATATCTTCATTCGTCTTTTATTCATTATATTTACTTACATTAATAGTCGTATGAACAAATATTGTATACAAAAGTTTATACATATTGTAACTTCACAGTTAAATACATAATAATAATTATTATCGATTCACTAATAATTTGAACTATGACTCCATGTCTTCGGTCGCGGCGGCTGGGATTCTTGGTCCAAAGCGGTTCAGTACTGTAAAAATATAGAAAATTAAGTAATATTGTAATTTTTTTATATTATAATACTGCTAAATAAATGTATACTTTTGAATACACATAATGTGAAAGTATGAAATGAAAGATTAAAAAAATAAACGCGCTATAAAGTTAAACTTAGGAATAAACTGAGTATAAGCAAATACCATAAACAACTCGACGACTTAAAAACCTCAATAACTTCAAAAAATAATATGTTCCCTTCCTATCAGAGCCAAAAATCTCTATAACAAAGACCTTTGATAACTTAAAACCTCTATAACTTAAAACATTTTGTGTTTCCCTTGGATTTTAACTTATTATGGTTCTATTGTAGAATACTAATAGTGTTTTGAAAAGTGTTGGACGTGGTTTTATTATTTTATTTGTTTGCTTTATTTCCTGCTACTGTAGTTCAGTAACCTTGTTGCCTTTGTAGTTACATCTTTTTTTAAATTGTTTACCATTTTTTTTGGTTTTGTTTTTTTAAACATATATGTATATGTCGCAATCAGAAAACAAATCAATTCGAATGTAAGGCATAATTAGAACACGAGCGTCGTCAAGCGACTTTCGTGAGAACTTAGATTATTCTGAAAATAGGGATCGTTGTGAGAACATTGTTTGAACAATATGAGCTTGGTAGTATGATGATATCCTGACTGAGGAATATAGTGAATGTGTTCATGGAATGCGACTTTACCTATGGCCGCCCACATGTGGTCTCGAGTAGTAGTAATTCTGATATGAAGCCGACATATATGTGTTTTGTTATTGCGTGTTGGGTGGTTTCTTGTGTGTTACCTTGTTCATTAGCGGCGAGGTCGATCATCTCGATGTGGCACTGCTTGTTGTCGCCGCCCAGCGCCAGCGCGAGCGGCGCGTCGGGGCAGCTCGCCGCGCACAGGCACTGCCCCGACCTGTTGCTGCGCATACTCACTTGCGTCGCACCTTGGCTGTAGTTTTTATATAAGTATACACAACAGCTAACTTAATCACACAATTTCATAGGAAAATGGAATATGCGTGTATTTTTTTTCTTTTTTTTTAAATGATTCTACTTGTTATAAAATAACCAGAAAAAATGACGTGAAAATATTCAACCATTGAGCTAAAAATAATAAAATAAAATTACGACCATTTTCGAGCGACTAAAACGCGACCGGAGTTGTTAATAGACAATTGACGTAAATCGTCTTATTCCATCCATAACATACGCTCAGATGTAACTTCGACATAAAAAACAACCAACTTCTCAAGGTCAAAAATTAAAAATCGATTCATTTTTATTGTTCCTGGTACAAATAAGTGGTAATTAATAATTCTATTCATTATTTTTTTATTTTAATGTTGGTTTTGATATCGTGTGTACAGTAAAATACTTCAAGAGTGTATTTCTATATAAACTAACGTAAATGAACTGTGTATTGTCAAAACAGGGACGCCATATTAGATAAGGCACTTGCTTCCACCAATAATAGTGTGCGTTTTAGAACTTAGCGAGGGAATTTGGAAAAAGACACTTTTTAATGATAAATTTTGCCACTAAATCATATTATATTAAAAAAAAATCTTTGCAGGAATGTTTTATAGTAATAAAGTATACTTAAAAAAGTTTGGTGCAATTTGGCGTCATATGCATATTGCCTATTGCAAATGTCAA
>NW_013525024.1:2268128-2270390 GCF_000836215.1 Papilio polytes | reverse complement strand
TTTATTTTAAAGTTGGTTTTGATATCGTGTTTACAGTAAAAAACTTCAAGAGTGTATTTCTATATAAACTAACGTAAATGAACTGTGTATTGTCAACGCAGCGACGCCATATTAGATAAGCCACTTGCTTCGACCAATAGTGTGCGTTTTAGAACTTAGCGAGGGAATTTGAAAAAGACTCTTTTTAATGATTAAATTTTACCAGTAAATCACATTATATTAAAAAAAATCTTTGCAGGAATGCGTTTTTATAGTAATAAAGTTTGGTGCAATTTGGCGTCACATGCATATTGCCTATTGCAAATGTCAAAATGACATGACATGATGTCAAACCATGGCTTCTTTGCTTCCTTGATGTTGGCAACAACTTATGGTCTCTTTCCCACATTAGGGTTTTTATCCAAAATATTCACCCCCTAAGTTTAATGGCGTTAAAATGTATAGTCTAAAGCGTGACGCAAGTGTAGGGCTTTTAATTAAAAAAAGAATTATTCAAAAATATACTATAATTGCTGACATCTTAGGCAACAAAGAAGTGTGTGTTTACGCTTTATTATAATAGTATAGATAGATAGGTAGATAGAAGATATAGACTATAATTGCGAAAGTTTAGATGGATGGATGTTTGTTAGATTTGTAGCCTAAACGGCTGAATGGATTTCGATGAAATTGGGCATAGATGTAGATGAGTGGCAGAACACACATGCTACTCACTTTTGTTCTTTTTAATACTACTCGGACGGAGTCGCGGGCGAAAGCTAGTATTTGTATAAATAAATATATTACCTGGTGACATCCCATGTCTTGAGAGTACCGTCAGTGCTGGCAGTGATCAAGAGGCCGGGAATTTGCTGGCTTAATATCAGTCCTGATATACAAAAATATTTTACTAAGAGACGAAATGTGGCCCCAAACTTCGTTAGCGCAAATTAGGAATATTGTTACGCTATTTCGACAGCGCAGGATTAAAAAAGTAGTCTATAATATGCCCGTCTATGTGTTCGGTGAAGAAATTCAAAGATATTTGTGAAGTCAACCAACCCGCAGTGGGCCAGCGTGGTTGACTATGGCCTGGTCACCCTTACTTAGGGTAGACTCTGAGCCCCTCAGTGGGGACGTATATTGAGCTGGTGATGATGATGATGATGATGTGTTCCCCTTAAGTGAAAGTTCGGTCGAAATCGGTCCAGCCGTTTCTTAGTTTACCCGGATCAAACGCATCTTGCGGACAGACAGACAGACAGACAAAAAAAAATCGTTTTTGGAATTTTTTTGACATCAGACACTCCAATTCTATTATATGTATATTTAGATAAATAAACTGAAAAAGAGCATTTACAAAAATAACAAAAAGTACTACAAATAAATCTGAAAGAAATTAAGCATTTGTAAGGAGGTTATTTACCAGTGACTTCCTTCTCGTGAGCATCAATGGTCCAAAGCGGCAGATCCTGTCTGCAGTCGACATACGCCACTTTACCTACGTTGTTACTCATCTAATAACAAGAAACATTTTTTTTTAATTTTCACAGGGGGCTTTGTCACATGATGATAACGCCCCATAAGTCTAAAACTTACAAAACTCAATTATCCAACTGTTTTCTTAAACAGATGTCGGCCAACTTAAATACCATCCCGGCCTCGTCCGTAAACAGGTAAGCCAGGATAGTGTTTAAGTGACCGACATTACATCAAAAAAAAATCTAAATGAAAATCTATAGGAAAGATAATTCGTGTCTATTGACCAGAGATGTACATAATAGTTTTAAAAAAGAATTTAAATAGACAATGCAAAATACAAAATTGACTAGCGAAAATCAATATGACTTCAATGAAACTTAAAATACAAAAACATTATTATTACATGATACAAGTAATCTTAGTAATATTAAAAATGTGAAAGTTTAGATAGATGTTTGTTAGAATTTGTAGCTTAAATTGCTGAACGGATTTCAATGCAATTTGGTATATATGTAGAGCATAGTCTGGAAGAACACATAGGCTAGTTACTTTCCTTAAATTCCACACGGTCAGAATCGTGGGCGAAAGCTAATATTTTACTAAATCTAAGCTAATCTGAGATTGCTGCCCCTACTCTAACATTTAGATGTAAGAATGGTGATAGAACTAATACTTGGATTTTTTTAATTCAATTGTGAATATAGTATGTAAAAAAAATAATTATTACACGAGGAAAGATTTGTTTTTATGTATGTATTGAAATAACTCAAAAACTACTGGTTTAATTTCAAAAATTCATCC
>NW_013525024.1:2240974-2267602 GCF_000836215.1 Papilio polytes | reverse complement strand
CTAAGGAAGAGGAAACATTTAAGTTCCATTGTATGAATTAACTGCTACGATCTCAGAAAACAAAAAGGAAATTATTAGAAGAGTAGTAGATATTTATAAATTACTTTGTCAGTGAAGCAGTTGATCTTGGTGTGCGGCGTGCCTTGGTCCAGGTCCCACAGCAGCACCGTGTTGTCTGCGGACCCGCTCGCCAACACATGTCTGCAATAAAACATAGTCTCAAAATCACAAATACTCACAAATTATATCACTAAAGAGAAAGTGAACAAAAAAAACATACAGACGAATTGAGTACCTCCTTTCGGTCAAAAAAGTTGTATACCTGCCATCCTATTTTATCTAACCAACATATATAATTGTAATCTTTTTATTATTATAAATGCGAAAGTTTAGATGGATGTATGGATGTTCGTAGAGTAGAGAAAAATCACTTCAGATATAACAAAGCCGAGACATAAAAAAAAACAAGAACTTAACAGTCCACTTTAACTTACAACGTTAAAATTTAAGTTAAATATCTAACTTACGTGAAATTTTTATTCCATGATAGATCAAGTACGGCATCTTTATGACCAACACGTTTGATTTTTTTCTTCTTATTTGGTTTTTTGCCCAATTTGAATGCTGGCTCTAGACAGTTCTCAATGTCTAAGTCCCATACTTGTATGACTGGATCCATACCACCCAATGCACATAAATTACCTGTAAAGTCATAGAAAGAGAACATGTGAGTCGATAGGAGGCTTTAGGAGGTGAACGTCAAACCAAAGAGACTTCACAAATGTAATATGGATATAAAATTTCATTTATGTCTTTGACCTAGCCTTAATCATCCGGCTCGAAGGACCATGTTTAAATGAGAATAACAAATAAATCAGGAATTTTAAATTTAATATGTGAGTACCATTTTTATAAAAAAACAGGATGACAGGTGACATTAGATTCCTATTTTAAATATATCTTCTTTTTAATCATAAACATCCACAGTGTCTCCGAAGTGTACTAGAAAGACGAATAGTGAATTTAGGAAATCGATTAACTAAAATTATCAATAGAAATTTCTTTTATAATTCATAGATTCAACTATAGAGTAAAATAGGTTTAAAAAAAACATTACTTGGGAATTCTCAAAGCTAATTAATTAAAGATGTAACTTGCAAGCACAGATACAATGGCGGATCCAGGGGGGGGTCATGGGGATCATGACCAGACCCTGAGCCGGTTGGTCAAGAGCTTGACAAAATATATTAACATAATTTTCAAGCTTTTGACTTAACAACTATGTGATCCCTGGCGCCAAAGCTGGATCCGCCCTTGCACGGATAATACAAATCTACACAAGTATAAGAAACTTACCCGGTTGTGGATCGCTTGGATCATAACTGAGCCACTCAATACAGAGAGGGAACCACGGCAGTATGATGTCATGATGCACATAGAATGAACCCTCCTCTTTATTGAAAACTAAAAAATAATATCAGAAAGGTACATTTATTTATCATCATCAACTCACCATAGGTTACCGCTGAAGGCTTTGGAGCCTATCCTAAATTAGGGGATACAATTCTTACTTAGTGTAAAGTTAAATTTAGGAATAAACTGAGTATAAGCAAAATTTGTACTGATATTTTCTTATAATTATTTTATTACAAGTTTAACTTTATACTGCTTTTATTTGTAAGGCTCTAAAAGTGTACAGTAAATTTTAATTTATACTAATATAATAAAGCGTAAACACACACTTTGTTGCCTAAGATAGCATTTACAGCATATTTTTGAATAATTTTTTCCTTAATAAAAAACAATATCCTTACGTCATGCTTTAGGATATATGTTTTCGCGCCAATTAACTTAGGGGGTTAATATTTTGGATAAAAACCCAAATGTGGGAAAGAGACCATAAGTTGTTGCCAACATCAAAAAAAAAGATTGTTAAGGTTTGTCATATCATGTCATTTTGACATTTGCTATTGATAATTTGACAATTTTCATTATTTCATGCGGATGAAGCCGCACGGGAACAGCTAGTTTATTCATAAGACATCAAGATTAAAATTAAGACAAAAGCAAGCGGTATCTGTAAATCCTAGAGCTTAGTTGTAATGGTACAAGTAGTAGTAAATTAACAAAAATCTGCTAATAATTTAAGAAAAACAATCATAATGTGTTCAAAATATGGATACCACTTACTGTGGACTTCTAAAACGCTGGCATCACTCTCCACATGGCCAACCAGTAGCAGATTGTCTGTTGGCTTGATTATATCATCCTCTTCATCACTGTCCGGTCCTTCTGTCTGCGTAAAACAGAGCAGGGTTCATTTTACTACATTTACATCAACATTAACAAATCTATACTAATATTATAGAGAGGAAAGATTTGTACATTTGTATTTTTGTATGTATTTGATTCATGCAAAAACTACTGGACTGATTAAAAAAAATCTTTCACCATTAGAAAGGTAATTTATCTGTAACACAAGCTATAATTTTTAACTCATGCAGATGAAGTCACGAGCAACACCTAGAGTTAAATATAACATCATGAATTTTGAATCTTCTTTTCAATGTATTTATTTAGCTTTAAACTGCTATTTCATCCATACATTCAAAAACATCCTAGTATGTAGCCTACGTTTTCTTATACATTATGTTCTACATCTGTGCCAAACATTGAGATTCCAGTTGTTTTGAGCTATGCAGAAACGTCTATTCATCCAAACTTTTGTATTCACAACATTACTATGAAATATCTTTTCTAAATAAGTTTATAAAATATATATACTAATATACAGCTATGTTAAAATTATTATCACTTACTCTTATCTGAACATCTTCACTGAGGTCTCCTAAGTTAGGCAAAGTTGCCACAGTACCAATACCAATAGGGTTGGCTGTTACTGAAAATTGCAATAATCTTATTTATTATTACTTGTCATTCATCGAGTGTGAACATGAAGTCTGAGCATGATAACATAGTTTATGCCATCCCTAAACATTTGAAGTTTCTATTGGTAAACTAAAGGCCTAATAATTATGGGATTTCAATTACTAATTTAGTAATTTGTTAATTGGAGCAACATCTAAATTATTAAACCAATTATGATAAATATGTCAATTGATTTACATTCTTGCTCCGAGAGTCACAGGGCTATGATCGGTTGGATTATTTTAAAAGTTAGATACACTAAACAATAATTCAAGTATTTACTTACAGCTATCTTCCTCGTCATATTGTTCAAAATTGAATTCATCATTAGGATTTGCTGGAGGTTCAGCAGTTTCTGTTTCACCTTCTTCATCACTCTGGTCATCGCCTTGTTCTGTAATCCTTGACATTTTATAGAACGGTGTGAAAGTAATGTATAACGATCAAAACATCAAATAATAAATATAATTGTTAGGAAACAAAACAGAATGTAAAACTAAGTTGAAATTAGTAACAAATACCTCAAATCATCGGCAGTTTGTTTGATTATTTTCTCCAATTCCTTTTCTGTTAATTCTATCTGGAATAACATGTAGAATTAGAAATTGTTAATTAAAAATATATTCAATAAAAATGTTACTGTGAACGAAATATACTTTTTCAGGAACTGATTTGGCAACTCCTCTTTGCACAAAATGCATACATGATACTAAGCTAACAGTTGGTGTATTTTCTTCCATATCTTATTGAAATATTAGCACGAGGCAAAACTAAAACGTGCTTTTCAATAACACTATTTGACAATTTTGATTTGATTTTGACAGCACTTTGTTTATTACATTTTTTGACTTTTGCAAATACCAAAGACTAAAGTCAAATATCTCGACAATTTTAAAAGCTACCTAAAATATATTTTCTAAAGAGATAAAAAAATATTAAATGAAAGGTGAAAAGGATATCCATGTTTGGGAATTTAAAAGTATTCTACATGTTATATACGATAAGATTGATAAAATTATCTTTTACGTGCGATTCTCAAATTAATTTAACAAAAATATTAGCCTACATTTAGACCTTCTATAACTGTAATAGACATTTTCTTGTTCTGATCTTATTAAATTGTCGGATCGACTTCTTCCATTTCACACCACTATTAGTCTGTGGGCCAAATTGACCATACGAGTAATACGAAAGTACTTTATTTGACGTCGGTCTTCTAAAGACTTTTTGTGTAGTTTTAAAGTGCTAAACATGGTGAATTGTGCAGTTTACATGTGTAAAAGAAGATCAAAAACTTCGAATTTACGAAAAGATAATGTCTCCTATCACAAGTTAGTTGTGTAGTATTAAAAATGTGGCCTTATCCTTATATTTCCGTTTATCTCATTAGACGTCAATAAACCACTTGCTGATGTTATAGGGATGTTTATTGTTCATTTACGGTTAACTGTAAAATTTATAAAAAGAAGTGGTTCTTTAAAAAATTACATTCATATAAAATTAGTTAAATCCCCACCGTATTTTCTTATATCGATTTTGATGTTTTAAAATATCTTATTTCGTTATGTTATGTTTTATAAGATTGCAGTTTTGGATTCTTAACTCTTCATATGTAGTTGAGTCCTTTAGACGTGCGTAAAAGAAAACAAGATATAATTATAGGATTACTGTTTAATTTGACCCTGACATCGTATGATTGCCGTATCGCATTCGCGGAGGATCATAATATATGTAAATAGCAGTGTTACAATTATTAATAAAGACCTTAATTTTGTTTTTGATGTAAAATTATAACAGTGACTTTAATAGTGACTAAAAAAATTTTATTCTAACCGGATTAAACAATCGAATAAAAATCCGAGTAATTCCTTAAACTTTGGTTAAAGGTTTCCTAGAGATCCTGTAACAAGGCAAGCATGGAGAAAATTTTGTAATAGAAATAATAAATGGCATCCTACAGCAACAAGTGCCATTTGCTCAGATCACTTTACCACAGCTAGTTTCAAGGTATATTCTAACATCAAGCGAATATTGAACAAAGGGGCAATACCAACTCTTCGCACCTGCTACTGCTCGGTAAATTGTTCTATCACGATTATTCGCAAATCAATATGAAGAAAAATTTTTATCAAAATAAAATGAAGCATAGTTGTTTTCGTCATTCTTATTTCTATTTCAGAAAACAAAACAAGAAAAACATATTAAAAATGAGGAGATATCGAAACGCCAACAGCAAACTTCGAAAAGGGCACCTTCTAAAAATGTACGGACACTCTTTTTGTTGCTAGGTATTAAATTGGGTGACTTATTTTATTAGCACTGTTTTAGGTAGCAATTTCTGCGTGTAAAAAGAGTAAGATTGATTTAAATGATAAAAACAAAACAATTAAGAAACTTCGAGATAACAATCGATACTTGAAAAATAGACTTATTACTTTAAAAGAAACCGTAAAAAAGTTACAAGAGATGTCTTTAAAAGTTAAAGAAGAGAGTATATTAGAAGAAAATGAAATATCGGAAAACAATAGCCCGGAAAGGTATGAAAGAAATGCTCTCTCTGTCTTTTTACTTAAGAAGTATGTTTAGTTGACGAAAAAACCGACAAGACCCATCTCTACCTCGTACGGTTACTAAGTTAGTGTGAACATACTTTACGTTGTGAATGGAAATGAAATTTTAAATTAGAAAGTAAAATAAAAAGTTTAAAAGTTAAAGGTAATCAATAGAAGAATGAACATTTCTTTATTTTTGACATTACCTTCCTAATTTTTATTGTTCCAATTTTCGAATGTGTTTTTTATCTGTGACGTAAATTATAGTGTGATTGTCACGAAGTTTAAAGTTTACTTTTATTACGAAGGTAACGTTATTAAAATTATTGCTCAAAATAAGCTGTAAGTAACAATAAAATTCTCTTAATAAGGCAAATGTGGTAATCAAAATGTATGTTTTAAATAATACGAGATATCCAAGCACCATAGACAACTATATCACAAGTCAACATTGGTTTGGTTTCATTTCCTGCGTGATAAAGGAAAAACGTATACGGATAATTCAAGTTATTAAAAATATCAAATTATCTTATGAAATATTCAGTTGTGATTCGCACATAAAATATTTTTTATTGAGGTTAAAATTCGTACCCTTATTTGGCCTTATAGTAACGTTCTGACAGATGAAGTAAGATTGTCGATTAACAAATACAAAATAACTTGAGTGTACAGATAGTGTGATAATTTCTAAAAATAAGAGTCTTCCTTATATAATTCATGTAAAGGTATTTAAATATCTGGACAAAAAAATACATGAATAATTTTGTTTTATTGTTACAAAAATTGTGACTTTTGTCTAATCTAGTTTATCGTCATTTTTAAAACGTCAATATTGTTTTCAGTTGATGACATTACTTTCGACTTGACTGTTCTATTTTGTATTTTTACATAGTCTTTGTGATTTTTTTTAAGTTATGATTCAAAATTGTATTTATAATAAGACTAAAGCTTCTCGATTTTGTGGCTTAGGTCAAGGAACATGAGTAAAGATAAAGAAGAAGTAATACCCCCTACAGAATGTGGATTGGCGGAATGCCGAACATGTCTCCAGGCACTTGATAATAATTCAGTTTTGGTCGATTTATTTCAATGCTGGGTACCACCTTGGGATGGAATGGAGTCAACTATAGCTGAGGATTTAGCCAAACTCGCGAATGTGCAGGTATTTTATGGATTCTATTCTCGAAAAACATGTAAAAAGTTAAGACTACTGTTTTAAATTTCTCTATCGGTGCATTCTCTTCAGAAACATCGTCTTTAATATAACCTCCAAATTTATCAAGTTTGTTTAAATGAAGTATTTTTTCAATGTAATGGAAATGCACAATATAAAAAATATTCAACTGTATCTTATTTTACACATTAAATTTTATTTTTAGATCACACAAACAGATGAATACTCTAAAGTTATATGTGAGCCTTGTTGTCTCAAACTACAGAGTGCATGTGATTTTGCATATATTGTATGTAAAAATGACAGATTACTGCGTCAGAAACATCTACAATTACCTGATAATCTTGACAATAGTAACGAGACAATATGGCCTAAGCCTATTCAAATAGACAAGAATATCAACAGAATCTATGACAGTTATGAGGATGTTGAAATCAAGCAAGAAGCGATGTCGGAGGATGAATATAATGGTATGGAAGATTCTAGAGAGGGAATGGCCAGTTTGGAAATTAAAATTGAACCCGAAGAGTTGATACAACCAATGTTAACACAACCACAAGAAAATAAACAAAGTGATGGGGTGCAATCACCTTATCTTGAGTTAAATGGTATGTACCTATTTAATTAGAAATTGCTATTCGGCTAAACTATGTAATCATCATCATCACCAGCTCCTTATTTGTCCCTACTAAGGGGCTTGCAACCTACCCTAAAGGGTGACTAGGCCATAATCAACCACGCTGGCCCAGTGCGGGTTGGTCGACTTTACACATACCTTTGAATTTCTTCAATATATGTACAGGTTGCATCACAATGCATTCCTTCACCATAAAAACATCAGGTAAATTATGTACGTATGTATGTATGTATGAAATTTGAAAATCGAAAATCACATTGGTACATGGCGGTATTTGAATCCAAGACCTGTAGATTACAAGTAAAGTGCTTAACCTTTAACTATGGATGTGCAGTCTCACAGACCGCTCGTGGTTTGTGATTCGGGTATCCCGCACCAGACGCGTTTGCCGGCCTTAGTAGCTTCACGTTTAGTAGTGAAATGAAGATTGAAGCGAGAGGTTGCGTCGATGGTTCCTTATTGGTGAGTTATTTGATATTTTATTTCGATCGCGGTCTGTAGGACCTCACGTCCGTGTTTTTGTAGTGCATTGTGCTTACAATATTTTTTTATTGTAGATGTTTTTTGTTTGAAAATGACGGATAATGAAAGGCCTAGTACTTCAGGATCCAAAAGGAAGTCAAGCTCATCTTTAGCTCCCAAGGAGAATAAATTATTACGACTAGATGACCCTTCTTTCGAAGATGTACTTCTGGAATCAGATCAGTGTGATAGTGATGGAGACATTGATGACTGCTTACTACACGAACAGGACTTAGATAAAAATCACGTGAGTGATCGAGAAATGGCCGAGGACTCCAAAATTTCCAATTCTGTCAGAAGTTCTGATGGTTCAGACGACGATTCTCCACTTACACAGCTACGGACTAAGTATTGCTATGGCAAAAATCGGTACAAATGTGCTACCAATCCACAGTCAAGAAGAGTTTGTACTGCACAGCACAACATAGCGGTTAGTACTAGATCCATTGAACAGCTGACAGAAGATGAAAAGAAAGATCCCATTAGTATTTGGAATAAACTTTTTGATTCCGAAATGCGGCAAACTATTTTGACTTGGACCAACTTTAAAATAGCCCAGCTGAGAGCCCACTTCAAGCGGCAAGAGAGGCCAGAATTAAAAGATGTAGATATGATAGAATTGAATGCTTTCCTGGGATTATTGTATTATGCTGCTGTCCTGAAGTTGAATCATGCAGCGACAAGTTTTTTGTTTGCTACCGATGGCACAGGCTCTGAAATATTCAGGTGCTGCTTGTCTGAAACCCGATTTTTAGTCCTTTTGTCATGCTTGCGCTTTGACAACCCAGCTGATCGTTCTGAGAGACTAAAAACTAATAAATTAGCTGCTGTTTCTGGTATATTTACTGCTTTTGTTACCAATTCTCAAAAACTATATAATGTCAGTGAATATGTTACCATAGACAAGATGCTAATAGAGTTTCGTGGAAGGACTCACATGGTTATGTACATGCCTCACAAACCTGGTAAATATGGTCTTCTTATTCATGCATTGTGTGACGCCAAGACCTTTTACTTTTATAATGGATATTTGTATTCGGGTAAAGGCTGCGATGGGACTGGATTATCAGATGATGAAAAAAAATTTCTTGTACCCACTCAGTGCGTTTTACGACTGACACAGCCACTACAAGGAACCAATCGTAATGTGACAGCAGACAATTGGTTTTCATCTGTCGAGCTAGTAGATGAACTGTCCAAGCGGAAACTTACGTACGTTGGGACAGTAAAAAAGAATGAACGAGAAATTCCGAACGAATTTCAGCCACATAAATCAAGAGAGATTGGATCAACATTATTTGGCTTTACAAATGATAAAACTCTGTGTTCACATGTACCAAAACAGAATAAGGCAGAACTTCTGGTATCTTCTATGCATCATAGCAACATAATAGATGAGAAGGCAACTAAACCGGAGATGATATTATTTTACAACTCCACCAAAGGCGCGGTAGATGAAACCGACAAAAATTGTTCGATTTATTCGAGTAGTCGACGAACAAAAAGGTGGCCTATGGTGGTGTTCTACAGAATTCTGGACTTATGTGGCATAAATGCCTACATTTTACATAACCAACACCAACACAGAGGACTGGATAGAGGTAAATTTTTAAAGGAACTGGCACGATCATTGGTAGTACCTCAATTGCAAAGAAGAGTTATGAACTCTCGTTTGCCAAATGAATTGACACTGACGATAAAACGTGTTTTGGGTCCTGATATGCCAAATCCAGAAGTCCCAGAAACTACTGTTTCTAAACGCAGGACATGTGCACTTTGCCCTCCAAAGATAAAAAGAAAGACAACTTACATATGTGTAGGCTGTCGGCTGCCAATATGCCTTCAGTGCTCAAAGCCACAGTGCAAAAACTGCCAGTAAAATGTCCAAGTTGTGTCATTGTCAGAATTTTTATGTTTATGTTTTTAGAAGAGATGTTTTATTTTCTGTAATTTTAATTTTATAAAGTCACCCTGGTGCCTAAACAATTTATTTAAAAAAAAAACGTTCCTTTATAGTGATCTCGTACAAAAAGTCTGGAAAGAGTGCGTACCTGTGTTATACGGTTAGTTTTTGTTATGAAGAAATAAAAAATATGTATGCATTTTATGTTTTTATTTACATTTAGCAACTTATACAGGGGATAACATAAAAAATCTGTTTTTAAAGTGATTTGAGTGTGAAACTCGCCTTTGAACATAGCGTCTGTGAGACCGCACGTCCAAAGGTACGTGACAAAAAAAAATACGTCCATAGTTATAGGTTAAACCCCTGAGCTACCAATGCTCTTCTAAACTATGTAAATTCAATCAATTTTCAGTATTCTTGGTACATATACATTATGATAAAATTAGTCGATAAACTATTTTTGTTTCAGGACATATTTTTCATAATTCACAAGAGGAAATTCCATTAACAAATGGTACTGATAATAAAGAGGATGTAAGTATGTTTAATTAAGCTGATATTACCAAATTTCTAATATCCATTTAAAATAGATCAGTATAATAAAGTAATAGTTTGTGTTAAAAGTTGATTCTATTTTCAGATCTTTTATTTTCGTTTCTACATTGATTGTAATAGCTAATTATTAATTAAAAATTACATTTATATTCTATTGGGTACTTTTATTTTGTGCTTTTACATATTAGACACCAGTTTTTAAAGACCACTCGTCACCAGTTACTTAAATATGTCACCAATCATAGGTTAATACACTGTGATAAATTTTTCACTAAACTTTCAGCTTCTAGAAATTAAGGAGGAACCTCTCAGTGACATAGAAGATGTAGATGTTATACCAACAGATCTACCGCTGGTGTGTATGCTGTGCTGCAAAGAACTGAACAGTGTTAGTGGTTTGAAGGTAATCTTACTGATATTAATGCGAAAGTTTAGATAGATAGATGGATGTAGAGTTTGTAACCTAAACGACGTAACAGATCACAAAGAAACTTAGCATAGATGTAGAGGATATTCTAAAAGAAGACATAGCCTAAACACTTTTGTTTTTTTTTTATTTCACGCGGATGAAGACGCGGGCGAAAGCTAGTCTTCAATAAATTTAGTTCAAGAGTGTCATTCTTCTGTTTAGAAATAGAAAGGTTCACATCCTGGTCATAATAATATTTCATTTCCATAGCTTATTTTCAGGTAATATAGAGAAGTATGTACTCATTTTGTAATGATATTTTTAGGCTCATGTGATCGCTCAGCATTCATATAAATCTGTGAAAAGAAAGTCTGGAAGTTGTTCACCGGAGAAGAGGAAACGGAAGCAGGAATTTGTTTGTGGTACATGTCAAAGGAGTGAGTATAATTAAAATACGTACACTAATAATAAAAATAGCCTATTTCTGCATAGGATAGTGTAGGTTCCCAAAAGTTAAAGAATGATTCAAATTAATAAACAATAAAAACTTTTATCTTTAAAATTTGTATATTTACATCATACTGTGTAATTCATGTAACTTATTCTGGAACAAAACATAGACTACTTATAATACTTTTTAATATTTCATACAGACTGTCAGGGACAAAAGTTTCTTGGATCAAAATGAACTAAGCTTGTTCAAATCATCTAATATTTGTTTAATTTGCAGGATTTACGACGTCAACAGATCTAATGGTCCACGAGACTTGTCACAACAAGAGTGTGTGTTACGCTTGCTCGGCAAAGTTTGACTCATTTGAACAGCTGACAATACACAGCCGCACATGTAAAGCTATTGCAAATAAAGAACCACAGAAACCCAAGACTTTGGAGGATGTTAAAAGGTAAAGAAATTAAAAAGTATTAATTTAAGTCTAGTTTTCGCCTGCGACACAGTCCGCGTGGAATTAAAAAAACGAAAGTGAATAGCCTGTGCTCTTCCAGACTACCCTCTAAGTCTATGAGAAATTTCATCCAAACATGCATGTTTCCATCTAAACTTTCATATTTATAATATTAGGCGAATTCAAGTTTAACTTTTTAGTTATTTGGCTCATAATTTCTTTTGAATGTACAAGATTTAATTTTCATCTCAATAGCTTATTATATTTCTCTCCTTTGCAGACCGATAATAAAGAACTCGTTTTCAATGAGGCAACCGATAAAGGAACCAACAAATGTTACTTATAAATGTGAATCATGCAGTGAAGAGTTTAGTGATAAATATTATTTGACAATACACGAAGAGATATATCATACAAGTGAACAATACAGTGAAGTGAATGAAAATGGTGATGTGCAAACCGAGGACACTTTAAGAAGTGTATTTGGTAGTGATAGCAGTTAATTTTGTTTTGTATATGCGTAAATGTTAATGGACTGATATAGTGAGTTTTATAACTTGAGTTTTTCTGCACAGACTTAATAAAACTGCATTCAACAAAAAACAACAACCATTAGGTTGTTCGAATTAAATCTATACAGATAATACTGGTTAAATACAGCTTCTGGTCAGAATTGTTAATGTCGAAGATAAATTAAAGAAGCTATTTTAATTCGAAAAATTACAATCATGAGTTTTGAATTTTTTTTTTACAGTTTCGCAAATTAGCGACCACTAGTGTGAACTGTTTTGTTTGCTACAAAAAAGTTTTTAAAGACTTAACAGCCTTTCAAATAAACGCGGTATAAAGTTAAATTTAGGAATAAACTGAGTATAAGCAAATATTAGTACTAATAGTAGTAGTTATATTAATACTAATATGTGTATATACAAGAGCGTCGGTGGCTCAGTGGTTTAAGCACTTGACTTGTAATCTACAGGTCCTGGGTTCGAATCCCGCCGTACCACTGTGATTTTCGAAATTTCATATGTACATAATTTACCCGACTTTCTTACGGTGAAGGAAAACATCGTGATGCAACCTGCACATATCGCCGAAAAATTTCAAAGATATGTGTGAAGTCAACCAACTTGCCCTGGGCCAGTGTGGTTGTCTATGGCCTAGTCACCCTAACTTAGGGTAGGCTTCGAGCCCCTCGGTGACATATAGTAAGCTGGTGATGTATATACTCAGTCTATTCCAAAGTTTAACTTTGTACCTCGTTTATTTATAAGGCTGTATTAGTGTTTTGTCCATGTTTAGATATAGCAGTTTAAATTGTTCTGAAATGTGGAAATTGTGTAGAAATAAAGCAATAACTTTTTTCAAATGTTTAGATAGTGTAATTTCCCATTGTAAACTGTACCATTTTATGTATGTTATTTTATTTTGTGCATGTTTTTGTATAAAAAGTGAATTAGTAATAAATAGTTAAATAATATAGATGTTGTTTTATTAATAGTAAAATGAGGATATTTCTAACAGTCATATTCTAGTGTAGTCATAGTCACCACCCTAATTTAGGGTAGGCTCCGAGCTCCTCGGTGAGGAAGTATAGTGAGCTGGTGATGATGATATTTTAGGAGATGTGGAAAAATAAAACGTCGTATTTCCAAACAAATATATAATTTAATTTTAATACAACAATTGCCATTGTCAAATATATTTATGGCTGTTAAAGGATTTAAAAACAAGTGATAAATTAAAAAAGATTAAACCGGAGAACTTGAAAAGTAGAAAGTAAAATAATACTGTGCTCTAAGTGCATAAGAAAAAATCACATATGCTTAATGTTAAAGAAATTATACATTGAGAATACAGGAAAAAATATGTACAATATATTCCATAAAATATTAAAAGACGAGATTAAGTGACTGAAAAATTTACAAAATTTCATAAATACAGGGAATGTTGAAAACAATAAAAATATAATTTAAATTCAATCGCACTTATAAAAAAACGAAAAATGTTACAAAATCCTAATATAATTTAACATTGATAAACTTAAAATTCTCCAAGCAAACTTCAAAAGGACTCGAAGAAGTGTATTTTAGTTTCTATTCATTTCGTTTAAGATACGAAGAATGTATAGGAACAGGTTGATAATATCCATATACAGATTGATTGTAGCGAGGATGTATTCTTCCGGAGACAATGTGGTCATCATCTGCTGAGTGTCGAAGATGAGGAAGAGACTGAAGAAGATTGCTCCAGCGAAAGAGAGAGCGACCTCGAACGCGGAGCTTTGCAGGAAGATTTGGATTAGCCCGCCCACAATCAGCACACTGAGTCCAGCCACCAGTCTAAAATGCATAAATTTATATATATTACTGCACTTTTCTTTTGTCTCAATTAAAAGCTGTTTTTAACTGACTTCGATAAGGAGTTTTTTAAATTGGATTTTTATATGTATATCCAACATGCAGTGATTTGAGATCCAATTTGATCTGATATTTGTTTTCATAATAAAAAATTATTAAGTGGTAGTGCCCGGTTTAACATCTTAGCACTGCAGGGCCAGCACGCATTCAGTAATACCACGACCACACAGAAGACAGGCGTGAAATGGAAGCAATTCCGTGTTTCATCTGATGAGTTTGGTGACGGAGGCCTAATTTAAGTCCCTTTCTCTTTACCACCCTTTTCTTATAAGAGGTTGGGAAGAGGAGGTGGATTTGACGGTGGAGGAGATGCATAGTAAGGGGAAATATCCTCTTAATGTGAGTCTCCTCCTCCGTCGTACAAGGGAAGGCAACGCATCTGCAATTGAGGATGTCTATGGGCAGCTGATGCTTCGCAATTTTGGCGGTTGCAGGTGGCCGCTTGGACGTTTGCCACCTTATGTTATAAAAAGAAAAAAGTAGTTTTTGAGTTTTTCTGATTAAAAAAACCATACCAAAAGTCTGAATTTATTGCTTTTTGTTTAATAATTTTATTTATTTATCATCAATTAATACGTACTTTACGTTTAATTAATAGTTATGGTACTCACCCATATCCAATGAAAGAGAAGTCACGTTTAGTGTTGAGTGTATACAGGGTGAGCGACAACACGACAGCGAAGGTGATAGCAAGCGCCTGCAGCACTATGAATGTATCATAGAAGGACACCACCACACCCACAGTGTACGCTTGCACAGCAGTCTGAAAACAATAATATCCATGAACTAAAATATATGAAAATAAGATAAAAAAAATGTCCAAACGATATTAAGAAGCATGGGGCAAGTTTCAGTCGAAAATATTTTTTTTTTACATTAGATTAAATTACTCTAAATCTGCAAAGAATCATGGGACATACTTTGGGCTTCAACAATAACCATCAATGTCTTCTACCATTGAGAATCACATGCAACTAAATGTATGTATTTTTGTAGTCATAAACCATTACATCATATTGCAGGTATACTTGAGATTTGAATGATTTCATATGTACTTCTTCATTTCATTGAAGGAACTCTAAAAAAAATTGTTTGCAATATACTCACGAATGCAGCGAGAAGGTAAAAGTTTGCCGGGGAATCCCGGCGCTTCGCGATTAGAGCGAACAACGTCACAATACTCAATATGAAGGCAATGAATACCATCCAGTCACTGAAAACACATCAACAACTGAATACTAAACATTTCTTTTTTCACTTAAATACCTAAGCTTAAAGAAGGAAAACAGAGTTGTAATGTAGATTATACTTTAATTTTTTTAAACCATTTTACAATTGGTCGGTCAAGGGATTGTTCAGTTGTTTCGGTGTACAGAATAATTGTATCATAGAAAAAAAAAATCATTAATAGTAGCATAAAGCTAAATTGCCAGCGTGACAAAAAAAGTTTGTTATCTTATTTCTTTGTATTACATTATCTTTGTTAGGCAGAAAACATGCTTTCATAGCATTGACAGGAAGACATGTTATCTTTCAACTCTTATCTTTATCTATCAAATATGAAGTACAACTATTTTGGTAATTTAAATTATCAGAACACGCACTTCTTTTAATACTAGCTTTTGCCCACGACTCCGTCCGCGTGGAATTAAAAAATCGAATCTCCTATGTGTTCTTTCAGACTATCCTCTATATCCATACAAAATTCCATCAAAATCCGTTCAGCCCTTTAGGCTACAAATTCTAACAAACATCCATCCATCAAAACTTTCGCATTTATAATATTAGTATCAAGTATGATTAATTTCAAACTCCAGAATTAAATCAGCCTTGTGTTATTTTAACATGTTTTTTCATGTTTTTTTAAAGGTTTAATGATTTTATTTTCACAGGTTCCTTAACTGTGTTTTATTCTTTACAGTCTCATAACAACCAACATTTAGAGTAATCCATATAGACTCTATTTAACTAATTATAATAATTCTGGTAATGTAAGTACAGTAAACAAATTGGTCATATTAGTTGCTTGCAATTTTGTTCATGTGAAATTTAATAATACTCAGTTAATTAGTGATAACAAAGCTTTCTAATAGTAACAGAATTATTGAGTTATTTCAATACATACAAAGATCTTATTTATTTATTTACACTTTGTACACAAGGAAAACAATCACAAAAAAATATACATATTGAGCGTTGGTTGTACAGGCGAGCATAACTCTAATAGAGTTTTCTTACTGCGAACCATTTCGATACAAATTAGATGTTTAGCAGGTAATTATGATGTGCAAAGTAAAAAATAAGACATTTAAAACACTTTCTTTCCTCTTATAATATTAGTAATAAACATCTCATAATTAAATTTCTATACATACTTTTGGTGTATGAACAGTTGTACTGGTTTGACAAGCAGGAAAACTGCTGCAATAGCCACCGTAGCCAGCAACTGAACTGTGAGAAGACCATACACTTTGCGCACAAAACCCAAACGGATCTCTTTATCAGCATTCATCACATTGTTGCGATATGCGAAATCATCCTGAGAATAGAACATACATTAAAAATGTACAGTCAATTTATAAGAGTTTAAATCAAAATATATAGTAAGTTCATAAAGTAAACATCGGTTACATAGTTTTAATAAGTTCTTAGTATTCTGGAAAAGTTATGATTACAACATAGTATTGATTATTCTGCTGTCATAGTGGCAGTGTTTTGAGTTCAAGAAAATATACAAAATGGCTACATTACATAGGCATATGTTTTAATAAGAAAGTAAACAAACTAGATTAGTCAATTTGGGACAAAATAAATTTCTACTTCTAACTTTCTATGGCTTGTATATCGAGTTATGAATACATTATGGTAATTATTTGCAGTAAACAGAATCGTATTATTGTCAATAGATAAGGTCAGCTGACGAATTCAATGGATTTCATAACTTTCTTACCTCTATCGATTCCTTTCCACCAAGTTCACAATCTTCTTGAGCATACATTAATGGTATGTTGGCCATGATTAGATCTGATTCGTTATATTACTGAAATACCTTGTTTCTTCGTGTCGATATTCAATAATTTCCTTGAAAACAAGAAGAAATGACAAGTTAGATCGGATGACGTTTGTGACAAAAGACAAAGACAAAAATTAATGTTGCTATTTATATAAATTAGAAAAATGCTCTACTTTAAAATTAACTCTACTTTAACTTAATTAAAATTTTTATAAAAAATAGAATGCATTTTAAAATAAAGTACAAGTTAACACAAGAAACTAGCCTTTATCGGTATCCTACATTGAACCTATCGAACGACCACAATTGAGCCTATAGCAAGAAGAACCTCCTTGTTACCTTCGTTTCAAAACCCGGGACATTATGGGGTCACGAAATAATTAAACTCGATAACTCCCAAAATATAGTTGCTTAAGTATCTTTAGTGCAAAATCGTTTGAGAGCTTTGCATCAATTACTGAAGATAAGTACATACAAGACTATGTAAATAGGTTTGTTTACCCGATAGCCTTGACGATGCACCATTCTTACAATGGGTCAATTCAAGTAGCTTACCCAGTGAAATGTTACTGACCTACTTAGCTGACATCAATTGTCTACAATGTCGTGCTTTTTTACATTTTGTAAGCAGTCATATTTCTTCTAAGAAGTCCATTGTTGCATGAACCTATTTTTACTACTAAACAGTAGTGTCCAAAGATTACTAGCCTGCGGTATTGAAGGTCTTTGCATTTCATTTGCCTTTGCAACTTTGCATTCGAGTATTTTAATCATTTGCGTTTAGAATCGTTTTATAAAGTTTTAGTTACATCAGGCTAACATTCATTATTCGTCATTTATTTTCTACAACTGGCAATGAAATATAGCTGTATATTTTCTGGCTAATTTCAATAAAATAACAAGTTTAATATTATAGAAAGTATCTTACTCAGCATGCGAAAGTTTTGAATTGAGACGTAAATTCTTGTCTAGTGTAATTGCTGCTTAAAACTCGATTGTCGCAAACTTGATGTCGTCGTCAAGAGGAATTTAATTAGCATTCCCGCGAATAATTCTTCAATAAAGATGTTCAAGATAAAATGGAGCAAATTTTATTACATCGACGTATCTATGGATAGTAAGCATCCGTTACACTAACAAAGTTTCTAGCTTGTTTGAAGTAATATTGCTATTTATTATAAAGATTATTTTTTCAGTACTTTTGCACACATACTTATATCCAATGTCTTTAGCTCTAAGGTAATGTTAGCTGAAATATGATTCTGTTTAAAGTGGTCAAAAAATTTGAGTAAAACATAAAACATGATGAAGTAGGAACATTTAGTAGCAATCAATTAAGGGACTGTACTAACGATTAGTGTTGGTAAGCAGTGACGCGCTTTGTGGCTCACCGAGTTCGCGCAATGAAAATAAACTGGGTTGCATTTGCCCCATGGACCGGCGGTATTAAAACATATACGTATAGGAACTACTGAAATACACGAATCAGAGAATTTCAGGCAGATTTGTTCTCTGTGTTACCTTGTATGATGTCGCAAATGTAAAAACTTTAAATGTTTATGGCCATGGTTTAAAACTTAAAATTCTCTGGAGATGTTTTAAAATAGTGTTCCAGAACTGATCCGACAATGTTTTCTTCTTTGTTTCCGCGTAGAAAGCATAAATATAAACTTACTATGAAGATTGTTCTGAACAGAACGATCAAAAATGCTTTCAACGGTGGACGTAAATCAAACGATTTGCGAACGTTAAATCACTACAAACATCCACAACGGCACGGCGAAAGCTCATTCAAACAAAACAGCTTTATACATCAAAGGCTCGCGGCCGGCACCGATGCATCGCATTTCGTCAAAGCCCAACTGCATTGTGCGATACCGCATTGCACCCAAGCACCAAAGCACCAATTCACATCCCAGGCAAATTAATTCTCAATAGCACCGTTATCTCTGGCGAGTGTTGCCAATTGCCATGATTAATTGGTTTATGGTTAGCATAGATTATCGATGACTTTAATTTTTAATTGATGTGTTAAAAATCGATTAGACGCACAGTATCAACATTATAAAAATAATTTAGCCACAATTAAGGGAGATTACATAGTGATTTGCGTTCAGCTGCCTAAGCTTGGTCTGGAAAATACCGACTTCTTTATGAAAAGACATAAAATAAACAGGCATTTCTATACTTGTGTGATTCCTTTTCTTTTATGATATAGTATGAATTTGAAGATATGATCCTTTTATGTCTATTTCTGTATAACTTGTACGTATACTTTTAACAGCTGGACTCAATTTAAAGGGGATTATAAAAATGCCAAGTGAAATTTGTAAAATTCCTCCATTCTAATTAATTATTTTACGAAAATACTCTACATTTCTTATAATGACGACTGGTGCAAAAGTTTAAAATGAAAATTAGAAAGTTAAAAATAGCCACCGACAGCGATTCTTCCGATTTTTTTATCACGACAATCTTTATGAGTCGTATTCTCGTGAAAATTTTAATTAAATTCCTGTTAGAAGCGTCGAGTTTGCGACAGCGGAGTTTTAAGGCGTTCCAATATGAAAGCGCCTCATCTTTTCATCTCTGTGGAATATATTTTAATATTAAGAATAAAGTATTATTCGTCTATTCCTATAAACCTTCCATAACACTTGTATTTTTTTTAATGAGAATTAAAGGTTAATCTACATACTAATATTAAGAATACGACATTTTTTTAGATGTAAACAGTAAACTCAAAAACTTCACGGCAGAATTCAAAAAAACTTTCACCGTTAAAAAAGAATTATCAATGAATAACAGGCTATATTTTAGTAGTTTTTGTTCCGACGAGCTAGTGGAATTCTACGGTTAGAGATTTATCCTTAGTTTTTAACAGTGGTAGAGCCCGCTTTAACATCTTCGCACGAATGGGCCGGTTCGCCCGGTGTAATACCACGACCACACAGAAAACAGGCGTGAAGTGGAAGTAATTCCGCGTTTCGTGTCATGAGTGTGGTGCCAGAGGCCTAATTTTACTCCCTTTCCCTTTTCACCCTTTTCTTAAGGAAAAAGTAGATTTGACGGTGGAGAAGATGCATAGGAAGGGAAAATGTGCGTGCGCTCTTTATGTGCGTCTCCTCCGTTGATTAAGGGTAGGCAACGCATCTGCAATTGCGGATGTTTATGGGCAGCGGTCGCTTTCCATTTCGGTGGATTAAGATGGCCGCTTGCTTGTTTGCCACCTTATATTATAAAAAAAGTCCGTTTAATGACATTGCAAAATTTACTAACGAAAGTGGAGATTAGAAGAAGGATAATGCATAAATTCCAGCGATATGGTCAACTATCAACTCTAGTCAGTAGATCTAAAGTACATCTAATGAACGATTGTGCGAAACTTTTTTATGCAGAGACGATAGCAGTTGCATAAGAAAGATAGTGACTTTTGTTTGGAAGGTAGGGGGGTTACAAAATTATTGTATCAATGATATTTTAATTTCCGCAGTGACGAATGCAACTTGGCTGCATTGCGGTATCGTACATTGCAGATAGGCTTTGCTGAATTTCAAATCACGAAAAAATTTATAACGATTTTTTCATATATTTTTAATACTTAACATTAATAAATGAAAATAAGTGCGAACGCTGATAATTAGCTAACGGAGGTTAGTCATTACTCCTTTTGCTTATACGCCAAGTTTTCGTCTCGTACAAGTTATTTATCTAACGCCAACAAGACGTTGCTTTCGTCGACTTATAGAAATTCTTTTTTTTTATAAGTATTCAAGTTCAAATTATTTTAATAAAAAAAAATTGTTTACAATCTTACTAAATTATAATAAGCGATTTGATTGACGGTTTACACGTTTTAAATACTAGTGTTTTTTTTACCAAGTAACCTAGATTTATTTTCTTAAAAGTTAATTACTCTAAATTTTTTCCGCTGACCGAGCTTTTTCAAACCACTAGAGCTTTTTGCACGTTTGAGCTTTTGAATCTTTAACCAACCTGTTCAAACTCAACGATACAGAGTTAGAGTAAAAAAATATATAAGATCTCAAAGCTGCGGTTCTGTAGTACATTCAACTTGTCTCAGAATTTCTAAGCTACACGTTCTATGCTTACGAATATTTTAGGATATGCAACACACGTGTATGCTAACTTTGAATCTATTTCGTATATATTTTTTTTATTATAAATCTATCTTTATCTTTAGTGTGTTATATTTGTCAATAATCAACCATGAAATGGAATAAAAGTTCATTTTGTTTGTTCTGAATTAAAAGACAAAAACAATTGTGGGTAACCAACAACAGTGGGTAATGGAACTGTAATATCCCAATCTCCTATTCAAAGAAAATGCTGCTGTCAACTTGAGTTTATAATTAACCGACTATGGTTTCATAGAAATTGAATTTTCAAATAATTGTACTCTAAGCAACCTCAGGCGAACTTGTTCCGTAAAAGGCAAAGACACAACGGAACAAATGAAATAGGTCCCATTTTAACAAGGTCCGCGCGAAGCCGCGGGCGTTTCAATTTGCGCCCCTAACACACTGCCGTATAAAATCAACGCAGAACCGAAACCTAATTTCTTCTCCACAATATTGACCCGTGTGTATGGTTCGCGTGCGATCCGCTTACCGCAGCGTTTTGTTTTACTTTCATTTTGTTTCGGATTCATGGCAGTGTATTCGGGGCGTTATTACGGATTTGCTCCATATTGTCTCGTTTCCATTGAAATTTGGGTATGCATTGTTCCTCTGCTGGAACACGGTTAGTTTGTGCGATTTTCAAGCGGAATATAAT
The DNA here is from genome assembly GCF_000836215.1 of Papilio polytes. Lineage (NCBI taxonomy): Eukaryota > Metazoa > Arthropoda > Insecta > Lepidoptera > Papilionidae > Papilio > Papilio polytes. The sequence goes on along the minus strand of NW_013525024.1, from coordinate 2,245,784 downwards.
GTTTCAACAGACATACTGAACATTGCTCTCTCAACATTAATATTGTTTATTTGTAGACTGACCGATTAGTGGTTAAGACTTAGTTATTTTGTAAGAAAAATACGGTTTGAATCCCAACAGACTTAAAGATATTTAAAAATTATGTTAGAATGAAAAATAGACTTCTATAGTTCAAACTAAAGTTATGCAGTGTTCACTCATCATCATTACCTTTCTCCCTTACCTTACTCTCGTAGGGTCGGCGCAAAAGGTCTTTGTCTTCCAAATAACTCTATCATACGTCATCTCAGTCATCATTCCCATTTTGGTCATGTCACTATTCACGCAAACCATCCATCTCTCTCTAGGTCTACCTCTACCGGTGTACCCTTCCACACTCATAATTAACTTTTGTGCAGTCTTCACTGATTTTCAAATTTATTCATAAATTATTAACGTTGAATTATAATGTTATAATTAATAAAAGTTTTAATTAATATATAACAATATTTTACGGACATCTTTCTAATTGAACACGAAAGAATATGCATTATCGCACGTTTGCAATGCAAATAGGAGTTACGAACAAAAAGGTATGACGTCTGCGTTCGCAGCTGCAACTAGATACATTTACATTGAATGTTTTTAATTAAACCCTGAGTGATGTGACATTTAGTTATTCAACCTTAAACAAATAAATACGATGGCAATGGATAATTTATCTCAAATATGTTACTAACATTTACTATCTATACGTAATATTATAAAGATAAAAAATTTGTATTTTTGTATATATTGAAATAACTCAAAGACTACTGGGCCGCTATTAAAAATTTATCAGCGAGTAACATAGGCTATATTCATTAATTACACGGGGGCGAAGTCGCGAGCAACAGCTAGTCTTAAATAATAGCTTAGAGGTCGCATTTGATTTCCAAAAAAAAACAAAAATGTTTTAAATTCAACATGTTTTTTCGTAAAATCTCAAGAATCTTACGTTACAAATATAATACTGCATTCCAAGTCCACATTCGAAACATAGATAGTAATATTATTGTTAAGTAATTATTGAAAACCCAACATTATTAAATATACGTAACAGGTCCGGTTAACAAACCAAATAAGTTGTAAAAGTATCGATGTTATATCACATCCCTATAACCTTTTGAAAGTCATATAACAGATTGGTTTCCTATTCCAACTCGCAGCGTACCTTTGTTCTGACTTTAATTCAATATCGACATTGTTTTATAGAATACGTGTACAAGAAGAAGTCTTTGTAGGATACTGTTATGTTTTTATAAAGTAATATTTGTCATTGAAATAAGTAAAGTATGAACACAAAAGTATATTATAAACGGATATTTTATTAGTAACAGTTTCTTTCAATAAAATATAATATTTTATTATTTGTGTCAGTAAGATGCATGTAGACAAATTATTACAGAAAAAAACAAACAAAAGTACTGCCATTTTAGTTCATACTTAAACAAAAGATGTACATTTCAAGGATGTATGCAGATTGCATGTCTAAGGAAAAAAAAACTAAAAAATAAATGACACGCGATGCTCAATTCGCGCGGTGCTTCTGATAAAAGTAAATTGGACGAGGTAAAAAAATCCGTGTTGCAGATATTCTGCGTGTATTTTTACTTGTTTGTTGGATGTAAATTTTGTAATAAAGCGAATAAATTTCGATTGGTATTGTACAAGTCGAATTGCATTGTTAAATGGGAATCGTTTTCTACATTGCACCATTGGAGTGACGTAAATTGTGTAGACAATGTTTTTTTCAAAATTGCTTTTGTTTGTTTTGTTAATTTATTATACAGTAGCAAACTTATGTAAAGTAAATTTATTTATTCAAGATTTCGCTCGCACAAAACAAAAGTCAGTAGTCTATGTCCTTCCAGAGTATCCTCTACCTCTATGATACATTTCATCGATATTCGTTCTGCAGCTTAGGCCACTCAATGTAACAATAACAAATCATCCATCGAAACATTCGCATTTATTGTTAGTAACCACATATAAGGCCGAGTAGTTGTTTATTTAACAATTACTATATGCCTTCGCCCTTTCGTTGAAAACAGTTGAAGACCATTTTTTAATAATTCCATTTTCAAATTATTTAAGGTAATTTTCGAATTTCGAATCCAATTTAATGTTTTTTTTAATTTGAACGATATTCGCACACTATTCTACTAATCTACATATTTACAATGATCGGGTATTTTTAAGAGCTTATTAAAATACAATGTAATTAACGTTGTATTGTCTAAGTCAATATATAAACAATGTCATGCAACATCTACAAGCTAAATGTTTTGTGTAGCATCTTACGCGCTACATACGCTCTACGAGCTCTACGAGCTACGAAAAGTTAGCAAGTTACACAGAAATTATTATATACTAGATTTCGCCCGCAACTCCGTCCGCTTGGAAATAAAAAATAACAAAAGTGAATAGCCTATGTGTTCTTCTAGACTATCCTCTACATCTATGTCAAATTTAGTCGAAATTTTTAGATGGATGGATGGATGTTTGTTAGAGTTTGTAGCCTAAACGGCTGAATGGACCTCAATGAAATTTGTCATAGACGTAGAGGATAGTCTGGAAGAACACATAATAATAATAATAATAATAATAATAAACTTTATTTCAAGCTACACTTTTTTTTTGCTTTACTTTTTACATACATATATATATATATTACATAGTCACGATTGTTTTTTTTTAATTCTACGCGGGCGGAGTCGCGTGCGAATGTTAGTTAGATAATAATTTCATAATAGATTTGAATGACGAAGTCCAGTCACTAGGTTTTAAAGAAGCATAGAGGTTAACTTTCAATGCACAAATTTTCTACTCCAGTAAAGCCTAGCGCAGTCAATTTTATGTTGAACCGACGACAGTTTATATGAATAAAGTTGTACGTAGACTTTTAATTTTCGTATTTTTTAAAGATTTCTGAGACAATCCACTGTACATTGATAAATAACAAAGAAAACATTTCAGAATTATAGCTCTCTAAATACGCAACACCCGAGAGTGGACAGGAATTGCGAGTGCCGCCCAACTGTTTCGCCTCGCAAGAGATAAAGTCAAATTTGGAGAACTGACCGCCAACCTTCTCTAGTCGGAGAGGCACCTTAAGAAGAAGAAATACGCTTAGAAATTTCTAACTGAATTCGAATGTTCAATTAAAACTGTCAGTTAGTATTGATCCTCGCGAGTATAAAGAAGTTTTAGAGTTTTAGTCATAATATGGACATTCTTACATATTAAAAACCTGCGTAAGATATCCTTTTTTTTGTCAGAAATGAAAACGTATTTTGATATATACAAAATACAAAAATATTCAATTTCCATTTACCTCCTTTTCTCCATGTACCGTAGTTCTAACGGAGCGGCCACTGGTGAACAATCAGTAGAGTCAACTATTGAAACGTTGGAGATCACAGATGGGGGTCGGAATATTCTATTCAAATGCTTTAGTACAAATAAAAATATACGTAGGCATAGAAAATAGAAATCCAGGGCCGTTTTTATTTGTTAAAGTAACACAGGAAATATTTTTTTTACACTGGTATAGGTTTACTAAAATTTTTAGTTAGAATCAAGCATATAGGAGTATCGTATAATCGAAGTAATGTAAATAAAAGTCTTTTCAACATGGAGGCAAAGGCAACCGGAATACGGTCAGGGCCGTATTGGAGTTCGTCTTGACGTATGCGATGGAATTATGCATGAGGCCCGTTACCTGACCGGACCAATTGAAGGATAAACGTAACCTTCGGTTACCTATCGTGCCTTGTTTACAACTTAAGGCAAAGTATACTTGTTTCTAGCATAATATTGGTTACGCGACTGCCTTACAGCGGGCGCCTTTGCCTAAATCGTACAACTGTTTAGTCTCGCTGTGATTTTTATGAGTTATATGGTGCGCACATTACTCGATTTTTAGTTTTGCAACTAAACAGTTGAGGCTGCGAAACAATCGACAATCGCATAGCAGTTGTGCGATAGTTTAGTCAAAGGTGCTCCCGTTCCTAATGTGAAGTTTGTTATCATTATCTTTGGTCTGAAGTGACCTTTTTAAATTGATTACCCGTAGCTTTAGAGTTATGTTTGAATCCATAAACATTGTCACCTTAACCATGGATTCCTATTCGTGTACATAAAACAGTATGCTAAAAAACGAAAGATTATGACGAAGCGTTTGTATAATGTAGTCATTGTGTAAGAAGCTTTAAAGAAGGACTTTTATTTAGTAGCTTTCGTGATCGAACGTGTTTTTTCTCTTTCTTTCAGCCCATATTTATCTACACAAATGTTTGGATAATCATCTATAGATACTTGGAATTAGATTATCAATACTGCTAAGTTTCTGTATAATTAATTTGGATTTTAAGTTAAAGATAATTCTTGCTATAAAGATAAACTATTAAAGTGTTCTTGACTATAATTGTGGCCAAGTATCATTGATATCCTCGTAGCTAAAAGACTCAATTTTATTAGTAAACTTAGCCTGACTCGATATAATTGTAGCAAAGCTAATATATTAGTACTTAAACCTGCAAAAGAAATTACAATTGCAAAATTAAAATATTTTCTTTCTAAGGTGTTGTCTCTTTTACTGTAAGACGTTTTAGGGCTCCTACATATTTGAGTATGTTGTGTTTGTTGTGTTATGTATCGAACTACTGTTGTACGCAAAAGGAGCAGCGCAAAGTCGATGTGGGCCGGGCGTGTGTGACCGCTCCGCAGATCGGGCCTACGATGCACGTTGTTTATCCGGTAGGGCGCGGGGCGGGCGCGGCGGGTCGGG
>NW_013525024.1:2215953-2240893 GCF_000836215.1 Papilio polytes | reverse complement strand
GTCTATATCAAGGTGAGATATCTTTAATTTTTTTTAGGATGTAATCCTTTCTCTTTTGAGAGGTCCTTCGATTTATTATGTAAGATAATATGAGCGCACGTAGCTTTTTTCTACGTAGCTCTGAAAAATTTAAAGCTCCGAATCTCGTGAACGTATCATATGTTTTCATTGTTTTAGTCGCGAGAGCTTTGAGCGGCGGCGGTACGTGGAGCGAAAGCTCCGGTAATGGTTACGTTTTCAGGGTCAAGACAAGGTCTTTCGAGTGGGCTTGTTGATAATTTGCGAGATTTGAGCGCTACGAGTGTAGCAGTGCGTGTCTCAACACCGCAACGGTCTCGTTACTTCGCAATAGTACTAAAGTCTCGACTTTGTTCTCAGCTATGACATCTTTGTTCCTTTTGCCAAATATAATGGGAAGTTACAATATTTTATTTAATAATATTAAGCTTTTTATATCGCAAGACAATGTAATGATACATTCATATTAAAATCTGGTATATCGAACAATTAAAGATGTAATATAAAATGTTAATTGTATTTTAAGAATAACATTTGAGTATCTACTTAAAATGGTTTATAAGCCAGATAATCAAGTAATACTAGACTTTTAGTAATTTTTTTAAACTAGTAACGCCGGAAATATAGCATTAATGGCCAACAAAATATATGTTTTTTTAATTTTTTAAATAAAAACCAAAATGCTGCGATGCTTTAAGCTAAGCTGAAAAGCTTGGCTGAGTCCTCAACCTTTATACTAGTGCGGCAATCAATAGCAATCAATAAGTATAATTTTCAACATCAAATCTATATATATCACAAAAAGGAAAAAGTCGTATGAAGAGAAACTCAAAAACTACTGAATTGATTAAAAAAAAACTTTTGCCTTCAAAAACCTACATTATCGCTGTAAATTCGATTTACAATACATTTTAATAAATAGGATAAAACACTTAATTATGTCTGGAAGAATGCTTCAAAGATATTCAATATTTAAAAATATAGTGTTAATAAAATTAGCTAAAGTGGCACAATAATTCGGTGTCATGTTCAACTTAAACCGATATTGTGTGAAAGATCGGTTCGTAATGAATATGTGCATTTATCCACGTCATAAATATTGAACGTATGCAGAGTGGACAGCGAATGATGTTCTGCATCATTCAGGATAATTAATTACGTGTCGAGTTAAATTTAAATACATTTTCATTATTTTGAAATTGCGTATGACAATATATTTCAGTCTATACTATTTACTGGCTTATGACTTCGCTCGAGTGAAATTAAAAAATGCCTGTTTCTCACTGATATTGTAGCTCTTAAATGGTGAAGTAATTTATGAAATTTGCCCAGTAGTTTTTGAGTTATTTCAATACATACAAAAATATACATCTTACTACTTTATAATAGTATAGATGAAGAATTTTAAAGCTCTTATAATAGAAGACGACATAATTCCTAACATGTACATATGTTAAACATTTTCTCATATGGACATATATCTTACTAATCTTACTAATATTATAAATGCGAAAGTTTAGATGGATGGATGTTTGTTAGAGTTTGTAGCCTAACCCGCTGAATAGATTTCGATGAAATTTGGTATAGATGTAGAGGATAGTCACAGACTGCTCACTTTAGTTTTTTTTTAATTCCACACGGACGGAGTCGTGGGCGAAAGCTAGTCTTACATAATTATCGTTTAAAGAGATGTAATAATTTAATAAGGTACCTTAGAGTTACTCTTATTAAATTTAATAAATTAAATTACATACGAAAACAACATTTGAAACGAAAAAATGAGTAAGTCTTGTTACATTCGCTTTGTAATATGTATACGTTTTTCTAAACCGAGGTCTTTTAAGTCGCAAAATAATGAGTTCTTTTAGTCAAAGGATTCGCAATATAATGGTAGAAAAGCGGAATATATGCACAAAGGATTTATCTTAAGAACATTTCGATACAAAGAATAATCCTACAAATAAATTGGATTCCAGTAATTTTGTGTAGCGGTTTTGAAAACTTTATTGAAAGCTTGTTATGGCTCAGTTCTTTTCTGCCAATATCTTTTGCGATTGTAAAAAATGTTACATGCTTTATTATCGCTAAGCAAAGGTTGCTTTCTCAATTTCATAAATATCAATTAAAAGCTACAATTTAAAAAGTAAGCGCTAATAATACATTAATAAGTTTATATTTTATTAAAAAAAAACATTCAAATCAAAGATACCAATTCACAAAAAAAAAATCCAAAATGATAATATGTTTAATGGCAATTTTGTTTGACGCTTTTGTCCAACTTTGAACTGGATAATAAAAATCTTGATATAGCAAACATTAAACAAAAAAAGGACCTATCTGCATTAAACTAAAATAGGTCCTTTAGCGCCGGAGATATGCGGTAACATCCAAAATATACAAATAAATGTATACCTTCCTTCCTTAACGAAAAATGGGATCGCTAACCAAGCGCTTCATATCTTTCCTTTCTCTTGGACATATACTCTAGATTCTGAATCGTTTCAAAGTATAAAAACATTACAAATAAACTTACCTGTGTGAGTATATTACGTTAAATAATTCAAAATGAACTAAGTCAAAATCCTCGTGTCTAGACGAGTTGTAGACGGAAAGCCGCGCCACCGCCTACGCTTCTTGCTACGTTTATTTTGGCCTCCGCCTACGCTCTACGCACGTGCACTAAAACGTGCTTATTAAATTTATACTTGACTTGAACTCTGACGTGAGTTGCTACGACTGAAATACCTTTACTTAACTCTATTTAAAAAAGTAAACAATATCGTTTGGTGCATTTTTTTTCTGTAGCGGGAACACACAGTTACTCAGCTATGATACAAACTGTGGTAAATTATATTAGGCCGTGTTTTACAATTAACTAGATGTTGCTGGCGACTTCGCTCGCGTGAAATTAAAAGATAATAAAAAATGTAGCCAATATTATTTAGAGTGATGTGACTATTTATTGGTGAAAGAATTTTTGAAATCGGCGTGGTAGTTTTTGAGTCATTTCAATACATACAAAAATACAAATCTTACGTCTTTATAATATTAGTATAGATATAGATATATTATAATGTTTTACAAAATTAAATAAGTAAACATATAATTTGATGACAGTTTACAGTTATTTTAAAAGGTTCCAAAAAAAATGTGATGATAAACACATACATACGTCATTTGATATGAACGGAGTTATAGGTAATAGGAAACCATTTACTTAACTAAATGGTAGTGATGTGATTTTATTTTTACCCAATTCTCGAATGCATAATATCGTTTTTCATATTAATAGTCCTATTTTTAGACAAAACGGTTTTCTTGTTATTTATCCATGATCTTGTATTTAGAGAGAATATGTACCTACGTACAGCGTCTGTACAGCGAATTGAAGAAATCTTCAACTAATAAACAGATTAGAAATACGAGAAATTCTTTAAATGTTAATTTAATTCTTTCTTTTCCTTGACTGTTAAAAGTGGTTCCAAATTGAATTTACGATTTAATTTGTGCTCTACAGAGGGCGCTGTGAGCCCTTTTAAATATAAATCCTATAAACGCTCCCTCCCTTTAAAACGAGAGCACCGTTTTCTCTTATATTTAAAAGAATTTCGAATTATCTCTACCTAAATCCTTACTTATTACAGTTTTAATAGGAAATCGTTTATCAAAAAAACAAATTTAAAATTTTGGTTATTTTAAACATCGCTTTTATGAGTAAAAGTAAAAAAGCCGTAGAAAGTTATATAACTTCATAACTATTATTTTAGATTCTTCCATTAACCACTAATAAGGTAATAAAAGTATAACCGTGTGAATAAATTTAGTAGTTTCGTTAAATTAGCATAGAATAATAATAAATAAGGGCCAATTCTAGTAGTTTGTAGATCTGTGTACGGAATTCTCTATGAGAACTTGACCTTTTGGTATTCGTGCCCCGCGACAATATATCATGAGCCGCTACGGGTCGCAGATAACTTCTAATCTAACTCCAACACGATATCTACCAATATTTATGTTTAAACTTATTATTCACATGCTCATTTAATAATAAACCTTCGAGAATTCTCAAACTTTAGCACTATTGTTAATAATGTTTCTTTTTTCAAAAAAGTAAACTAGTAACGATAGATGGAGCTATAATAAGAGCGTTAAACTCTGGTATTGAAGGTCTTCAAACAAGACTGATAGACTGACGATAGTGAGTTAGTGAATGCGGCAGAAATGTGAACGTTAAGATGGATGTGCATGGTAATGCGAATGGATAAGATATAAAATGAGACTAGCCTCAGCGATAGAGAAGGTAAGGAGGAAATAGTTAGCGTGGTATTAGCATGCTAGGAGAAGGGATGAATCGCATGTAACAAGAATAACAATAGTTATGAGTGTGGAAGGGTACACCGGTAAAGGTAGACCTAAAAGAGATGGATTGACATGATGAAGAAAGGAGTGATGACTGAGATGACGTATGATTGATTATGTGAAGTACAAAATGATGATGATGAGTGAGTCAGTGAATAGGTAAGAATCCCGTATCTTACGAACATTATATTTGTCAAAAACAAACAGTTTAAAGTTTATAACTTGTTACAATTTTTTGCCAGTCTTATGGCAATAGCCACAATATTTTTTTTATAATAAAAAAATTATAATAAAAATAATATTGTGATAGTAAATATCCTCTTTGTGTGCGGTTACTTCGGTATTTTGGCGAACTCAAGCCGCTTGCTCATTTTTCTTAATAGTAATAAGTTAAGTGACATAAATAGTGAACATTAAAGTTATGTTAAAACCTATGTGATGTGATTTGTAATCTCAAACAATTATTGCTTCGATGTGATTATGAAAATTGTTTTGTTTAAAACTGTGCGATGTTTTTTTTATTCAAGCTCTGTTGTGTTCTGTGACGATTTCTATATCAAAATACAGTACTTCAAACAACGGCATAGTAACAACAAACACTTGTCATTTTACTCATTGCAAAAACAATTGTTTTTTGTACAAATTGCAAAAAAAAAATAATTATAAAACCTGTTACAAATAAATTGTATGAACATTTTATAAATAAAATAGTTTTGTCCGTGTCTCCGTTCGGTTGGAAGTAAAAAAAACAAAAGCAAGCCTATATGTTCTTCCAGACCATGCTCTACGTCTTTGCCAAATTTCATCCAGATTTGGTCAGCCGTTTAGGCTACAAACTCTATTAAACATCCATCTAAACTTTCGCAATTATAATATTAGTAAGATGTGCATTTTAACATTATTATTCTAATATCATTTGCTGCATAACATATGAATAAGAATACAAGAGAATATAGATGTATGTTCTTAAAAAACGTCTTTGAATCTCCTGAAGTGGCTTTAAAATTTAGATTTTCTTTTGCGATCCATTTCGAATTTGGTGAAGAGCCAAGAATATTATTTGGTATAACGTAGAGAATATGTTAAGAATTATAAAAATGTTCCATGTTTATTGTTAAGTAGGTATAAAATTTTCGTTTCTTTCCCGTTAGGTACGCTTCGATTTCGCTTTCGTAGTGTACAGGTTTTCAAAAAAGAATCTACAGGATTAATTGTGATATGCTTCAATTTATTTACAGAGCGGATTCTAATCAGAGTTCCAAGCAATGTTAAATGGTGTTGAAAAACGTTAAAACCAGGTGCAATGTAGAATCTAGGTTAAAACCTCTAGAAGTTGTTTGGTTGCGGATTTTCAAGGACAGCGATGATTACATACTGTCTATTGCATCTGGATAGTTTCTCACGGAAGTAAGTCGTACCAACATGAAGGAAAAAGCTTTGATTTAATAATTCATGTTAAATTGATCAATATTTTTTGATTGTCGATGTTTGGTTGTTCAACTTTTATATTTTTAAGAAATGAATGTAGTATTTACAAAAAATCGGTTCCTGTTTTTTACCGTTTGCTCTGGCTGTAAGTATAATTATAAAAATACTAGCTTTTCCCGCGACTCCGACTCAGCGTGATTAAAGAAATTTATGATGATATATACTAATGTTATAAAGAGGAAAGATTTTTTTTAAGGATTTTTGTATTCGATTCACGTAAAAACTACTGGACCGATTTCAAAAAATCGCTCACCATTAGAAAGGCAATTTATCTGTGAGTAATATAGGCAATATTTTTTAATTTTACGCAAGCAAAGTCACGAGCAACAGCTATTATTTTATACATTAGCTATCAAGAAATCATTATAATACAATAAAGTTATAATAAACTTTAATGCAGAAAATTATCGTACTTAAAAACTACAAATAGAGCATTTAAAAAATTCCCCAAAAGGAATTCGACAAGGAGGTTGTTTTTTCGGCGTCTATGCCTCGCGGCGGCCGGCGGTGTGACGCAGCCCGTCGCACTGCGGTACACACACTGTACACTCGCGTACAGACACCCTACATTCGTGTACATTCGCGTACAGTCACCTTAAATCTTCAACGGCTTCGGATAACCAATTTTTCATTCAACTGTACCTTGCACTACCAGAAGACTCTACGTCTCTACGTCTTCGTCTACGGCGTAGCACGACCTTGCGTCTTAGAAAACCATGGCACTTCCCGACTTAAACCTAACCTATTGGTTTCGATTATTGTCTAGTTTCCGTTTCCATTGTTTTCTGTATGTCAATTAATACAATGTAAATACCATCCTTATCCAAATACGATGACATTGTTAAATTAATAGGAAATTAACGCAAATAAATACGCCAATTACGTGAGTAAATTATTTGAATTGTAATCGGTTTATGTGACTACATATTTATTGTGTGTGCATGTGTCGAGTTAATTATATGTGGACGTCATATAAAATTACGTGAACGATTGCTTATTATTTTTTTAATAGACATAAATTTCAAATTTCAAGTATAAAGTTGCATGACTTTAAAAATGAGCAGTGAAGATACATTTTTAATTGTTTTCTGCACATTCTTAAAAAAAAAATTACCTTTCCACGTACAAACAATATCAATAAAAGCGTACTCCAATTTCTCTAAACCCAAAACATCGTCTATGGATTCATATATAATGTTTGGATTTACAAGATATAGAATAACAAAAAAAAGTTCTACCCTGGGAAGGTAGAATTCTGCATTACTAGAGCTGAGCTTTTGATCTGGCCCCGGCTTACATGCATGTTACAACTATTCCAATTTCATCCACGGGTTAAAGCCGGGATGAATTGAATTTATCAATTTATATTCGGTTAAAAAGGTTACATCATTCGATCGACGTTAGTTTATATTTGCTTTTTACGTTTAAATATATCAATAAATTTAAAAAATGCCTTTTTAGAGATAACTAGAAATTGTCATTTATAACTAAGATATCTACATTTTTAATTATTAGCTTTCGCTCGCAACTCCGTTCGGGTAGAATTAAAAAAAAAGTTAGTAGCGTATGTGTTCTTCCAGACTATCCTCTTCATCTGTGCCAAATTTCATCAAGATCCATTCAGAAGTTTACGCTAAAAACTCTAACAAACATCCATCCATCTAAACTTTCGCATTTATAAAATTAGTTAGAAGTAAGATTAGAATTCTATCAACAACCTTTTTTTTTCGAAATTAACGAATTTGTCCATTTGCTTAATTATGTTATAAGTAGAGAGTAACTACTGATATTATTATTACCTTTTCACTCAAACCACTACTAAAACGCCAATTGAATTAAAAAGTTGTGTAGGCAGATGTATTTATTATTCATGTATATTATCGTAGTTTATTGGTGCGATGCCAGATGCGGTCAACTATTCATAAATAAATACTAAATGTTATCCAAAAGACATCTAGGTCGGATATAAAATGAGTTCAAGACTCGAGGGATTTTAAAGTCCAGTAAGGTCAGCGAAATGCAAACTGAAACTTGAAGAGACATTGACTTGACTCGGAATCAACTTTTATGATGAACGACTCATGTATGAAAGAACTCAGAAATGTAGAGACTGTATTCTTAAAACTTTTGAAACACTCGGTAATATTTTTAAATGCAACATTTTTTTAACATACCGAGTTGTAATTTAGCTTGTTCACAGTTTTCGATTGTAAATTTAATTAATCTTACAAGTCCGCAGTTTTCGTGTACGCAGTTTACGCACGTGCCTTCTACAAATGGAGCTCATTTGTCGCACAACGTCTCGGTGCAGGCACCGTCCCGGGGCTGAAAATTCCTCCCCTATCCTGCGTTTCGAATCCCCCTCCTCCTTAATTCCTCCCAGCGGACACTCAACGAGCAGCCTAATTGCGTAGCAAGCTAACAATTATTACATGTTGTAATTAAACGTCGTGACACTCTTTACCTTTATGTGCTTTAACTTTGTAGCGTGTAAGCGCGTTCTAGAATATGTTTTGCACAATATGAGTGCAAAAGTTATTAAATCTTAGAACAATATGAGATTATTTATGATGAGTATGTGAAGTTAACATTTTAATGAGTGATTTAAAAGGTTACACAGAGAGATAAGAGAGAAAAAGATCCAACTCAAAGTCACTTGATGCTTACTTACGTAGCCCTTTAGTGTGGATTTTATGATCTATCAGCTCTAAGAGTGACCTTTTTACAACTTTAATCATGGCAGAAAACTTTAGGTAAAAGAGAATAGCGAGTTAAAATTTAAATGGTAGATGACAAAAGTATACTGTTAATTCCTTTATAGTAGTTGAGTCAACTTGACGGCAGCTTAGTGGCTCGATCGTGGCTCGATAGCGTCTGTGCGCCAAGATTTTCTACTCAAGATGCACTTACATCGGAGCTTCAAGTATCAGCGTCTTATCTTACACACGGCTCTATTTTGCACTACATAAAATGCAAATGCAGTCCATATTGAATACAAGTCCAGTATTATCAAGAAGGTATTTTAATAAATCTTTACATAAACCAATATTATTATATCCCCTTTATGTGTTTCCTTCTTCGTCGATTAATTAACGCAACGTATTTCCAATTGTATCAATTGTAACGTATCTATATCGGCAGCGATTGCTTCGCTTTCTCGGGGAATTAAGGTGGCAGCTCGTTTGCCATATAAAAATAAAGATTCGCAAGTTTAACAGAGTTCATTACGTGAACTCCGTTTGGTGTCGGTACAATCGTAAATATGTCAGTGATACGCGGATGTTGACGATCGCCTGTTTGGGGACCATAATCATTCAATCCCACTCCACTCGGCAGAGCTCAATTCGACCAAATCATATGACGGGCCCAATTGTTTTACGACTGTATTTGATGAACAGCTTTGTTTGGGTTTAGAATACAGGTGTTTGATTCTAATTTCGAAGTACTCAGAAGTTGAAAGCCTGACGTACATGTAGGTTTGGGGTGATAAAATAAACAGTCTTCCTCTTAAATCATTTCATTTCTCACCATTAACCCTATTTACATTATACCGTTTTTTACTTATTTTTTTCTTTAACTTAGAAAATATTACGGCTATCTCTTCCTTTCTCGTCTCTTCCTATAGTCCCTCCAGTCTATCATACATCAGTCAAATCAATCATTCACTCAAGTCATCGCTTAGATCAACTTTCTTACATCTTCGTTCGGAAGCACGCATTCACACATCCCTAATATATCGCTATAAAGTGGTTCTCCTAGTTAGGGTTAACTAGCCAGATTGGCCATGGCAGATAGAATGATGTCACATAAGTCTTAATTCAAAGATATGTGTAGTTTTATTCTTAGTAAGATCCAGAAAGTTCGTACAGAGGGAACTATGATACGAGTAAGTCAAATTAGTCACTCATTTGGAAGTACGGTACGACACAAAGGCTTCGCAGTACGCTAGGCCAATTTCCGCTCGTCGACCCGCGCGTATCCGGGCCATGTCGGTACTTCAACTAACTTACTATGATTCTCCTTTTCAAATCGTTATGCACTATTAATTCCAATTTAATTTGAATGATTGAAATGTTTGAAGTTTTGTATCTTATATGATTATTTACATTTCTTAACAAATTATTTTTTATTAATAGATATGAAACTATAATACAGAGTAATAAAACATATTTTGAAATAGTTTTTAAATACCAGGAGCTGACAGATTTATAAAATGTAGAACCTAGAATTTGCTATTTAATTCTTTCAGGCGGTACCGTTCTAGGTATCTCTAGAAAATGAACTACTTCTTAGCGGAAATTGTGGTGCAGTTTGAATCTCCTTTGGACGGGAATGAAATAGGTTGCACTGATGATATTACTTCTTGCGATTTCATTTCTCACAAATGTACTATACGATTTCTTTTAAAAATTTACTGCTATCTGTAGATAAAATGTGCTATTTTCAACAGACTTCATTATACTGTTTACATAAAAATTCCGAAAGATGGCGCTATGTGACACATTTGTTTAAAATAAAACAATGAAGCGATGTTCGTTCGCTAAAGTATTAATTTTCACTAAGAAAATCATTGAAAGTTCTAGAACTGCTAGTTTCAAAGCAAAAAGTAAAATAGTACAAATACTGGAAGACAATCAACTAAAACATCACGTTAAGTTTGAAATTATGAAAACTACGAAAGTTTTATCCATAATGAAGGATGTTTGTTCTTGTAGTAATTGTATTTAAGTTTGATTTCTCTACTGTCTTTATACTGGAATACGTCCAGTAGTAGTAAGTAGTAGTAGTAAGTCTAGTCTAGTCCAGTAATAGTAGTAGTAGTAAGAAGATTTCTTCAGTGGTAGAGCCCGCTTTAACATCTTCGCACGAATTGGCCGGCTCGCCCGGTGCAATACCACGACCACACAGAAAAGAGGCGTGAAGTGGAAGCAATTCCGCGTTTCGTCTGATGAGTGTGGTACCGGAGGCCTAATTTTAGTCCCTTTCCCTTTCCACCCTTTTCTTAAGAGGAAAGGATGGGGAGGAAAAGTGACTTGACGGTGGAAGAGACGCATAGGAAGGGGAAATGTCCTCTCTATGTGCGTCTCCTCCTCCGTCAATTAAGGGTAGCCAACGCATCTGCAATTGCAGATGTCTATGGGTAGCGGTCGCTTCGCCATTTTGGCGATTTCAGGTGGCCGCTTGCTCGTTTGCCACCTTATGTTATAAAAAAAAATGTCTGTTGAAATAAGGTAGTAAGTAAAATGTAGGTTATTTTTACTAAAACTGCTTAATTTATTATCACTAGATACAATATCATAATATCTTATAAGGATTTACCGTTAGATTAAACATAAGTTATTCTGTTGCTATGTACAAAGGTGGTTGCTATCTGCAGTTGATGGCAAATCATTGTGAGATCAAGCTTACTGATTAGTGATTTGATGCTTGTTTGTAGATCTTAATCCATTGTAATTACTAGTTGTAGATCAGGGTGTACAAAATTAATACTATTCTATAATAATATTATAAAGAGGAAAGATTTTTATTTTTTACGAACTGTTGCCCGTGACTTCGTCCGCGTGGTATTAGAAAACATACAAACTATATAAATTACAAAAAGCTACGTATCCCTCAGGAACCGGAAATTTCTCGGAGATGAAGCTTATCCCATGTGTACTCCAGCCTTTGTTTTATATCTGTGCCAAATTTCAATAAGATATATTGCACCGTTGCAGAATGATCGAGTAAACATTAACAAACTAAATTAATGAATCCCACGGGAACCGTAACTATTCCAGGGACAAAAAGTAGCCCATGTGTTCTTCCAGAATATGCTCTAAACCTGTGCCAAATTTCATGGAGATCCGTTCAGCTGTATAGGCTACAAACGCTAACAAACATCCATCCATCCATCCATCTATCCATCCATCCATCCATCCATCTAAACTTTCGCATATTAGTAAGATTAGTAAGATGTATTGAAATAACTCATAAACTACCGGGCCGAGTTCAAAAATTCTTTCATCGTTAAAAAGCTACGTTATCAGAGATTAACGTAGGCCATTTTATCCGCACAGATGAAGTCGGAGGCAACAGCTAGTAGATTATAAATTAATAGCAAATTGTGAACTAAAAATACATGATAAACGCTTTCTACATTCTTAACAGTCAGACAGACATTTTTTAAATCATTTTTTTTTATGAAATGATGCATTCTGTATTTATAACGGTATAAAATTCATTATAGTTTTACGGTTTTA
The DNA here is from genome assembly GCF_000836215.1 of Papilio polytes. Lineage (NCBI taxonomy): Eukaryota > Metazoa > Arthropoda > Insecta > Lepidoptera > Papilionidae > Papilio > Papilio polytes. The sequence goes on along the minus strand of NW_013525024.1, from coordinate 2,228,786 downwards.
ATATTTCTTGTTCTGTCACAATCATTCGTAATTCGCAATCGGTCAACGACATAAAATTCCTGCAGCACTCTTATGTAATTTGTTATTAAGCTCTATGGTTATCATGAGGAAAATTCATTCATAAAAATTATTAAAAACAAAAATCGGTTATCATTTAAATTAAAAAGAAATACACTTTAATCCGGAAACCTAAAAAGAATCTAATGGAATTTGAATTTATAAAATCAGTTTGATAATCAGCTTATTTGAACACGATATTGTCTGTTCTATATATTGTTATCAATTTAAGTATTTGATATCATAAACCTGATTGATTGTACCTATTTGATTTTTATGACGTTCTTGATATAAAATAATCGCGTAACTTATCAGCGAGTTCCCAGAAAACAGGCCCGAAAATAGGGTTGTTTGTTTTGAAGAAGCCCCATTAACACACTCACTGCGTAACAGGCCGATATCGGCCTGATGTACTTAAGCTGGTGCGGACGACGAAAACTATGTCCCTCTCATTAGTACGAAACGATTATCTTAGGTGTATACATTACATAAAATGTATACGTTGTTTCCACAAAGTTATAGCAATTTAATCTATTCTAGTGATGGTGGGTCTAGAAAGACCTGCCCCGCATTGAAATATCATTGGGGGCGCATTTTGGCCTGCCACCAGTTGAAGAATTATGATTTTTTTTGCCGCAGTAAACGTGTTAAGTAGACCATAGACATCCGCAATTGCAGATGCGTTGCTCATTTTTTATGTAAAGGGCGTCTATCTTTAAAACTCTACCTTTACAACATACACCCTAACGTTTTCTTTAAACTTTTTCAATATTTTCGTCAACAAATTGGAGTTAGTTCGCTTAGAAGTCTCGTGTCTCCTCGAATGCGCAGTAAATTCGCTGGCTAAAGTCGATGGGTGAAATGTAAAAGAATCGTTCGGAATCAGATCACGATTTGGGGGCGTGTTCGACAAAATCAATACCTACCCGTCATTTGTATATCGCGTGTTGAATTCAGAATGTTAAAAGAACGTTTAACATCGATGATTTATAATTCAATGCCAAGCTCGTTTGTAACATCTGACCGTAGTCACACTGTGATATAGATGTCAAGGCTCTAAAACAACTTGCATTTCGTGATACTATATGGACTAAACAGTTTACTAATTCTATACTTTGAGGCATTTCAAGAAACGCCCTGGGCGAGAATTCTATTATGTGACTGTGAAATTCGAAAACCTGTAGCGCCCCTCTATCGCCCTGGGCGGATACCAAATGGCACCCTAAGCCGGCACTGACTGTTTGCATAATTTTTGTAGGGATTATCTGCATATTATAAGACAGTGACTGATTGCTGTTTACCGTGTACTACATTCAAGATAATTTTCCTTGTAAATTGCATTGCAAAACATTATGAAGATCCTTATACTTGTCTAACAATATTTACTTGTGTAAATCATATAACGATTTCGTAAACTGCAAATCTGATGTAGCGGACAAACAAAGGGCGTCGCGAAATGTCCATAAAAGGTGATATATGATAACTGTATTGTCCTTCACCTTCAGTTCAAGGTCATCTGACAGCCCGCCTCTTGTTAGCTTATTGAGACATAGTTTCTTTGTAATAACAATTTTATCTTGACTTTCTCTATGAATTCTTTTACTTATTGTGCCTTTTTATGAACGACGTTTTTTTAATTAGAAAAGTAAAAGTAAAATCGTATTTCGATTAAATTTACAAAGTTGAGAAGCTAATTTCTGTGATTTTTTTGTCGTGGGCGACTCTCCTCCAATAATAAAACTTGTAATGACATCTTTAAAAAGTTCGCTGCAATACTTTGCAAGCAGTTCGAGCTAGTTTCGTCAAGTAAAAATTGTAGTTGGTGGAAAAAAAACAAAAAAAAAATCCAAAACTTTTGCTAGCAAAAATACTAGTTCGGTTAGTTCCGACTCGGAGAGCCCTCGACGACGTTGCTCGGACAAATTGCACTCAAGTGGGTTAAGTACACACGGATGGATATTTCACCCCAAAACATTAAGAAAAAAAGTGTAAAAATCAAAAACCCGTTATCAATGTAAAGTAAAATCGGTTTACAGTAATACATATTCTATCAAGCTAAATTAAATTTTACGTGACTAGTTGTTGATCGCGACTTCTTCCACGTGAGATTGAAAATTGTTATAAATGTTAGCCCATGTTACTCAGCGATAACTTAGCTTTTTAATGGTGAAAGGATTTTTGAGATCGGTCCAGTAGTTTTTTAGTTATTACCATAATTATTAAACTTTACTTTTTTCCTCTTTATGTTACGATTGATGAATATTACACAAGAACCTACTACAATGTGTTACAAATACGTAAAACCTACGCCTATTTATCTAAATAATTTGAAGATAATATGTTTATTTAATGCTGAAATGATTATAAAAGTTTAGCTATTCTTATTATCGATGAAATATCTTAATGGAAAGATTTATCAAGGACAGATTAAAAAAAAACAGATGATTACATAATTATTACAGTCTTAATTTTGTCATTTAGTTACGGTTTTATTTTTTTTAATTATAATCAATATCTGAGTTCTTTTTAAAGTAGATCATAGATTAATTGATGCTATGATTTATTTTTGTTTTAAATTTAAATATAATGACTAAGGACCTGTCCCATAATTTTTGTAAATTGTCAGATAACAATCTAACGTATAAAACAAGTGTTGGAGATATCAGATTTTGGTACTCTATCAGTGACGTCACTTTTAAGCTATCTGAGCCTCTATCAGCCAGTGGTGGGACAGACCCTAAACCTTTTGTGGAAACGCAGACCATAGGAACCGTTAACATCGTAGGCAGCGCTATGTATATGTTGTTCCAGACTGCTTTACATGCATATCAGATTTCATCAAGATCTGTTAAACAGTTTAACATATAAATCGAATCGTAACAAACATCCATCCAAACTTAAGCATTATAACTTTATTGATAGTAGATTTCAGACGATGTTATTTGAATTAGATTAGTATTGTTAGGTAATTATATTAGAATAATAAATTACGATAAAAAATATATGATAACAGTTGCCACGAGAACAATAATACAACAGAAGTACATATGAAAATTGTTTATTGACTCTACTATTCGTATAGCAAATTGTAATATTAAATCTCCATTAGTTTTTTTATAACGGGATAAAACTCATCATTACTGACGTACTCAGAGAACTTAATTGGTCACTGAAAAATATAGCTTACGTCATCCAAATGAATGAAGAAGTTAGTCAAACAAATTTTAGTGTAGAAAGTGAAATATAAGTTCGTACGTTCTCTGCGGGCTCAATTTTCGCGTTGTTTCTCTTTGTTTTCAAACACTGCGCTGTTAAGGGCTCCAGCGTTGTTTTCATTGTCCGAGCACTATTTGCAAGCTCGTATTACTCTCAAATTATTGTGTAAACAAGTTAAAACAATGCAGAAGTTCGCTAAAATGCTTTCGCTAAACGAGTATATACGTTTCAATTATTAATGCATAAGAAATTACAATGTTATAATTCGAAAATCTTAAATTTAATAAATTACCACAGCACACGACTTAACGATGATAGACTATCAGTTTTTTTTATAATACTTACTGCGTTGGCGCAGCGACCCAAAGTAGGTTTTGGCCTCCGACACGAGAGAGCGCTAGTCGTCGTCTATCTTGCGTTTTTTTTATAATAAGTTACGTAAAACTCAAATAGTTAATTTTATTAACTTGGTTTCATTTGATCTATCTCTATGATATTGTTTGCGTAATTTCAAATCTTACATCTATATTATTATAATAAAGCGTAAACACACACTTCTTTGTGGCCTAAGATGGCAGCAATTACAGCATATTTTATGAATAATTCTTTTTTTAATAAAAAAGCCATACACTTACGTCACGCTTTAGGCTATATATTTCATGCCATTAAACTAAGGGGGTCTATATTTTGGATAAAAACCCTAATGTGGGAAAGAGACCATAAGTTGCTGCCAACATCAAGGAAGCAAGATTGCCAAGTTTTAAAATTTTGACAAGTTTTGATATTTGTAATTGATAATTTGACACATGTAAAACAATAAAATAATTTTATGCTGATGAAATCGCACGGGAACAGCTAGTAGTAACATAAAATAAGTAATTATTGTATAAAAATTTCGCCTAAAACCATGATGCATTTTATAATAGTGTGCGGGTCGGGCGCCTAAAATGTACAGCTATACCAAAGGCGTATAAAATGCCGCTGTCCGGTTTGCAAGCAATCAGCTAAGTGACCGCTTTCAAGATTGAGGGCCATACATAAATTAATTTTATACTCGATACTTGTCTATACTTATATAATAAAGAGGAAAGATTTGTATTTTTGAATGTTTTGAAATAAATGAACAACATTAAAAAGCTACGTTATCCACGAGTAACATACATTATTTTTTTTCACGGGGAATACATCGCGGGAAACAAGTAGTTTAAAATAATTCGATTTGATTCTATATTCAAAAAAAAAACACAAAAACTAGAATATGTGTTTAGGAATTCGTCAAAAAAAATTGGCATCCAAAAACAAAAAAATGTTAAATATGCCGCAAGTAAGAACGACCACACCTTTACATAGTTTGATTTTACACACGGCTATGAGAAATAAATTAAAAGTTAATTAAAAAAAAAGTTTTACCAGTTTTTTACGATACATACCGATGGCTCCTTCGTACACTTTCGTAAGTCACAATTTCGCGATTAACACCTTATTTTATGTTTAAAAACACTTGATTACTACTAATTTCTGTGTTAATTGGAATGTAACCTTACAAAGAAAAACTGTAGATTTTGATTTCGTATGTTCATGTTTGATATGAGGTAGATTGTATTAACATTTAAAGATTTGTCTTGCAATATTTGTGTATTAAACATACGATAGTTTACGTAGGAGCCATCGAGTATGTGTCACAGAGTATTTTTCGTGCAAGCCAAGAAAATATAACTTGCAAATATTAAGATATATTTTAGGACTGTTTTAGTAAAATCCATCTGCAATGCAGTTTTTCTCCGACCGCATTGACTTGAATAAGCATTCCAAAGTGATAGAGAATTAAAGCTTTTTTGGGGAAAGTTAATGGTAACTTTTATGTATACAGGAAAAAGAAAGGAAGTTATTTTCAACATATTCTCTCCCTCTGTTTAAAATATGTTCTTTTGTTTTGTGATAGTTTGTGAATACCTAATTTTTTTAACTTCTTTAATTAAAGTTTTTGGATTTTTTAATTATCTAATTGATTACTAACACGGCTATTTGATATAAAGTAACGCTATCGTTCCTCGAACCTACTTATCTATACATATAATAAAATTGATGTGTCTGTTTGTAAAATCAAAAGAAAAATCCCAGACTTCGGGAAGATGATGTGTTTGCGTTGCTGATAACGAAAATCCCATTCAATTTTTTTTGTCTGTCTGTCTGTCTGTCCGCAAGCCGCGTTTGTTCCGGGTAATCTCCGAAATGGCTGGGTCAATTTCGACTGGACTTTCACTGAAGGGTAGCTGAGATAGACAGGCATATTATTGGCTACTTTTTATCTTAATATTGCGTGGACGAAGTCGCGGGCAACACCTAGTCTGGGAACAAAGTTGAGATCAATTGTACTCGTAAATTTTAAAATATTTATAACACCTGGCAGCTTTTTTTTATTTATTTTTAATTGTTGACTGTCATCTATGGTAAGTTGAATTCCAATAAAATGGATTTTTTTTCAGTTCTTCTAGAACAAAGATCGTATGCTTTGGGAGTGCTTGAAGATTAAAACCGGGTCTATTCGTGGCCGATTAATTAAAGTCGACTTATTCGCGAAAAAGACACACAATAAAGCTCGCAGCTGTTTCTGCATGAATGGGCTGAATGTGAAATGCCATAAATGAAGAAATGATTTCAATTTTTTTTCTGTTCTTTCGATTTCCATTATCAGGAACATTTTATAAATAGGGATGCAAGAAATTCAAGTACAATTCTTAGACGTGAACGTACTTATGACGTAATAAATGTAGCTCTTAGAGCGGGCGCACACCATTGACTATACTAACAACTGCTGGGCGATTGTCGATTGTTTCGCAGCCAATTCAACAGTTTAGTTAAGTCACCACTAAAAATTGTCTAGTGTGCGCACCTTTATTTAAGCTTATAGGAATCAAAGCGAGACTAAACAGTTATGATGTGTCTGTCAAAGACTAAAAAACCGTCTTTTTATACCTCGCTAAGCCTTGGGTTTCGATTATTATTCCTTGTGACTGCTGTTTTGCCTTTTTTTTTGGTTGTGGATGTGTTACTCCTACATGAAGCGTAGTTGAAAGAGGAGTCGGCTACCTGGTGTCGGATTATCTGCTGCCCAAAAGTTTAGGAAGCAGCCAAACACGACAAAGGCAGCCAATGAACTGAACCCAGCCGATGTGTTTGTCGCTTCCTTAATAACACGACAGTTGTGCGATTGTATAGTTAAAGGCTCTTACACTGCAAGCATCTAATATCATTTCATTGCAAGTCACCTTGGTTTCCGTGGTATATTATCCCGTTTGAAATATCTCTAGCAATAAAATCTCACGCTTTACGGAGCTGTTAAACTAACATTTTGTAATTACTTAACTTACCGGTAGCGTACGACACATGTGTTTTTATTTATTCGAGCGGTTTATTTAAAAGTTTTTATTGTATGTAAAGTCAGATTTATTGAAAGTCTTTAATATGCATAATCTTTATTAAATACTAGCTGTTGACGTGCGACTTCATCCGCATTAAATTATGAAAGTTTTATTTTATTGTTTACATTTGTCAAATTATCAATTACAAATGTCAAAATGACGTACATGATGACAACCTTGCTTCCTCAATGTTGGCAGCAACTTATGGTCTCTTTCCCACATTAGGGTTTTTATCCAAAAAATAACCCCTAAGTTTAATGACGTAAAAATAAATAGCCTAAAGCGTGACGCAAGTGTAGGGCTTTTTATTAAAAAAAGAATTATTCAAAAATATGCTGTAATTGCTGACATCTTAGGCAACAAAGAAGTGTGTGTTTACGCTTTATTATAATAGTATAGATTGTGATGTAATAATTCATGCTAAATGATTGAAATTTAAGTTATTTACTGGTCTAAATGAATACTTTGGGATCAACGGGAAATGTTCCGTTGAAGATTGGTAAAATAGCAAAGTTACTAACGACAGTTGTACGAGACTAGGAATATTTTTTAAATTAATTGCTGGTTATTTTCTTGCAGGTGTACAACAAAGCATGTGAAGTAGTTGGCACACGAATGCAGCAAACGCACCGAGGACTTCGGTCATGAATTCACGGAGATAGTGTCAGGTGAGATTATTACTTACGACTTAAGGGCTTTCAAGAAGAGCGTACTACTCCTTCAATCACCGAAGCGATCTAAGAGCTCGGTAGCCTCCCAATCCGGTAATAATAACGAAGTAACGCTCGAGGGAGCCCTCGAGCTCAGTTACTCATAAACGAGGTTTAGGCTAAGCGCCATCTGCGCTCGGCCACCTCAAGCCCGGTGAATCTGTAAATGTCTCTTCAAGGCAAACAGTGGCCATTCAGTCACAAAAAAAAACTCCTTCAAAAGCTGGCAACGCATTTACGGTTCTGCGTTGCATATGTCCGTGGGCTTTGGATTAAGCGTTACCCCTACTTGTTTGTCCCCTTCTACTATAAAAATATTGTTTTGTATAGCGCGTATTTTCTTACGATAAGTAATAATACCTTATTATCTTAACTATATAATAGACTAGCTTTCGCCCGCGACTCCGTCTGCGTGGTATTAAAAACACCAAGTAGCCTATATATTCTTCCAGAGTATTCTCTACATCTACGCCAATTTCATTGAGATCCATTTAGCAGTTTAGGCTACAAACTCTAACAAACATCCATCCATCTAAACTTTCACATTTATGATATTAGTATGATTATTTTGCGTACACAATCGTTGTCGTTAAATAAACTATATTAAACGGATTAATTTGCGGTTGTAGATGGCACGTTTCGCCTTAATTGCATATCGCGGAAAGCGGATTATCGACTCGATGGTCAATCCCTAAAGGATTTAGATTCGCACAATAGTTGCATTATTGCAATTGTGGTGCTAATTGTTAATATTTAGGCAGTATTGGTGTGTGTGTAGAGGAAGTTTGAGAGTAGCCCCAGTGGTTGAGAAAATAAGGAGTAAAAGGTTAGAGTGGTATGGGCATGTTATGAGAAGGGATGAATCGCATGTAACAAGAAGGATGTTAGTTATGAATGTGGAGGGGTACATCGGTAGAGGTAGACCTAGAAAGAGATGATCCCTTCTTGATCATGTCACCTTTCACGCAATGATGGATTGCGTGAAAGGTGACATGATCAAGAAGGGAGTGATGACTGAGATGACGGATGATAGAATGCTTTGGAGGACGAAAACCCGGTGCGCCGACCCTACGGGAGTAGGATAAGGCAGGGGAGATGATGATGGTGTTACAGTGTATTTTTATACACATTACTATAATTGAAATAATGTTTTCATACGAAATAAATAATGAAGTACTTCTACCTTTCATTTTATAATATTTGAATAGCGTAATGAGTTGAAAAGGCTTACATCATATTAGCTGAGTGCAGACAGGTTGGTGCAGAGGGTCTGTGGGTGGAGGGATATAATTGAGTGGTTTGTATGTGCGGCCACGGCGAGGCGTGTGCGGACACTTTATGAGTCGGATGTAGTGATGTGCTACATTGTCGATAAGACTATCGATATAAAAATGTATAGATAATTTTAAAACAAAAGAAAACGTGCATAGCTTACAGCACTTTTAGTGATGATTGGTTTATTTGTAATTCACGAATAGGTATTAAAATTTCAATTGCTACGCCGTAAAAAACATCCAACAAATAATAGCTTCTATTTTTGCAGAGAACAAAAAAGTATTTTTCTCTTTTAACTGGCTTGAAATTTTAACGGTAATCATGAACTTTTCATTGAAATATCACGTAATTACTCGTTCGTTGGATTTTTTTATATTAAACTCTTTGTTAGCTGTTATTTATTAAAAGTCATAGTTCATAATTAATTTTAGTTTGAGTTTTATTCGTGTGTAGTTCGTTGTCCAAATGTTAAACAAAGATTTTTTGGATCACTATTAGGATTGTTATTTTTTTTAATTAAAACTGCAATTCTAAGAAGATTAAAGTGAACGTACTAACTTTGGTAAATTAGAAAGGTAATTCAAGTTGAAGTTATCACACAAATCAAATAATTCAGGCATCAGAAAGTCAACCTAGTTTCGGAGGTCTACACATTCTGGTCGTATGCGCCTCCCTCCGGTAATAGACTCCCGCGGGATATAAAATCGCTCATAAATTTCGTTGGGAACGATCGCAGCCGCGAAGACAGGGATATTGGAGCGGCAATTTGTGGAACACTTTTAATGGACAGAATTCGTGTTCTGACTCGATGAATTATCATTTTTATTAAAATGTTGGTACATTTCTCGATGTTGCTAATCGGTTTTTAATGCCCAGTGTTATATTTTTTAACGTTAGATTAATTTTATTATTTGAATTAATGTTTAAAACAGCCCGTTTCGACTCAATAGTCAAGATGGTAACCGTAAGATATTTTAATTACCCCTCGAAGATATCAAAGGATAGGCCTAGTTTTTGATTATATATCTCATAAGAAAACGTTAAGAATGGGAAGCGGTTTGATGGTGAATAAAGGTAGTTAACGCAGCTGCAATTGAGATGTCTATGGGCAGCATTTCATACCCATATGGGCGAATTCAGGCCGCTTACTTATTAGCTACTTTATGATATAATATAAAAAACATACATACATAGTACCTTTATCATAAAAATCTATTTCTATCCTTTAATATAAATAGTTATGTATTGCTGCCTTGGCTATTTTGAATGCTAACTCGGGCCAATTCCATTTGTTGCTATGCGGCACTTAATAAAGCTACGATCGGGTCACTCGCGGACTCCATGTATGGTTGATATATGAATGATTAATTTTTAGCTTCGCTGACGTGTGACCTTTATTGTTTTTAGCACAAGGCCGCAAGTAAACAGTATGACAGAACATCACAGTCGTATTTCCAGTGAGCGGATGCTTTTGAATTGCAAATGGCCACTGGCGTATCTCCACCGTAGGCTCTGACCTTCCGTCACGCGACTTGGCGATATCGCGCCTCGCCGCAGTATCGAATTTAGCGTTGGAGTGGTTCTTTAACTGCTCGCCTTCGCCGTTGGCCAGATTAAAATGAGATTCGAATTAATATTAAATTCAATGCGGTTCGCTGGCAACGTTTATTCGCCCGGGCTCCTATGTTGTGGGAGAGATTATTATCTGACCCAATTTATCGTACGAACGAAAAGAAAATTCTTGAATGCAGTAACGTGAGCGATAAATACAATAGTCTGATTAATTGTAAGTTATTAAGTTACAGAGTTTAAAAAATAAACACAAACAATCATATTTTACCAAGTAACATTTAAATATTTTTTTATACAAAAAGGTGGCAAATGAGAAAGCGGTCACCTGAATCCGCCAAAATGGCGAAACGACCGCTGCCCATAGACATCCGCAATTGCAGATGAGTTGCCTACCCTTAATCGACGGAGGAGAAGACGCACACAAAGAAAATATTTCCCCTTCCTAAGCGTCTCCTCCACCGTCAAATACACTTTCCCTCCCAACCCTTCTCTTAAAAGTAAAAGGTGGGACAGGAAAGGGACTAAAATTGGACCTCCGGCACCACACTCATCAGACGAAACGCGGAATTGTGTCCACTCCACGCCTGTTTTCTGTGTAGTCGTGGGCTCTACCACTGTCAAAGATTATACTACTCGTATTTTGTAGCACATAGTAAATAACTGTTAATATTATTATTTTTTTGTTCATATTATTTATAGGCAATAGAGTAACAGGGTATGGTTTTTCGTCATCGACTACATTGCGTACCTCTTTCTTCATACGAATTTTTGTATTGTAAATTTTTGGTTAGTGCAGACATAATGGCGTAGCCGCGCTGACGCTACGGCGTAGCACCGATCGCAAGCCGATATGAAACTTCAATTTCCAAATAAACTGCGAGTCTGAGACTTGAGTTAAACAAAATAAGTATAAGCATTATCACATCAGAAAATATTCTAACGTCCAAAAATAAACATAGAGTTATATTTAACAATAATCAGTGCGATTATGACTTTTGTATATTTTTCATATATCTATCACCTATCGTACGAGTTCGGTTATCAAGTGTTATTAATAAACTTTAGGTTATTTGTCAAAATAGTCCTTTATTTTAACAAACACACCTTTTGTGATAAAATTCTGGCATCATGTGCATCATAGAGCGTCTGTGTTTATTGAAATAATTCAAAAACTACTGGACAGGTTTCAAATATTCTTTTCGATGGAAAACCTTTGTTATCACTAAGTAGCATAGGATATATTTTTTATTATCTTTTAATTCCACGTAGACGCAGTCGCGAACAACGTCGAGTTTTAGTTTCGATATGACGAAGTCTGTTGTTTACTTCAACATAATATCCAATATCCGTTGGAGAGCAATAACTGGGAGTGTTTGATTTGTTCGGCCAACATAAACAATCGAAGTTGTTCCACATTAAATATTTGCTCGACCGGGCGGTTGTTCGCAGCCGACGGTTAGCGACGGCTTGTTTTACTATCACTAAAATCTATAGATAATCGATTATAATTTGTAGTTTTAATCTTGATTTATTCATTTATTATACTAAATCCGATACGATATATAATTTTTTTCCGTTTCATAAACTGTATTGACACTTTGATTTTGAATTTTGATTTGTGTTTTAGCAACAAAATGTTGGTGAACCTATGAAGAATAAAACCCCCAAGGGGGCCTCAGGTCGTTACAAAATAACAAAGATTTACAAGATATGAATCTTATGTGATTAACATTTTGCATAACGAAAACACAAGTGTTCAGTATATTTGTAGAATACGTAAATAATCAGTATGACGCATTGATATAAAACGATCACGCGGTTAATTAACACTTTTTATCAAAACAATTTCCACAAATATATGAAATCTAACTATTAAGATGGGGCCATGTTCTATCTTGTTGCAAAAGTAAGAAATAAAGCTATACTCTGGAATGTATTGTTCTAAAACAGAACTAGAGTCTGTTTTATTGCAAGAGCATAAGAGAGGGACGAAAATCTAAAAATGGAAAAATAGTCTACTGCTTAATTAAATGACTAAAAGTTTATTACAAAAGATTTTCTGCCTTTGGTTTATGAAAGACTACTTTTTTAAGTTATTAAAATAGATTTTACATAATTTTCATAGATCTACATATACTGTATAATGGCTTAAAATATTCAAATATTAATAATGCAAGAAATGTAAAATCTAATATTATTGAGGCTAAATGTAATCATGAGATTTGAGAACTACCTCACTCCGGAGAAGAATATGAATCCAAAATCCATTCTTAAATCTTTTAGTCTGCTTATGATGAAGAACATCAAATTAATTTTCCATACTAAGGATCTAAACTGTTCAATTTATATTTCAGGTGGTGATAGTAAGAGCGGGCGTAGCGACGGTATGCGTGTGCTGGTCGCGACGCTGGCCGCGCTGGTGGCGCGCGCAGTCGCCGGCCCGCACGAACACCGCGCCCGACATCATGCCCCCGAACATACCCTCCATTTCCCGGCTCCAGATGCACCACAACCGTACCGAGGACATGGCGAGGCAGTTCGCTACAATCCTGAATTAGATACAATACTCCCTCGCTTAGAT
>NW_013525024.1:2205948-2215843 GCF_000836215.1 Papilio polytes | reverse complement strand
CGAGAAAGGGAAAAGTTAGAGGAATAACACTAACTGCGGCGACGGGAAAACAAGTAGATGCATGGTTTGGAATTCCCTATGCCCAAAAACCGCTCGGAGATCTGAGATTCCGTCATCCACGACCAGTGGAGAATTGGGGAGATGAAATACTTAATACAACGACACTGCCACATTCATGCGTTCAAATTGTAGATACCGTATTTGGTGATTTCCCGGGGGCGATGATGTGGAATCCCAACACGGATATGCAGGAAGACTGTCTCTATATTAACATAGTTACGCCTAAACCTCGTCCAAAAAATGCTGCGGTAATGCTCTGGGTCTTTGGTGGCGGTTTTTATTCTGGAACTGCTACTTTGGACGTTTATGATCCAAAAATTCTCGTTTCTGAAGAGAAAATCGTGTATGTTTCAATGCAGTATCGAGTGGCATCATTAGGATTTTTGTTTTTCGATACACCGGATGTACCTGGAAATGCCGGCTTATTTGATCAAATAATGGCATTGCATTGGGTAAAAGACAACATAGAATACTTCGGTGGGAACCCTCATAATATAACTTTATTCGGTGAATCAGCAGGAGCTGTGTCAGTTTCTTTGCATTTACTTTCACCCCTTTCAAGAAATTTGTTTACGCAAGCCATCATGCAGTCGGGAGCAGCGACTGCACCCTGGGCTATTATATCTCGGGAAGAGAGCATTCTTCGTGGAATACGTTTAGCTGAAGCTGTTCATTGTCCAAACTCTAGAACAGATATAGGTCCGATGATTGATTGCTTACGAAAGAAAAGTGCAGATGAACTTGTTAATAACGAATGGGGGACATTAGGAATCTGTGAATTTCCTTTTGTTCCTATAATTGACGGATCATTTTTAGATGAGATGCCTATGAGATCTTTGATTCACCAGAATTTCAAAAAGACAAATATTCTAATGGGGTCTAATACTGAAGAGGGTTATTATTTCATTCTTTATTATCTCACGGAATTATTTCCAAAAGAAGAAAATGTAGGTATCACGCGAGAGCAATATTTGCAAGCTGTAAGAGAATTAAATCCTTACGTAAATGACGTAGCTAAACAAGCTATTGTATTTGAGTACACTGATTGGTTGAACCCTGATGATCCAGTTAAAAATCGAAACGCATTAGACAAAATGGTTGGTGACTATCATTTTACTTGTGGTGTTAATGAATTTGCTCATCGATACGCGGAAACTGGTAACAATGTGTACACGTACTACTATAAACATCGCAGTAAGAATAATCCTTGGCCATCGTGGACTGGTGTGATGCATGCTGATGAAATTAACTATGTATTCGGTGAACCTCTCAATCCAGGGAAAAACTATTCACCAGAAGAGGTTGAGTTTAGTAGACGACTGATGAGATATTGGGCTAATTTTGCAAGAACTGGGTACGTACATTTATTAAATAAGAAGTGTTCACCATTTATATCGACTATTATAAAAGCTTTCCAGACATGGTTCTTATTTGAGTACTTTGTGTTCCAGGAACCCTTCGATCGATCCGAATGGCGAAATAACAAAAGTCCATTGGCCACTCCATACAGCTAGTGGCAGAGAATATCTCTCCCTGGCTGTCAATTCCAGTGCTGTAGGTCACGGTCTACGCGTCAAGCAATGTGCATTTTGGCAAAAATACTTACCTCAACTCATGGCCGCCACCAGTAAGTTCACAATAATGTACCCTGAATTTGGTTGCTGAGAATATTTTTTAGACTAGAATTGTAACATCATTTACTATAATTACAGATAAGCCGGAACCTCCAAAGAACTGCACCAACAGAGCAGAAACTGCAGATATTTCTTTCAATACTCTCAGCTTTAGTTTGATTGCAATTGTTAACTTTCACTCAATATTTTTTAAATTCCTCAATTAAACTATGCTATTATTTTTAAGCTTCAGTTAGTTCAATTGTTTTATTCGATTGTGCTTTGTTTTTAAGCCTTGAGTATATTTAGTTGTTGTTGAATTTAGATTGTTTAGAATTTTTAGTTATAAGCCACCTGAAGTGTTAAATTGCGCTATAAGTCCAGAATATACTCTATTAGACGATACTCGATGTTAAGTTCCATATTTAATATATAAGTGATGAATAATTATTGTTTATGTACTAATATTAAAAGGAGTGATGTCTCCAACAACATATCACTTGTTAAGAATAAAATTATAGGATGTACGTAGAGGTAATTTTGTCATAGCTGATAAGTCACTACATATCTTTCGAGGTGGGAGGTGTAGAATTGTCCGAAGACTAATTAAACATGTCTTTTGGTAAATGTTAAGGATACGTCTCGTCTAATGGAAAATGACAGGCATGTTTTTATCAGAACTCTTCAAGGAGATTGTCTTGATGTGTTCTTAGAATGACTCTCAAGTATTGCGAATGAAGTGCTACGACTTTGTTATCTACTAAGTGCTTTAGCGATACTGGTATGATCTATGAAGCAATTTCTATCTCGGAGAAATAGAAAAGGAATTGTAATGGATTTTAAATGTTCCAAAGCATTGTATGGTCCTTCTGAGGCGTATCATTTACCATCAAGTGAAGGTCTTGGTTTCGCCAATTAGAATTATTAAAAAAATATTTAATTAATTCAATGGCGGCGTTAGAATGATAACGAAATATTGTTAGCTTTAATGCGCCTCTATAACAATACATATCACGCAAGGCATAGAAATGTTTAAGTTCATTCTAGCCTTAGGAGTAAGTTAATGAAATAAGCTAGGCCATTTCACAACTTTGTAGTGGACCAATATTAGAAAGTTGTACGTGATATACGGAACGATATAAATTATTCGGAATCTGAAGACGATTATGATTCAAACGATGTTTTTGGATTAACAATAAAACACAATACAATCTATGTTCAATCTGACATTGCGTAAACAAAGATAATGCTAGTTAGTAAAAAGGTTTGTAAGTTTTTCAACTCTAATACAAAAACAAATGAAAGAATATATCGCAAACCGATAGATGTTAGTATACTGAGTATGTTTGAGCATACAAATTAGTATCTTATTATTTTAGAAACGATACATTTAGGTTATCAAATATAGTTGCGAACGGTTCAGCTTTGGTATCTTTAAATGTTACTTAGGAATCTTTACAATTCGTTCAAGAGTTTAGAATTTTATTGGTGCAGTATCTTTTAGTGAGTTGCATTCTTAGCAATGGATTTTTTCAATTCTGTATATACAGTATGAATAATTTTGTAAATTAGATGCTCGAATTTATTTCGCTTTACTTATCTTGAGTATTTTAAAATTGTCAGGCTACATCTGTAGTCGATTAATGTAAGAATATTGAAATCATAACCTGTTGTGGAAGACGATATTTTATGAGATTTAGAATAAATAAACTATGTAATACTATGTAGATGAATTTCAGGCTTTTATTTATTTCGATACATAAGTAGAAACAGTAAATGTATGTAAAAGAACTTCGGCTAATGTTAGTGATGAATGTTGGTATTCAAGTCGCTATCCTTCGCATTAGGTATTTCACGAACTACGCTTACTTTTAGAGTGCCTCTCGTTCTCTTTTTGTATAATTTTTATATGCATGTATACGTAGATATAGGTTGTAAATTAGCACTGATTTTATTTAAAATTAAGTTTTTATTTACTTTTAAACTATTTGTAGTGCCAAAATATATGAAATGCTTTTGTCGGGATATAGTTTTTTTTTCACCTCATGTAGTACTATACTTTGTGAATCGTTTCAGAAGTATATTAAGTTTTGTCAATGTTAACTTAATAAAAAAAAACATGTGTAATTATGGAAGTCTTGCGATATTTAAACTTCGTAGTTCTTAAACTTAATGACTATTGACATAAAAATTTTTGTACAATTGTTAAATGAAAGAATTTCTAATTGTATAATTAAGAGATTTCTTATTTGAGATACGTGATTCGGCAATTACATTCTCATTGAATTTTAAAAGTTATTCGTAATAATTTAGAAATTGATATGTATTTTGACGTCGATAAAGTAACTAAATTAATGCACCGATATTTTGCTTTGTACCCGCTTAACAGCAAGATAACGAATAGGCCTAAAAATAATCAAGTTCTCATCTTCAAAGGCCTAAGCTAAGCAGAATTGATTTTAGTCAATTTATCTTTTAAATTATAATAGTAACCATGTTTAAACTTATTAATAAAAATTAGGGCTATTATTGCATTGATTGTTCGCTGTTTGTGTTTAATTATAAAATAAATGCTTGTATATAAAACGAGTTTTATTTGTTTACTAACTGTCGCTTGCAACTTCGACTGCGCGGAATTAAAAAAAAATTAATTACTTGTTCTTAAATAATATGTTTTATATTATCCGGCTGTTCTGGAGATACGTAGTAACATCCATCCATCGAAAGATTTTTATATTTTTGTTAATAAAAATAAATTAATATCTAGAAACTTAAAGTTAATCTAATCTTCACTTTACGAAACAATTCATTAGTTAAGTGACTGCAACACTCAAAGGTGTATGTTATAAGTTAACAAAGACGGATAACTTAGTTTTAACACAATACAGTGCAAGTTATTTTAGGGTTTTTACCACCACTAATAAGTTCTATTTCTTCTAACAAATCATCATCATCATCATCATCATCATCATCATCATCATCATCATCATCATCTCCTTATCCTACTCCCGTAGGGTCGGCGCAACAGGTTTTTGTCCTCCACATAACTCTATCATACGTCATCTCAGTCCTAACTCCCTTTTTGATCATGTCACCTTTTACACAATCCATCCATCTCTTTCTAGGTCTACCTCTACCGATGTACCCTTCCACACTCATAACTAACGTTCTCCTTGTAACATGCGATTCATCCCTCCTCATAACATGCCCATACCATGCTAACCTTTTACTCCTAACCTTCTCTACTACGGGGGCTACTCTCAAACTTCCTCTAATATACTCTTTTCGTATCTTATCCATTCGTGTTACCTCACACATCCATCTTAACATTCGCATTTTTGTCACATGTCTATTTCTTCTAACAAATATGTGAGCATAATCAAATTTCTATACATATCTACAGTATAATGGCTTTCTGGCGTAGTTTTAAATGATAAAAGCGATCAGAAATATAATTGATCGATTAATGTTGATGCTATCTAATATTTTAGATTAGTATAAATTGTTGGGTTTATTGAAATTCACCCAATCTAATTAAGAAATCAGGTAAGAACACGTCGTAATTATGTTGTGTGATTAGTGTGATTTTTTTAAATATTACATTCCTACAATTTGAACATATAAGTTGTTTATTCATTACTTATAGTAACTTGTATACTGATAAATAAGGTGATTGTAATAATTTTGGTTGTTTTATAGACCCGCCAAAATGAAGACTATCGCTTTCGCTCTTGTTGTTATGCTGGTGGGCGTTAACGCCCTGCCCTCAGAAGTCGAGACCGCCGGTAAGAGACGTCCGTTTTGAACATTTTGATACCGTACAAGGTGCAACATGCTTTTGAGCTAGTGGTAATCGTAACGTGTATGGCAGCATTATTGGTGCATAGTATACAGCGCGAGCGATGTTCGCAAATTAGCAATACACTAGCTGCTCCAGTGCGGCTTTATCCGCATGAATCTCTTTCCCACATTAGGATTTTTATCCAAAACTATTTATCCCTTAAGTTTAATGGCGTGAAAATATGCAGCCTAAAGCGTGACGTATAAGTGTAGGACTTTTTCTTAAAAAAAAGAACTATTTAAAAATATGCTGTAATTGCAGACATCTTAGGCAACAAAGAAGTGTGTTTACGCTTTATTACAATAGTATAGAAGTATATATAGATTACGTTGAGTATTTTCCATATTATAGAAGACTGCTGCGTGCGACTTCGTCCGCATGAAATTTAGTAAATAAAGAAATATACCCTATGTTACTCACAGAAAAATTACCTTACTAACGGTGAATGACTTTTTAAAATCTGCCATGTAGATTTTGAGTTATTCAATACAAACAATAATACAAAGAAAAACCTCTTTATAATACTAGTAAAGATTATAATATAGAAACAAAATCTTTATGAAATAATAGACAGGGTATTATTTTGAAAAAGAATACTCGAATACTGCTTCGATGAGTAAAAACTGTTTTTACCTCGATGTGTTAAGAAAGGTGTAACTTTGTTCCGTAGTCAGAACTTATTTGAAGATTGTGTAAGACTAGTATTCATTCATTTCTTCATTTAAACATGTATAGAAGATAAGATCAGGTCATCTCAAAATTCCATTCAGACAAAGTACATGTGATAGATAGTATTATAGAATGAAATATAAGTAATTAATAAGAATTAAACGCCATTCCAGAGTTCAAGAACACGAGAATTATAGACGACCTCGTCCGCGGCGTGTTGGAAGCTGTGATCGAGTTAGCCAAGGCTGCGGATCCTTATACTGTCGATTCCGCCTCTGGTGACTACAATTTCCCCGTACCTGGGTAAGTAACGTCAAAACTACAGAAATATTTACGAATTCATCTCTCGTTGATGATTTTTACCTAGTTAAAGTTGCCAATCTTCTAGTGTAAATGTTTTAATTCTATGATTTACTGTGATCGGTAAAGTGTGTTTTATCTTTTTATTTATCACAAAATCGCGTGATAGTACCTTATCGTTTATTTCACTACAAGACAATTTCCTGAAACGTTTCTTACAGAGTATTCAGCGCCGTTGCATCAGTTGAGAACTTTAGAGCTTCCGGATTCGGTAACATCGAACTCGACGATGTCTCATTCAGCGGCAGCAGTCTCCGTGTGGAGATAAGCCTCACCGGCGTCCAAGCCTCTGTTGGTACGGCTTTTAAAATAAATAACGTTTTACCATTGACCTCTACACATGGACATGCTATAAGCAAATTTTATGTACCTATTTATAGTGCTGCCAGCTAGTAGATATCCTCACTACCGCTAGCGGTAGAACTAATAATAGAGTTACACTTAACTGTCAGTTGAAACATAGCAAAAGATGGTAAACCGAATGACTGTCTATAAAGAAAACTTCTCTTTATAGTTAGCGATACTGTGGTTATTAAAGTTTCTGCAATTTCAGCTCATGTTATGCTTGACAAGGGCCGTTTTTTAATATGAAGTATAACCAAAGGTCAAGGGTTATTTTAAGCACTCTTAAGAATTTAATCTTCTATGTCTGTAAACAAGGATGGCTACAAATAAAATAGTTCATCGTGTCAATATGACAATAAAATATGACCCATGTTATAGAACATATTGAAATGTTTGCAATTTAATGAGTGTGATAACATAGTGATTGTTTTTTTCTTTCAAGTAAAATAAAAAAAAAACTAATTGATAATTGTTTTTTATTATAGACAGTGCGTCTGCCATAGTGAAAATCTTCAGCCGAACCATCAGCGGTTCAATTAGTGGAAGGTATGTTTTACAGATTTTCATCGATTTATTATCTCCATTTTCTAGCGCTTTACAAATGTGCATAAATAATTTTTTATTAGCATTTTGATCAAATCACTTTATCTAATTACATACATGATATTACGTTATTTTTTAGAGAATAAATGTTTTTTTGGGAAATATGATTTAAAATCCCATTATTCCTATTTAGCTTGGCAGTGAGTAATGTCCGCGTAGCTGTCGTGGCTCAGCTTGGCCTAACCGGATACCTGGTTGACGACTTGGAAGTCGACTTCAGCGTTGGTGGTTTAGAGGTAAGTTTGATTTTTTTAACGGAATAACCGATTAATATAAGTTTAGAGTCAATGGAATTTTAAAGCAAAGATATAGAATAAAAGATCACCTAAATGACACACGATGGTACTGATTTTGGAGCGTAAAGTATGTTTTTATGTGACCTTTATAACGTCTTGGAGAACCGATTTAGAAGAGGGAGATAATAAAACGTATTCTTAACAAGAGTGCTGTACAATCTAACAGGAGTTCAACCTGTAATTTAAAATGAAGTAAGCAAACGAACAAGCACCTGATGTTTGCAATTGCTATTAATTTGCATTAATATAAACTTTATTCGAATTCAAGAATGACATGAGTAATTATTACACAGTAATTTATCTAAAAATCGCATCAATTTAAATAAAATGACTAAAAGGTGAAAGAAAGTGATAGCTAATTTATAATGTTTATTGTGTTTGATACCCTCAGTCTGATCTTAACATCCGCATCAACGATTGGGATCTCTCCGACCGCATTAACAACTGGATCAACGTCACCCTGCCTGCAGCCCTCGAAAAATACTCAGTAAGTTTTTAAATGATTTACAACGAGCTATCGTCTTTTACATTCCCGCGTGCATCTATCTTCTACCACTTACCTTCCACTCAAAGTACTGACGGGTTGAACAGAAGACATGTGAAAGCGGCACTAAGACTACGTTCTGGCCACAATCCAGCGAGTTTTGGATTTCTGATCAAGAAAAATCTGTCGCCTAATTGAGAGTTATGCAGAAAGCCAGAAGATATCCTACACTTGTTGTTGGAATGTGAGAGAAACGGACGGGAGCGTGAGCTACATTTCCGGGAGTTGAAACTCAATCCGTCCGATGTAGGCATTATCATGTCAGTATTGGCTGAGCCAGGATCCGAAGCGGCTGTACGATTATGCCAGCTCGTTTCTTAAGCACTAAGAGTAGCACTATGAGATTGACATGTCTTTCCAAAGACAAAAATCCCCCCTTTTCCTAACAAAGATTTAAAAAAAACTCAAAGTCCCGTTAAAATCGGTCCACCTGTTACTGAAATTGGGGTCGGTCGAGGTTTTGACAGCGCGGAATTACAAAACAAAGTTAAATTCGAATTTCGTTATCATTTACGCTAATACATAAAATTCGCGAAGTCTGGAAAGAGATACTCCAATTTTATTATATGTCGATATAGATAGTAGTCCCATTAATCCAAAAATCCTGGCGTAAAGGCGCTTCAATCGGCTTCTTTATTACATCACTTTGTACTCAGAAAACTAAGTTGCACATTTTTCGGTAATATGGTGAGGGATTTTATATTTTTGTTAAACTAAACATCCATCCTGTATAAAATTGTTAGCTGTGTGTTCATTTCGTATTAAAAATTGTTTTCTTTTGAGTACAAAGTTTAAACCTTATTAATATTAGAAATGTGACTGTTAAGATGGATGTCAGAGTTTGGAGTCTAAATTGAACGGATACTGATGAAAGTTGGTTAAGATGTTGAACATAATCTGAAGGAAGACATAAGCTACTTACTTTTGTTTCTTTATTTAATTCCACGCGGACGTAGTCGCGGCCGAAAGCTACTAAATATATGTTCGGTTTGTTTTATATGGGATTTATTTTTTTCAGGAACAAATCAACCGTCTCGTCGCCAGAGCAGTACTTTTAATTTTGGGACGTTTGTTCTAAGTCAACCTATCCTACTCGAGATAACTTAAGTTAACGGTTATGTAACGAATACGATAAGATACATGAATTTGTAAGTTTATTGTCAAGTTAATTCTACAGTAATATTGTATTACTATAAACTATACCTGTGTTAATAAAACTCTCTCAAACTGTTTTAATTTTCTTTAATTATATTAAACCATACTAATATGCTTACATACCTCGCATGCTCCTTATCTATGCCTTCTATTATCAGTAATCGAAAACAATTCTAATGTAGGTAAAATCATATTTAAATAAATGAAAAATATATCTGTATAAATCTATGTTAATGCGTAAGTAAAAAAAGTTTTTAACAAAGTCTAATCAAAGGATTTAACTCACCTTATTAGTAGTGTTCCGAGGAGTTGTTTGGAACGATTCCTGCCGCCGAGTTTCGTCATCGGACGACACGACAGGCCGCCAGGTACCATCCTCACCATGTTGATGGCTGGCATTCCACAACCG
>NW_013525024.1:2196874-2205565 GCF_000836215.1 Papilio polytes | reverse complement strand
ACGGATAGAGGACGCCTTGGTAGGGCAAGGGTCGGTTAGGTATGGGAGTATCCTCATTGTATGGGTATTTGTTCTTTTGTCGAAGGCCAAACCCATATTCAAGAATTTAAAACAAAAACAGCTTTATTCTATATTAAATTCAAATATATGTAGTTTTAGCGCGAATATACTTTCCTTCTTCGAACAATTTAAGCGTATAGTAACGCTATGTGTTAACTGAACAATAAGGCTTATATAAATCATATTTCATACTAATATTATAAATGTGAATGTTTAGATGCATGGATCTATGGATGTTTGTTAGAGTTTATAGCCTAAAATGATTGAACGGATTTCGATGAAACTTTGCATAGATGTAGATGATAGTTTGGAAGAACACATACGCTATTCACTTTCGTTTTGTTCAATTCTACACGGACGAAGTCGTGGGCAAAACTAGTTTTTTTTAATAATTGGCTGATAAATAACCTAAAATAAAACTAATGACGACTTTAAAGTATATTATACTATTATATTATGCGACCTGAAATACATAATTTGGAAAAAATACACAGTTTTATTGCATAATTTTGTTTTTATTGTGTCAAAGTTGACAGCTGAGTTAGAATCTCCATATAAATTTTCAGAGAAAACATTCTTAAAGTGCTGCACGGATCCATATTCAAGAAATGCATCATAACGTATGTATTTAGTCATATAAAGTATATTCAAGCAAAAAAGAGACAATGAAACATGATATGAAAATATCTATGTAAACCGAGATTTTAGCCCACTGTGCGGCGCCGCATTGACATCGCTGCAGTTTTACCGGGATAAAGATTTTTTAAAGATATAAAAGGAGGAATGGATTAATACCCGTAAATTTTCAAGCTTGATTTAAATTATTTTTTCGTATGGTATATATTATTAAATTACTAGCTTTCGCCCGCGATTCTGTCCGCGTGGAATTAAAAAAACAAAAATAATCTACGTGTTTTTTCCATGTATCCTTTACATCTACCAAATTACATCGAGATCCATTTAGTCGTTTATACGATAAACTATAAGAAATATCCATACATCCAACTGAACTTTTGCATTCAAAATGTTAGTAAAATTAAAAAGAAAAAGGATAGCATGGTATAGGTACAGCATAGGACAAGGAGAATTTAAATTATGAATCCTAGAACCTACGATAACATCCCGAATAAAGGGATAACTCGCAACAAAGGGCCGGCTCGACCTGTAAAATACCACGATATCACAGACATGAAGTGGAAGTAATTCTGGGTTTCATCTGATCTGTGTGTATGGGGCCCAATTTATGTGTGTCAGGGAGAGGCACCTAAGGATAGGGAATATATCCTTTAAATGTTAGTTCCCTCGTCTGTTAATGAGAGACAGGGAATGCATCTGCAATTGCGGATGTATAGGCAGCGGTCACTTCGTTCTTTAGGCGAATTCAGGTAGCCGTTTGTCAACTTATACTAAAAACATAAATGCTCTATAAATAGAAATCTTTACCTAAAACATGATAGCGAGCTTAAATTGATAATGTTTAATATTTATCATAAGTAATATTCAAACATTAATTTAATATTTCTATCTTTATGTATATTATTATGAATAGTTATGCAATCGGTATAATCAATTAGAATAGGTGCAATTCTGTTTTAAGAGAAGCAATCGTTGCCCATATACGTCTTCAATTAGTTGTTGAAGCGCTGCTTTACTTAAATGGAGAGAGAAGCTTATTTCCCCTGTGCATTCTCCGCCGACTGCAGTTCCCCTTCCCCTCCTTCCCCATCAGGATAGAATGGAAAAAGGTTCAGAATTAGGCCTGTGTCATGCACAATCATAAGACCAAATGATTTTGAACCCTTCGCACACAAGGAATTGTAAAGCTTCGAAGCCAGACACTCTTACAAGTACTTTTTGTGTCTTTTATAAAACCAGTTAAACAGATAATAAACATTTAGAATACGTACAATCATTTAAACATTCAGGCCTAATCACACAAGTTTCGAGATGCACAAAAGATATAAGAAGGATTGAAAAATCCGAACGAAAATTTTTTGGCTATTGCAATTCTAACACTTGTTTGCATCAAAAAATTCTACCCGTAAAAGGCTAATTAAAAAGAATACATATATAAGACATAGCTTTACATACGCGACAAGCAAGAACTTGTTCATAAAAAGACAGGGAAAGACTTCAGGCGTTTGAGATGTGCTGGCGAAGGATGGACAAGATTAACTGGCTGGAAAACGTTACAAATCAGAAAGTGCTAGATAGAGTAATAGAAGAAAGAAAAAATGTATCACAAAACAGGAGATGAAAGACGCTTTTTTTTATAATATAAGGCGGCAAACGAGCAAGCGACTTGAATCTACGGAAATGGAAAGCGACCGCTGCCCATAGACATCCGCAATTGCAGATGCGTTGCCTACCCTTAATTGACGGAGGAGGAGACGCACATAAAAAGGTCATTTTCCCTTCCTATGCGTCTCCTCCACCGTCAAATCCACTTTTCCTTACCATCCTTTCCTCTTCTTTCCTTTCCTCTTAAGAAATGAATTAGTGTGCACACCTCCATATAGGCTCATAGGAATCAAAGCGAGACTAAACAGTTGTTCGATAGTGAAGTCAAAATGCGCCTGCTCTTAATGTTATGTAATGTGTGTTACTTGGCAACTAAATTATTTTTTTATATCAGTTAAACAACAGATTAATATCCCCTGCAAATACCTAGATATATCGGATTACATACATACTACTTACGAACATAATTAGATAACAAATATTATCAATCAGAAACTTTCTAGAGTGCACTTTATATTTTTAATGATAATAATATGAAATAATCTAAAGAAGGAAATGAGTTTTACTAACATTTTTCATGTCCTTGACCCTAACTTATATTTTACTTATCTTCGGTGTACCATCAAATTTGATTTTATACATGGAGATATGGGAAAATAAGCATTACAGTACTGACTTATGAGATAGCATTTGCCTTGTTTATATCATCATTGACTCCTCACTTTATCGAAAGAAACCAATTGATCATGTTTTTTTATATTATAAGGCGGCAAATAAGCAAGCGGTCACTTGAATCCTCCGAAATGGTGAAGCGACTGGTGTCCATAGATATCCGCAATTGCAGATGCGTTGCCTACCCTTAATTGATGGAGGGGAAGACGTACATTTAGAGGATATTTCCCCTTCCCATGCGTCCCTTCTGCCATCAAATCCACTTATCCTTCCCATCCATTCCTCTTAAGAAAATGGTGGGAAAGGGAAGGGACTAATATTACAATATGATTGATATATTCCTAGCAAATTTAGTTGACACACTTTTTGGGTCTTATCATAAAAACCTAGTGTTTCAAAAATATTTTAATTGAAACATAAACGTACGTCAACCCTTCTGGTACTATGGCTCTAGCTTTTTTTCGAACGTAGAGCGTTTTTTTTTGTAACTAGCAGAAGGAGACAAACAAGCAGAATGAATCTAGACGAAATTTGGATCGGTTATAGAGGGTAGTCTTGAAGGACATATAGGCTACTTTAGATGGCGGAAAAAGTTATTTTTCCGTAGTGTATGTTAATTCAGTTTGTTTCCTGTTTACTCGATAATTCTGTGATGATTAAATACATCTTGTTGAAATTTGGCACAGATGTGAACAAGGTTTGGAGTTACACCCAGGAATACGATTCATCCTTGAAAAGTGGCAGGTTCCAGAGTGACAAATAGTTTTGTTTTGTTTTGTTTTTTCAAAGACTTAAAACTCGTGTTTAATAATTACATCTTTCGGGACTATACAGAATGATTACATTTAACGTATGTATGTACAATTTATCATTTTACATTGCGGGGGAAAATAAATCTTTTTAAAATTGGACACACATATATCTGCATTGATAATGTCCAAGTTTAAGCTTTCGTACAGTTGATTAAAGGCCATTTTTATCATATTATTCAACGTTATCTCTCATTATAATTTGAATATAAATAGTCGCTGCAGCAGTTGGATATTAATCTTAATATAGGAAGGTAAGAAAATTTTATTCATGTAACATGTGTAAATGACATAATTTTCAAAACGGGAATATAATTTGGACATTAATATTTGTCATCTTCCCTTAAGGTATATCAACATGAAGACCTTTGCTTTTGTCGCCCTGTTGGCCCTGGCTAGCGCCACCGCTTCGCCACAAACTTATGGTAAGTAATTTCAAGGTCTGCTTTCGTCTTTTCAAACAAAAAACATAAGTTCGCAATGGAACAACGGAAACTAAATTACCCCAAGACAAAAATTACTTTCATTTTTTTGTTATAATTGCAAAAATAATATATTATTCTATAGCTCCTAACGTATTATTTAGAAAATACTTAATTTTCTATTTTCCAAAAGGGAGTGATGACTGAGATGACGTATGATAGAGTTCTTTGGAGGACAAAAACCTGCTGTGCCGACCCTACGGGAGTAAGATAAGGAGGAGGATGATGATGTTGACTTATAGAAAAGATTTATGTACTTATTATTTTCCAGATGTGGAATCGAGGAATCAGATAGTGGACGGTTTTCTTGACCTAATGGAACGCGCCAGCCAATGGGTGAAAAATCGTGGATATGACCCTTATACTATCGACTACGTTGAGGGACAATATACGCTACCCATCGCTGGGTAAGTTGTTTCAATAGCCGGCACATCAGTAGCTTTTAAATTGGAACGAATATAGTGTTGGTACAAAAAAAAATATCTCCTTTTTTCTATAAATTTTTTACGTCATTTGAATCGTAAAAGTCAATTGCTAGTAGCTAGTAGTAAGAAGATGTAGAAAATCAACTGATTGTTCACATATTTCTCTAGATTAATGACGGCTCGCGGCTCCGTGTCCGACTTGTCCGTAATTGGTGTTAGCAACATCGTTGTCCATGACATTGGCTTCTCTCTCATCACCCAAAAGCTGATCTTTGACGTGGGCATTCCTGACATCAGCGCTTCCCTTGGTATGTACATTCTTACAAGTTAATAAAACAAATTGTATTTGCATTTATTGAAGGCTTTTATATAATCAAACAATAATATCAATTTAACCTTCAGTTGATGTTAAAAATATCTCTTAACTGCTGAATTTTTAAATATCTCTCCTGTATTAGTTAACGTAGTTATTTTTAAAATAGAGTATGTGATGTGAATATTGATTACCATCATCCTTTTTGTAAGCTTTTTATAATTATATTTTTGTTTCCTACAGGTCTCGCAGAAGGCGAAGTTTCATTCTTAGGTCGTCCTGCTCACAGTGGTCTCGCATCCGGAAGGCAAGTTTCAGACAGATATGTCCTTGATGACTTGAACTATATCAAGTAAAATGTTATAGGCTCTAATTAATTTACGTTTTATAGGCTCTCCATCAAGAACTTGCGTATCACTGGTGAAGTGGCAGTCGACAATTCTGGTGGTAATGTTGCCATCAGTGATCTTGCTGTGAACGTTCGTCTTGGCGGCATTGAGGTAATTCAAACTGCTATCCAATACTAATGGAAAACTTTACAGACAATGTATCCTGAGAAATGAGAAGGAATACTCTCGGAATTTAAATATCTAAAAGAATTATCTTGGATCGGATATAAAAAAATTAAAACATGCAATATGTCTGTACCAAATTAAGCAGGGCTTAAGTAAATTTATTAAAATAGCTGTGGATTTTTCTAATATCTCAGTTTTTTTGTTCCTAGCTTCCTAAAAGTGTCTGTTTTTGTTTGGAATTCAGTATTTCCGAGAATATTTTATAATAACTGAACCCATTTTCCAGTCCGGCATTCATCTCAACATCATCGGTTACGACGTGTCTACTTACGTCAACAACTTCTTAAGCAATACGCTTCCTGCCCTCCTTCGAGACAACTCTGTAAGTTTTTAAAGCATTTATGTTACTTTTTAATAATGATTTGATGATTGTAATCGAAATTTTAAATGGTTTTATTTAGATTGCCCCGTTTGTTTCTTCATAACTATTTAAGAAATCGTTACATAGTAATCTATACTAATATAATAAAGCGTAAACACACACTCATTTGTTGCCTAAGATGTCAGCAATAACAGGATATTTTTGAATAACTCTTTTTATATTAAAAAGTCCTACACGTCACGCTTTAGGCTATTTTAGCGCCATTAAACTTAGGGGGTAAATATTTTGAATAAATACCCTAATATGGGAAAGAGACCATAAGTTGCTGCCAACATTAAGGAAGCAAGGTTGTCATCATGTCATTTTGACAATTGTAATTGATAATTTGACAAATGTAAACAATGAAATAAAATTTTCATAATTTCATGCGGATGAAGTCGCACGGGAACAGCTAGTCATACATAAATTATCTTGCATTCTTATTTCTTGAGTTATGAAATTTAGTAAATTTTGGTCCACTGTTACTATTTATTATAATAATGTGTAAACTAATGATTTTTATTCTTTATTCCAGGAGTACATCGACCGTTTAGCAGTAAGGGGTATTTTATACTTGCTCGATCGTGTTCTGTAAGAGAGGTCGTGAAGTCAATATGCAATAACAAAGTTCGTATAATGTTATAGTTGTTATAGTTTTGTACGAATTTCAACATCTTGAATTGTTACAAACCATAATTGGTATACCTTCTTTATGCATAATACCTGAGTTTGTAATTATTGATTGTTATTGTAATAAATTATTTATTAACTATAAAAGCTGTTTCTTTTTATTTTAATCTTTGAACACTAGTTCACAATTGACTGACCTTATGTACTACGTCATAATAGGCTTTCAAAGGCCAGCAACGCATCAGCAATTCCCCTGGCATTGCAAATGTCCATGGGCACCGGATTAAATAACATTAAGCAATCCGCTAATTGTTAGCTCTGCTTTTTTTTATTTAGAAAAAGACAAATTTCGTCACGCGATTTTGAGCTAAACTATTTAACTACGTCGTAGTCTTTGACTCCAAAAATCAAACAAAAAAGGGACCCACCTGCACTACCTTTCGAATAAAAAAATAATTATCAAAATCGGTCCACTAGTGGCGGAGTTATGCCGTAACACACATAAAAAAAATAATATATCGACAAATTGAGTACCTCCTTCTTTTGGGAAGTCGGTCAAAAATAAGGTGATTAACAAGCTTACATAGGTTTGTCATTTAAACAAATTGATATGGTTACACCTGAATTTGTTCTGCAAATGGTAGAATTTTAAAAAGAAATGATGGTCGAAGTTTATAGTATCAACAGTTTTACTTAATTCTAATAGTAATTTTCAAACCAGAAGTGTCTAAGAATACGCGTCTTTACAGTTAAGGGTTTCTAAAGCAAAAGCAAAATTATAAACGTAGGTGACATTTAAACGTTGGCAAAAGTGAAATTCTTACTACGAACGCCTGGAATGATGTATTAGTGGCCCTTGAGGTAGGGTTTCTGAACATGGTTACAATTTACACAATAAGTTAAAAGACAGATATATCATGAGGTTTATTAGTCGTTTCAAATATGGATAAAACCATCAAATGAAACTGTAATTATACTTTCAAATACAAATACAAAATTGTCAAATACAAAGGTCTAAAAAGTAATAATTTGATCGATTACTGTGCACCGGAGCGTCGGTGGCTCAGTAGTTTAAGCTCTTGACTTGTAATCTACAGGTCTTGGGTTCGAATCCCGCTGTACCAATGTGATTTTCGATTTTTCGAGTTATAATATGTACATAATTTACCCGACGTTCTTATGGCGAAGGAAAGCATCGTGATGCCACCTGCACACATCGGCGAAGAAATTCAAAGATTTGTGTGAAGTCAACCAACCCGCACTGGGCCAGCGTGGTTGACTATGGCCTAGTCACCCTAATTTAGGGTAGGCTCCGAGCCCCTCGGTGGGGACGTATAGGAAGCTGGTGATGACTGTGCACGTAAGATAGTATATTTGAGTTTGAAATAAAAAACCTCTGCCATTACAAATTGTTCACTCGATTAGCTGAAGCCCGATTGACGCTCAACCCCCTTAGACAAAGTAACATTCGATTATCGTCATCGCTGATCGAAAAGTCAAAAATGTAGGAATCTGACAATAACATTTGATAAATCACGTGCTTGTCACGTATTCATTTCTATAGGTTTTGTCACATTTTGTCGATTCTACAAGCGACATCGCTAGTCGAAAGTTACTTTGTCTAAATGACAGTTCTGATAGTTTTAACTGAAGATTCGAACTGTTCAGTTAACCCTTACAGGACCATAATATGGCTGAGACTAAATATGCGAATACAACATAGTATTTTATGCATATTGGGTGTAAAGAGAACATCACTAGAAAAACATATGAGGGTGTATTGGTTTCCTATAACTGAATGTAATTAAAAAATATCGATTCAACAATAATTAAATAATCGATAACGACTTTTGTAGAAGGGAAAAATATTTCCCTTGGGCGCAAAACGGTTAAAGAAGTATGTACTGTCTGATTTGCATTCTTTAATTACAAATTTTTGTTATACGTATGTACAATTGTAGAAACTGGCGGTGTTTAAAAGCTACAATCGGTACAAACAAGCCTACAATTTCCTCAAAGGCCGGCAACGTATCTGTAGTTCCTCTGATGTTGCGGATGTCCATGGGCTTCGTTGACACCTCTGTGTTCCCGCCGCTCGTTTGCCCCCTTCTAATATATATAAA
>NW_013525024.1:2173505-2196178 GCF_000836215.1 Papilio polytes | reverse complement strand
TACATTTAAATTTTTTGTTTTATTTATTCTTCAATACAAATAAAATACGTTTATATTTCTTTTCTTTATAAAATATACAAACGAAATCGCTGTATTAAATAACTGTTATACGACTATATTTAAGATACCAACGTCTGTACCTACCGTTTACTCATACTAATGTTATAAATGTGAAAGTTTAGATAGAAGGCTTTTACTTCTTTATATCCATATGCACCAGAAAATATATTAACTTAACCTAACTAACAGTGGTAGACCCCGCTTTAACATCTTCGCACGAATGGGTCGGCTCGCCCGATGCAATACCACGACCATACAGAAGACAGGCTTGAAGTGGAATCAATTCCGCGTTTTGTCTGATGAGTGTGATGCCATAATTCCAATCTTAGTGCCTTTCCCGTTACAACCTTTTCTTATAAGGAAATGATTGGATGAGAAATGGGATTTGACGGTGGAGGAGACGCATGGGAAGGGGAAACATCTTTTTTATGTCCACCTTCTTCTCGATTTAGGGTAGGTAACGCATCTGATAAAGTCAAATTTGGAGAACCGACCGTCAACCTTCGCTAGTCGGAGAGACACCTTAAGAAGAAGAAGAACGCACCTGAAATTGCGTAATACATTGCAAATATATCTACGGGCAGCGGTCGCTCCGCCATTCTGGGGGATTCAGGTGGCTGCTTGCTTTGCCTTCTTATTGTAAAAAAAACCAACATGGTAACAAAGAATTTTATCAATTTTCAGTAAAACTGATTTTTATAAATATAATTTGTATGGATTATAGAGCGGGGATAATAATGATAAGATATCGATGTAATAACTAAGCTTTGATTGTTGGACATAATCCATGCGTGGGGTGGCCTTGAAAGTACATTATGCTTGTTTTTCATTTATAATCTTTAACATAATTATATATGATAAATAACACCCCCTTATAGGGTTGCCTAACGCTATCCTCGCATGGCTATGTTTAATATCGCGGAAGATAAGCGCTGGATACTTCAATTAGAAGCATCCAGCAATTATAGCTAAGCGAGGACCTAATCCGATCAACATTGCAATACTCATTTTAAATGTTTGGATTGTCCTTTAATTACGTTTTTACCATTTCTTGCTTAATTACTTTATTTTTTATTTTAATTGATCTGAGCCATTTTTTTTTATTCAAAACAATTTATCCTGAAAATATCTATAGAATACCAATCGATAAAAATACACTAAAAAGTGACGAAACAATTCCTTTAATCACTTAAACTTCTCTTATTGTAGTTATTATGTATATAATTAATTATTTACAGCTTACTCACGTATACTTTTCTTTTTCCGGTGTATCGCGTTCGCGTCGCGCCTCGCGAGGCGGCGACAGACTTAACCCTCGTCCTGAAGAAGGACCCCCGCAGGGTCTGAAACTGGTCGATGCCGTCACTAGAAAAAGAAAAGTATACGTGAGTAAGCCGTAAATAATTAATTATAAAATGTCTCACGAAAGTTTAAATAATTTTATTATGTATATATTTTAAAATTGTTATTACTTTGATGTCGGTATTAGTCAAGGTAAATTCATAACTCCTCTTTTTTTTGGGAAGTCGGTCAAAAACGTATGACCCTAAAGTGGCGAAAGCGGTATGGCCCTAAGGTGGAGTTGTCTATAATCTTTCTCTGGCATGAGTTAGGGTTGCTACTCATTAAAGTGGGGACAAAGAGGTGTTATAAGAGCGGACGCTCCCTTCTGACTAAACTATTGCACAACTGTTCTGCGATTGTCGATTGTTACGCAGCTCATTCAAATTTTTAGTTGCATAACTAAAAATCGAGTAGTGTGCCTTACAGGAATAGGTTCGTAGGACTCGAAGCGCGATTTAATAGTTGATATTAAGTAGTTAGTAAAAACTGCCTCAGGAATCTTACTTATTCATGTAGAAAAACTTAAGTAGAAATTTTCTAACTAACTAGCTAATAGTAAATTCCAGACTTTCGCATCTTTCTAATGTTATAAATGCGAAAACTTGGATGTTTGTTAGAGTTTGTAGCCTAACCTACTTAACAGATCTCGATGAAATTTGTTATAGATATTAAGGATACTTATTTCTTTTTTAATTGCATGCAGAGTCGCCGGCTAAAGGTAGTTAATATTAGTAAGATTAGAATAACAGTAATTTTTAGTTCCAGTGAATATATTAGAACATTTCCAAGAAAGCGGGTTTTTTGTATCGTAAAAAAAAGCATAATCACATTAATAAAAGTGAATTAAACTTGGCGAATTCGATTGAAAGATATAAGAAATTATTAATTGATAATTTATTAAAAAGTTCTTGACGTAGTCCGATATAGATTATTTTGTCAGCAGTATAAATACACGTTGATTTGTGCATTATCTCAACTTTTACACATAAGAAGGTAAGGTGCAGAAGTGTAATTTATATTGTAATAGTTTCCTTGTTCCCACAACTTACGCCTAACTTAATTGCCTTGTGCCTCACGTCGGGGAGATAATTCTAATTTAAAAGCTTTTGATGTTATTCAAATTCTGTTCTTGTGTTATTGTCCATTTGTTTTAGTAGTTGAAACCTATTGTACATATATAACTTAACTTGTTTCAGTTGTAACCAAAATGAAATCATTCGCATTCGGACTGTTGATGCTTGTGGCGTGCGCCGCCGCCCTGCCCCAAATCTCTGTATCTGGTAAATGACATATTTAGTTAATTACTTGTAAATAATATACTTATTATTTTATTATTCTCCACAAAATGTTTTTTTTTTGCATAAACAAGTAAATTTTAAAGATTGTATTCGACAGGATACAAGTTGTTGTTTACACAGTTTATGGTATGTGGTATGAAACCACAACATAGAATTTTGTATCTCGAAAATTACTACTATTATTTAGTGTGCTAACCAACATTTTCAAAAGTAAAATCAATATACTTAAAAGTAATACAGGCCTTGAAGTTAACATAAAATTTTAATCCATTGTGAAGTTTACTTGGTTGAAATTTGCGTCAGTTTTTTTGTCACTTATTATTTTGTTAATTAATTTAGATTTCGGAGCAGAGAGGAGGGATATTGCTCAGATTATCGTTGATGCCATCGAGAGATTCTCGGCAAGAATCACGGATCCTGTCAACATCGAGCGCGCTGAGGGAGAATACGTTTTATTTCTCCCCACGTAAGTGATAGGCTAAGTGTACGAATCCCGAACAGTTGATTTGATAAAATTCAGTTTCGCCCTAGAAATGTTTATAGCCTTTGGCCTTTAATCGATTAAAAGGCAAAGTAACTGCCTTGCAGCTGCTGATACTACCTGTTAAAAGTGTGTAAATATTATTATGCATGTATGGATCATATTAGAAAAGGGAGGAAGGGGAAGAGTACTTAAATTGACAATACACTCGTCCGCTGAAATTTGAAAGTCATTCCACTGCACTCAAGTCCTTAGTGTGGTTGTGGTATTGGTATCTGGTCGAAACGACCATTCACTTCATTCGTTCATCAGCTAAAGCTGCTGCGAACTCTACGACTCCATTATCTTGTTCTTCCTTAGACTTGAAAGGAATAGGATTGCTCTAGTTTTACATTGTATGATATATAAAAAAAGCATGCAATAAGAAAGAAATTCTGAGGTGACATAAACTACTATATATTATTTCCGTCTCCTATTTTTAAAGAAGAAGGCTATGAATTGGTGAATGTTGGGAATTGTTGAGTAGAAAGTTGTTCTACGTTGTTTTTACTTAATGTCTATTACTAATTTCAGTGTATTCAGTGCGAAAGGTCGCGTCGAGAATCTAAGAGTCTCCGGTCAAAGTGATATCCGGATCAACAGAATCAGCTACTCTCCGTTCAACAATATTGTGGACATTGACATCTCTCTACCGAGCGTCTCAGCGGTTGTTGGTTAGTACTTTACGTCTTGTCTTGTTTCAAAAAATGTTTTGGTACAAAAATTTTATATTATATCCTTTCAGGTGGTTCTTCATTCGAACTTATTGTTCTTGGCCGTGAAATCTCTGGAAGCTTAAGCGGATTGTAAGTATTATCTTAATTATGTTATTAATGCGAAAGTTTTCATAGATGGATGTTTGTTGGAGTTTGTAGTCTAAACTACTATATGGATCTAGATAAAATTTGCCAAAGATGTTAGCATTCAAAACATAGGATACTTACTTTTTTTTAATTCCACTCGGACGGAGTCGCGTGCGTAAGCTAGTAAGAGTATAAAAACGTTAATTGGAAATGTTTTTTTATATAACACCATCTATTTTCTAGGTTGCAAGTCAATGGACTAAGAGTAAGCGGCACCGCAAAAGTAGTAGTGGGTGCCGGAGTTTCGGTTACCGAAGTTGACGTCGAACCTCGTTTGGGCAGCATCCAGGTCAGGAATACGTCCAAATTAAACTCTTGTACAATAAGATTTCCTTACTTTGTTGTATTATTGTTGTATGAGGCTGTCTGATGAGGATGAGGATGGCATACCTTTACTTTTCAGCTAAAAAAAATATTTTTAATAACCTCAAAAGTACATAAATATTTAAAAGCTTCAATATAATTTGATTTTGATTACCTATAGCGCAAATGTCTCTTGGTTTTAATACGAGTCCTTGTATCTTGTTCATTTTTTTTCCAGTCTGCACTCGCTATCAGAATCTTCGGCTTGGACCTCTCCGCCCCTGTCAATAACTGGCTGAACAGCCTTCCTGCGAACCTCGCCCTCTACCAAGTAAGTATTCTGGTGGCCTCGCACGAAAATTTACAAGAATAGATTCATGTTGATATCATAGAAAATGAAGACAGATTTGTTGGTATAGTTTTTGTCAGATGCACAAGTCTTACTGATGAAAAAGTGGATGTTTGTTACAGTCTGTAGCCTAAACTGCTCATCGGATCTCAAAAGTTTCGTATAAATATACAGGATAGTCTGAAAAAAACATGTATTCTATTTACTTTTGTTTTGTTAAATTCACGGGAACGGAATCGGGGGCGAAAGCTTGTCTCATGTAATTTTAAAAATATTACAAATACTTTCTCACATAAAGTACTAGGTCCACTGTTTTTAGAATAGAAATAAATTATTATCTGACATAATACAATTCCTGTATTTTTGAAAAAATGTAACTAAATGGACGATAACGACTATCTTCACGCTATTGTCCTGTAATACTGCTAATAGTAATGGAGGTCCAATACTTGGCTGCTTTAATGTGGATTTTGTCAACTGCTTAGTTTATAACACAGGAAAATATTTACTCTAGTCGTTGTAGCAATCTCCAGTTCTCCATCTCATTCTCACCTCCAGATATGACACGAATCCGAGAACATCGTAAAGATGATCGAATTTACCATTTTTTTTATTTTCAGGATCTCATCAAGCGCGGCCTCGATCAGATCATCGCAATCCTGCTTAATCACTTTTTGAACTAATTATAAATTTATACTTCAGTCAATAGCTGTATTATAATTTATAAATAATTTAAAAACATGTTTCAAATCCAACAGCAATTTTCTTATGATGTAAAATTTCAAAAATAAAATAATTCCAATAACACATGTTTTGCTTTTTATTTTGTGAAATATTGAAATCTCGATATATTATGTTTAGATCTTACGCACACCTTTGAATAAACTATAGCACGACTGTTTAGTCTCGTTTTGATTCCTATAATGTTTATATGGAATTTCGCACACTATTTGGATTTTTAGTTGGGCAACTAAACAGTTGAATGGGCTGCGAAAAAATCGACTATTTACAATCGCACGACAGTTGTGCGATAGTTTCGTCAAAGGTGTGCAAACGCTCTTACGATTCGTTATTCAATAATTACCTTTTTAGGTAGAGATACATTAGTAGTTAGATTATTAGATTTCCTGATATAAACATGTCTAATTTCATATAACACAGTCTTATCTGGAAGTCTGATGAGGGAAGGTAGTCTCTTTTTTTTTCTTTAGATATTAGGCAATATGTTTTGTTTAGTAACAATACAATAATTTATTTGGTTAACAAAAAGACATGCAGGGATTCATTTTCTAACTAGCTTTCACCCACGACTCCGTCCGCGTGGGATTAAAAAAAAAACAAAAGTGAGTAAACTAAGCATTACGTACGCATTTATAATATTAGTAAGATTGTAAAGAACTAAAAAAAAATATAGCTTACATTCTGTTCTAACTCTGCTCGCAAAACACTGTAAATCTGCAAAATGAAATAAATCTTACATAAATACTTTTAACAGTGGTAGAGCCTGCTTCAACATCTACGCACGAATGTCGGTTCGCCCGGTGCAATATCACCACACACAGAAGACAGGCATGAAGTGGAAGGTACTCCGGTAGGCGCTCTAAAAATATACGTACAATAAAAAATGTAATGTAACAAAGATTATTAGATTACAAATACCGTAAATAATTTTGATTAAATTATCTAATACTTCCTATCGTTTATTAAACACATGTTTAACTAAACAAAACTAACTACATTTTTTGTACAGGTAATGCGATATAAGCCGTCAATATGGTACAAGATGTACCATTTTGATTGCGTTTTTATCATTATAAACGTATTCAAATCTAATCTTATAATGTTATAAAGAGGAAAGATTTGTATTTTTGTATGTATTGATATAACTTCCAAACTACTGGACCGATTTAAAAAATTCCTTCACCATTAAAAAGCTGCGTTATCAGTGAGTAATATAGGCTATATTTTTATAAATCAAATTTCACGTGGATGAAGTCGCAAGCAACAGTTAGTAATTGATAAAACTAATTCGATGATATCTGCGATAAGTTAAAACGACATTGTTTATAGTTAACTAAAACAACAAATAACAATAAAAATCATAATACAGCTATCAATGATTATGTTATTTAACCTTCGTTATGCCTTTAAAATATGTCCTTTTGTAAATACCGGAAATTCTGTAATTACAGGGATTTAAACTACCTAAGTCCATCTTCCTATATGTAATTCCGTAATGTAAATAAGATTAATTTTAGCCTTATTATCTACAGAAGAACAGATTTAGTGTATAGATAACTGCACTAGCAAAAAATAAAAATGTAAAAACCATATTTTAACTGGGAATTGTTACGTCGAGCAAATGTTTGCTGATTTTTTGTAAAAAGTCAACGACATCAGAATTATCTTTCATAACCTGAATTAATAAAATTTCTTGCGTATCTATGCATTTAGATTTATCGTTGTAATTACTAAATTATCGCTTCAAATATTTCAAAAAGATACAATTTCACCTCAACCGAACAATTTTGTACTGTTTTAACGTTACGAAGATTATTGTGATATATTCTGTTCATATAATGCTGTTTATATAAGTGTAATAAATGTAGAGACAACTAATCATGCTCGTACTAATATTATAAATGCGAAAGGTTAGATGGATGGATGTTTGTAACATACCTAGACGGCTGAACAAATCTGGATGAAATATGACATAGATGTGGAACATAATCTGGAATAATGGCTACTTACTTTTGTTTTTTAAATCTACGCGGCAAGGTCGCAAATGCTAGTCTTCCATAACTGTGGGAGCTCATAGTCGTGGATGAGGAGGCGGTGCTGGTTCGAAGAAGATTCTTATCGTGGGATAAACCTATTTTCGGTTGATGCGCTGCTATAGTTATTAAGATTATTCCATTATATGGGCGTCTGTGTCTCACTTGACTTGTAATAAGGTCTTGCGTTCGAATGCCGCCATGTATCAATTTAATATTCGATTTTCTAATTTTTGTATACATAATTTACCCGACGTTCTTATGGAGGAGATCATCGTGATGCCTGAACATATCGACGAAGAAATCCAAAGACATGTATTTCGTTATTTCTACAAAGGAATAACACCTGAATATTTTGTAACGTCAATAGAGTACACCGATCGGAAAGGATTATGAAGATAACAATAAAATCGCCGTGTGATTAATTATGTTTCAGATATAATCAAAGATTTCCGATAGAATATAAAAAGTTGATAACGCATTGCCCACTCTACTTGCAACTAGAGAAAAGGTGAGTGAGGACGTTGTGATCAAAAAATTATCAACAAAGTAAATTACACAAAATATTAACCAGTTTAACATTTATGGGAATTCTACTTCAGTTTTGATTCACTTCACATATAATAAAGAGAAAAGATTTGTATTTTTGTGTATATTTGATTCACGTAAAAACTACTGAGCCGATTTAAAAAAAATCTTTTGCCATTAAAAATTAATTTGTGAGTAGCTTATATTTTGCATTATATTTAATTTGACGCGACTGAAGTCGTGAGCAACAGCTAGTTAATCATAACAATAAATTTTGTTATGTCATGAGTAAATTATAATAATATAAGTAACTAAAATTAAAAGTGTAAAAATATTTTAATTAAAAGTTTAATAGTCCTTGTATTTATTAAAATGTTTAAATGAGTATATGTTAAGTTGTACAATTCTAATTATTTTTTTTTAATTCTCAGGATCGCAACACCATGAAGACTTACGCATTCGCCGTTTTGATGCTCTTGGCTGGCGCAAGCGCTCTGCCCACACTTAGCGAAGATGGTAAATTTGAAAACGTATTTTTTGAAACTTTAAAAAATTTGATAAAACCGAAATTCTTTACATTTCTATCGAAAGTCAGCGAGAAAATATATTTTGCTTGTGCGAATTTACTTTACACATTATTCTCTTGACATTCATCATTATCAACTTGCCCTTCTTCCTACTGAGGGTCGGCACAGTATGTGCTTCTTCCATACTTCTCTATCAGCCGTCATGTCTGAATTTACTTCCTTCTTAAGCATATCTTCTGTTACACAATCCATCCATACTTTCTTCGGTCTTCCTCTACCTTTTTAGCCTTTGTTGCTTTTTGAGACTATAACACATTATTATATCTAGCCGTAAAGATAGAGTACAAGAAATTTATTGTAAATTCGCCGCGTTCACTACCCTAGGATGGCGCACCAGCTTTCTTCCAAGTTAATCTATCTTCCAATATCTAAGTGAAGACATAATTAAAGTTCTCCTTCTGACTTGAGATGGTTCTCATTAATACACATACAATTAAATAAGCTAGCAACGTTATATTCGATCCATGCAACATTACTTAAGAATTAGAGTTTTGATTTTCCCTTACGAGAGCTTATTCTATTACAGAACTCAGACAGCAGAGAGTGATCACTGACACCATCCAAGGTCTGATCGAAAGATTGAGACAGGCCATCAGGGACCGTGGTCTAGACCCATACAAGCTTGAGTTCGCTGAGAGTTCCTTCGCTCTTTCGGAACCAGAGTAAGTGTGCAATTTTTGAAAAGACATGATATTTTTCCGATCTTACCGCACCTAATAGTGCTAATGTAAATGGTGGGGGAAATAACCTTATTTCTGGCTCCTTTCCTCTGTTTGTTAAACTTACCTTTAACATTTAATAGCTAATCTTAATGACTAATTTTTCCTTTTGCTATTTTGGGCGTATCCAGGTGACAGCTTCATTCAGTCATAGCACCGGTGCAAAAAAAATATATTTTCACGGTGTTGGCAAAGATAATAAAACGGATTTTTTTATGTAACTCCCTGGACAAAGGGACATTCAATGATCGCTATCGCTAGTAGAATTTTATTCAAAGATTTTGTTAGTTTTATAAGTTTTTGAGTTTTCGATCATCGATATCCGATCCGCGGAACTTCCTGCCCCGCACAGCCACGTTGTGGGACAGTGTGTCCTCGGCGGTATTTCCAAACCAATACGACTTAGGGTCTTTCAAGAAGCGAGCCTACAATTTTCTCAAAGGACGGCAATGTATCTGTAGTTCCTCTGGTGTTGCGAATGTCCATGGGCGTCGTTGACCACCTCTGTGTTCCCGGCGCTCGGTTGCCCCCTTCTCTTATAAAAAAATATCCCTAATGGAATGTTACTATGTATAAGGGGCTGGTATCTAAGATGGAACCTTACTGTAATATAAAATTATTTTAATCTATTAAATACTTTGTATCAACAGAATCGTCAGTGGCTATGCTTTCGCAAGGGATGTGACACTAGACGGCCTCAGCAACATCAGAGTTAACAGCATCAACTTCTCAATCCTCGCCCAGAGACTGACAATTGATGTATCTCTGCCAAACCTCAGGGGCAGCGTTGGTAAGTTTTACCTTGCTATATTTCTGTAGGGAATAGGTTATCAAAAACATCAACAGAAGCACTAGTGCTCTGTATCTGTATACGACATAGATGGCAATAGGAGAGTAGGAAGTAGAAATAAACTAAAAGTAATTTACAGTACAGCAAATTGAGACTAGTTGCTGAATACCTTGAATTCTAAAACATTATCGTCATCAACCTATCTTTATCGGGTCGGGTCAGTATGTATGGTGTTACATCTTTATC
Source organism: Papilio polytes (assembly GCF_000836215.1). Lineage (NCBI taxonomy): Eukaryota > Metazoa > Arthropoda > Insecta > Lepidoptera > Papilionidae > Papilio > Papilio polytes. The sequence continues at coordinate 2,185,797 of NW_013525024.1, read as the reverse complement.
AGCCGTCATATATGAATCCACTTCCTTCATAAGCATATCCTCTTTCACACAATATATCCATACTTTCTTCAGTCATTCTACATGTTTGTAGCCATAGGACAATGGGATTTGTTATTAACAAAATAAAATAACTTATAATGGTACGTTTCTCCTAATAATCAGTTCTTGTTATAATTTTAGGTGAATCCGCATTCGAAATGAACTTCTTCGACCGTGAATGGGCTGGACAAGGCAGTGGAAGGTATGAGAAAAAATAGATTTATCTATCTATATGTACATATAATAAAATTGGAGTGTAATATCAAAACAAAAAATCCAGATTTCGGGGAGTTGATGTATTTAAGTTACTGATAACGAAAATTAAATTATTTAAAAATGTTGTCTGTCTCTCCGTCGGTCTGTCAGCAAGCCGCGTTTGTTCCGGCTAATCTACGAAACGGCGGGGCCGATTTCGATGGGACTTTCACTGGAGAGTAGTTGACATGGATAGGCATATTATAGGTTACTTTTTTAAAAAAAAATCCGTACTGTCAAAATGGCGTAACGGGTGGTTCAAATTTGCGCTAACGAAGTTTGCGGGCAACAGCTCGTTAGAAATAAAGATTAAAGCAATTAGTTTATGCGTAATATTCGTCTTGATAGATTATTCGTTATTATTAACTCGTCATAAGCCACACTACGGGGGCAGAGGCCGTGCATTTTGCGCGGAGTTCTTGAACTACTCGGTAACTTTGTGCAATTCTTGGACCGTGTCATATCACAATGTTTGCGTCATAATTAAAACATTCCAATAAAAGCGATACTCACAATCTTACATATTTTTAATTACGCGTATCAAATGGGCTCATTTCGATCTCTAAGTAAGATAATTGTTTCTTTAAGTCTGATTTATTAAATTAATCTGTTTAATATTGTATCGGACGTAAGAAATTAGAATTTCATTATCACTTTCGATTGATTAAATAAATGAATGAATGAATAATAAGAGATTTATTGCTATTAATTTTAAAATAACAGTAATATAAGCATACTTTTTGTTTTAGTTTGGAAATCGTCAACCTCGGTATTAAAGCCGATGTCAGGGTATCAGTCGGTGTCATCTCTGGCATCACCGTACGCAGCATCGACTTAGACTTGTACCTTGATGATGTTGTGGTAAGTTGAGAAATATTGATTAGAATTTAGTAGTCTTGAAGCAATAATAAAAGCTATTATTTAGCCATTAGAGAGCCCTAAATACAGAAGTATTAGCTCTTGGGTACCACGTTATAGACCAGAAAAATCAGTCCGTTGTTATTACCAACAAACTAGAGCTAACTCAGCTTTCAGCCGTATCTTTTGGTTGCTTCACCATTAATATTGGTTTGAATTCAAGCTTATTCGTCCTTAAAATAGTTTATTCTTATGATAGTCTGAAGACAGACATTTAAAAAATATATAGATAAAGCAAAGTGAACAAAACTTTTTTACCGGTACTTTCTTTGTACTATATCAATTGTCAAATTTAGAACGCCTTTGTGTCATTGTAATGACATGTAAATATTTTTTTTACAAATTTTAATATATGGTTGGGTTGTGAAAGGATGATGCTAAAGCGAGGTATCTTTGTTCATTGCCTACTGTTCTGTCAATGGCATTTTACCGTTGCTTAATACCTAACAATACTTTTTTTTTGTATTTCTAGTGGTAATCTTTGTAACAAATTTTATTTACAGTCTGACTTGAACGTGAATATTTTCGGCCGCGACCTCTCCGCCTCCTTCAACAACTTCTTCAACGGTCTTCCCGCCTTCGTTAAAGAGAACACGGTTTGTATTTACTAAATTATAATAGTTTTTAACACTTAAATACGCATTGTTGTACAAATACAACATTAATGGCATGTCCCACCAAATTGTAAATTGTCTGATAACAATCCAAATTAAACATGTGATGGAAATATCGGATTTTGTTACCTTATCTGACAGTGACGTCATTTTTTAGCTATCTGAGCCTCTATTAGCTAGTGATGGGACCTTAACCAAAAAATCTAAATTTGGATTCTACATTTTTCATGATTTTCCCTTTATTATAATACCGATCTTGCCTTATATATGATTTAGTAAGGTTTAAAAAAATGACGCATTTAATGGTTAATAGCAATTTTAATAACATGGTGAATAAAATGAGAAAACAATAAGCACAGTAATTCAACATTGTAAGGTGTTATTCTATTCTTATTATTCCCTTGAGTGTCCTAGAGTTTATTGTTTTCTTTTTGGTTTTAAAGTAACAAATGGTGTTTTTCCAGGTTGCCATCAACGGTCTTCTTGAGTACATCGCGTGGATAATCGTCGAAAGAGTTTTGGATAACTAATTTGTAATACTTCAAGTTGAATTGTTTTGAAATGTGATTAAATGCAAGTAAGATCGATGTGTTGTAAAAATAAATATGTATCAAAATATAATTTGTCTAATTAAATAACATACTTTCATATCTGTTTGTGTTCCTTTAATAAAATCATCATTTATTTCGATGTAATGATTTAGAATCTGATTTAACTGTAAGTTAGTGAGATCAATGTATGTATTTAAATAAGCGTTTATTGGATAAACAGAAAACGGAATACTTATAAATAATAAACAGTTAAATTTAATTGGTTTTAATTTTCTATGCTGCTTATATTGACGAGTAACACCAGTCTTTAAATAGTAGCTGTGTTCTATGTCCTTGATAAAATTAACTTGATTAGTACTAAAAACTATAAACTATCTTCTATTCGGTATAAATAATTATTTAAATGAGCAAGAGTGAATGTGTATGTTCTGATGTGACATGTATTATTCTTTGATCCTATAATTTTTAAATTCTGATAGGTATTTTTTAGTCTTTGACGATTATAAATGCTTTTGAAGACTAAGGGCCTTTCCCACTACTGGCTGCTAGTTCAGATTGTTTAAAAATGACGTCACTGTCAGATAAGGGAACAAAATTTGATATTTCCATCACATATTTTACGCGTTGGATTGTTAACAGACAATTCACAATTTGGTGGGACAGACTCTAAATAAATGTTAACGCGCTTAATCATGCCACGTCCACCCGATGTTGCCCTGCATCACCTACTTAGAGTGTTCAATTTGTTTTCCAATTAAACACGAACTGCAGCAATTAATACAACGAAGAAGAACGGAAACAATTATATTGTAAATTATGATTTTAAAAAAGAGAAAGAAAGAAAGAGTTACAAGCACCATCTACTTTATACATTTTGAATTAGTTCCACATTGCTTGTGCACAAATTCGCATTGAAAGCACTGCTTAGTTATGTTGGCAATCACAGCGTATTTCAATGTCGTCACATAGTATGTTTTATATGTCGTCTAAAACAATTCCACATATATGTACATTCTATTAGCTACCTTTTAGTAAATAACACGATTTTCGTTATCAGCAACGCTAACCTTCGCGAAATCTGGAATTTCCATTTTTTATAACAGACATCCGAATTTTTTGTATGTATATTATAAATGCGAAAGTTCACATGGATAGTTCTTTGTTGGAGATTGTAGCCTAAGCTGATCGCATTTTGTTTCAATTAGGTATAAATATAGATGATAGTCTGGACACATAAGAAAACTTTTGTGTTTTTATTTAATTCCACGCGGACAGAGACGCGGGCGAAAGCTGATAAAACATAATTTGTAATCACATTTCGTTATGCATAACGAATGTATCGTTATCATATCACGTGACTAATTTATAAAATCCCCGATTAAATCCCAAAATCAATGTATGGATTATGATAATTTAATGATATCAAAATTAAATTTGATAAAAAGATAAAAGTAGCTTCACGATATCGTGTTTGTCCAAATTGGTTTATTGTTGATTTATAACAGTATACTTGAACAAAGGGTAAGATAATTTATTAATTATGATATAATGTGATTTTTTAAATATTATCCTATATTTCTTTTGTACGATGTTTCGTGTCCCATTAAGGCGTGGTATTGGTACAAAATGCAAGACTTCCACAACCTAAGTCGAGCTGGCTCAGCGGAATTATTTGTTTTTCTCTGACTGTATAACAAGTTAATGAAGCTAGATTTTTAAATTTATATTTATTGCAGATACAAAAATGCGTTATTTGGCAATTTTGATAGCGGCTGCATTAGCCATGGTTGGGGGTTCGCCCGTAGAAGTGGATAATATCAGGGAAAAAATATTTTTAACAGGTAAACTTTTACATTATCTGTATAACTACTTTTATCTGTGATTCCCGTGTGTTCCCACCGCTCGTTTGCGCCCTTCTCTTATAAAAAAAAACTGAAATAATACCTACTACCTACATTTTAATATAAATTGTTATAAAGTAATTAACTTCAACACATACACCACTAACTCTTGTCAAAATGGCGCGACATTCTAATATGTCTGAATGACATTGACAGATGTCATAGTGACGGGACATGCATGCCAATGATCTAGTGTTGTGCGCATATCTTCTTAATACTACTTTTAATGTTGTAAATGCGATTGGATAGATGGACGGATGTTTGTTAGACATTGTAGCCTAAACTGCTGAATGGATCTTGATGAAATTTGGCATAGACGTAAAGGATAATCTGGAAGAACAGCTACAGCACAGCCTAATTACTTTTATTTTAATTTTAATACCATGTGAACGACGTTGCAATTGTTAGGTAATATTACAACAAAGCGAACTATACTATAAAAATGTTTCCATTAATAATTATTCATCCAATGTATTTCAGAGGAAAATTTAAGAAACAGTATATTGGAGCAATTGGTACTTAGCTTAATTGAAGAATTAAGAGAATTGATGGTGACTGGATCAGACACTATTCCAGTATTAGATCCGCTAGTTGTTGACGAGCTGCATATCGACCAAAATACTATTGCCATCTTACCCGGGTAAGTACAAGATCGAATTGTAATAAACCACCCGTCTTTCACTCTGAGTACAGGAAACCTACACTAACTCTCCATTGGTGTACAACTGAAGGCTTGAGTGCAGATTTCAGTCAAGGTCGAAAATGAATGATTTCAACCAAGTGAATGAGTGATTTGAAACTCCAGTGCAGTAATAATAATGAAGTAACGGCTCTCAGGCTTCTCAGGGTACCCTCGAGCTTAGTTACTCATAAACAAGGTTTAGGCTAAGCGCCATCTGCGCTCGGTCACCTCAAGCCCGCTGAATCTGTAAATGCCTCTGCAAGGCAATTGTGGCCACTCAGTCATAAAAAATGGTATGAAAGATAGTATTCGTGTCTACATCCACTACTAAGAGATTCAGACACCCTATCGGATATAGTAGTTACTTTTAGTTCAGTTAAGACACTTGTGACATCAAACTTGTCTTTAAAGTACGGTGTAATAAATGATGACGGTTGGCTTTAAAGCCAAGACAGATAATAGACTCCATAAGGATTAATGAGGATTGGTTGATTATCAAGTCACGTACATTTTTGATGAGATCGTAAGTTTTAAACGTGTTAATCTTCAATGTACATCGTCACTGTACATCAATATGAAATTTGAGTCTGCAAATTTCAAAGCGCCCATATTTCCGGTTGTGATGTCGATAGCGTACTTCTTCTCAAATTTTTCACGATATTTTTGACCAATCATTCTTTGATGTTGAAATGAAACACGACAATACATGGCTTAACCAAACTTACACATTTTGTTTTATGTTTATTTTACACTAGCTGTTTCCTTGCGGTTTTATCCGCATTAAATTAAAAAAAACTGTATTTTATTGTTTATATTTGTCAAATACACAAATGACAACAAAGGTCTTTGATATTGGAAACAATTACCATTACCATAATAACCTTGCTTCCTTAATGTTGGCAGCTTATAGTTTGTGGTTCCATTCCCACATGAATGTTTTCTTCCAATTTATTTACCTCCTAAGTTTAATAGCGTGAAAATGTATAGTCTAAAGCGTGTTGTAAGTGTAGGGCTTTTTATTAAAGAAATAATAATTCAAAAATTTGCTGTGATGTTGACATCCTACGCCACGAAATACTGTGTGTTTACGCTTTACTATGTAAACATAGAAGTATAGATAGTATAGACAGCTATTTAAAATTATAAATATTTTTTTCCAGACATATATCAATTAATGATTTGACAGTGAATAATTTGAGCACATTTGTAATCAACGAATTCAGTTTGACGATGGCTTCTTTACTACAGCAGCGGTACAGACTCATATTAGACGGCTCTATCCCAATACTTGATGTTAACGCGGGTGAGTATGTAATTAGTACACTAGCTGTTACTCGCGACTTCGTCCCAGCAAAATTTATAATGAAAGTTATAGCCTATGTTACTTACAGATAAATTACCTTTCTAATGGTAAAAGAATTTTTAAAATCGGTCCTATAGTTTTTGCGTGAATCAAATAAATACAAAAATACAAATCTTTCCTCTTAATAACATTTGTATAGAGTGTAGACCTAGATTAGTATAGTTTATTTAAATGATTTACTAGTAGAAAAAATAAAAAAATTCTAATATACGGCAACAATACTTTTAGGTGCCTATGATCTAGACTTGACGATTTTCGGCGGAAGTATATTTGGCAGAGGAGAAATGTCGTAAGTACATCTTCTGTATTCCACGAGCTTATATAATTTTTTTATTATGTAAATTTAAGCGGCCACCTGAATTCGCTGAAAAGGGAAGTGACCGCTGCTCATAGACGAAAACAATTAAGATGCGTTGCCTCCCCTTACTGACGGAGGAAAAGAGGCACGTAAAGAGGATCCTCTCTCTCCACATTCAGTCCCCCACCATATTTAGCGAGCTAGCTACTAATTTTTGCCCGTGAGTTCATACGCTTGGTATTAAAAATAAAAATCTTAACAAGTATGTATTCTCTTAGACCATTTTCGACATATGATCAAAATTTTATCAAGATCCGTTGAACCTTCTGGATATATCTTCGTACAAACATCTATCTAGACTTTCGCTTTTATTATATTAGTAAGATAAAATGTATGTTTATAATATATTTGGCTTAGAGACATGAAATTTTACTACTAGATTTTCGTATAGCAGTCCTAATATTAAGAAATAATTCAAGAAATTCGTATCCTGAAGAGATATCAAAGTTTGTAAGGAGCAACATTATTACTTTGGGACATTGATTTGAATTATTTCATATATAAAATGACTATTGGAAATTAAACACTCGCTTGGTACTGACCGCTTTATGACTGGAAGTGGAAAGGCCTCCTTTAAAAATAGCATTTATTTGCAAATCTTTCGGTGTTTTAGATTGAGAGTTGTCGAGCCCCGTATTCATGCTAATATTGTCCTGTCTATAAGACTATCAGGAGGGATATTTATTAGTTTACAGGAATGCAGACTAAGTGTTTCTGTAGGGTCATTTGATGTAAGTATTGCTCTGTTTTCTAATTGTTTAAGACGAATTTCCTTATTATTGTTAAGAAGAAAATAAGCACGGCGCTGGAGGATTGGCGCAACACTAGATTATTATACGTCCCATCACTATCTGACAGCTGTCAATGTCATTTAGATGTATTAGAATAGCGCGCCATCCTGGCGGGCGCAGTGGCTCTGTGTGTTTAAGTAAATTACGCTTGTTACAGTTATTAATGTCCTTTCTTAAATAATTTGGTTTAGGCTCTAGGCCCGTCTTGTAGTACCCAGGAATGTACCGTCTTACTGCATACAGTGATACAATTCGAAATGTTGCCATCTCCTAGAAATAATACTTTATTTTTTTAATTTCAGCCAAAAATAACAGGTCTATTCAACGATCCTGTACTTAGCGACTTCATCAGTGTATTTTTGAAAAATTTCGTTGAGGAAATTCTTGTTGTTATGGAGGTGGGTTTTTACCATATTACATGTTTCTTTTAGAGGTTTTACGTATTCTTAGGTATGCAGAAGTATACCAAATATGACGTAAATGGTGTCTATGCAACATACAATTGGTTATTAGTGAATTGGATTGTGCAGTCCATCCTGCAATTGCATTATGAAATTTCGAAAATAATTGTAGAAGGCATGTCTTGAAATTGTATGGTTAGAACAGTAGATGAGTGAAATTTTGGTGTTTCTTTAAGATGTTGTCCAATCGTTTTAAATAGTACACTTCTTCCTTGGTTCGCTTATCCAGTAAGACAGTGGTATTGACAGAGGTAAATTGAATAAACGCAATTTAGGTTTAAAAACTGGATTACTTGAGCAACTATATTGTGATAGTTGATAAAAACATTCGGGTTAAAGTTGAAAATGATACAAGGAATCTGAAAGGGTGTGCACACCTGGGACTAAACTATCGCACAACTGTTGTCTCGCTTTTATTACTAGAATCTTATACGAAAGTACGCACACTACTCCATTTTTAGTTGTGCAACTAAACAGTTCAATTGGCTACCAAAGACAATTGACAATTGGCAACACTTGTGCGACAGTTTAGTCAAAGATGTATGCCAGTACTTGACGTTTGAAGTTTTTTTTTTATAATATTCTATAAGCATTCATTTCTATTTCTAATATTAACTTTGTTTGCAGGATGAAATCACGGAGTTCCTCAGTGTCAATGTATTGGAGATTGGTAATCAAATATTAGCTGATTTGGATTTGTCAACAATTCTCGGCGTTAAAATGTAAATCTATTGAATGTTAAATTGAATTTAAAAATTACTATGTATGACTTTGTATCCTTCTGACTACTATTCCGGCAAACTTCAAATGACCTAAAAATGTAAAATTCTTTCTCTTGAAACATTAAATGTATTATACCTATATACTCTATTATTTCTTTCGTTTATTTCATATGATAGGGAAGTCACCTTGTTTTCCTTGCCAGATTACTTAATAGGACCATATTTACAACTTCTTTTACTTCAGTTCATATATACATAGTACTGAGGAGCACGTAGCCATTTCTAACATCCATGATGACTAGGAAATAGTCGACCATACTGACTCAGTTTGGTCGGTTGATATGACTGATTTTCTCTGCAGACATAACAGGTTGTATAACGATGTTTTCCTTCTCCGTAAGAACTACGGATAAATAAAATGAAAATCGAAAATTGAGCAATAGCAACAAATTATATGACGGGTTGGAACCCATAATTTATAGACTGCAAGTCAAGTGCTTAATCCCTAAGCTACCGACGCACTATATCTCTCTTCTATTCCTATGTCCCCAAAGTGGGGCAGAGGGCGTCCACAGTACGCCGCCAGCTCGCTCTGTCTTGGGCTCTGCGTTGTATCTCGCACCATGACAGCCCGACGACGACCGACGCACTATATAGAAACGATTATTTCTTTTGGTTTCAAGGTTTCGAATAAAATGTCGATTTTGTTAATGTTTGGACATTCATCAAAAATTATTCCAAATATTAACATTCGCAAAATTCGTAATATTCTCTTTATCCTTAAAAAATAATAATTCAGTTATATAACTTTGTATTAAAAAAGACTATGTAACTTTGTTTGTTTGTTAAATGAGAAGAATTTCACATTTCTATCAGCTTTGGTAATACTCTATTAGCAATTTTGTATAAAAAATTCACACAAATGTGTCGTATTGCAACATTTTTTTTAGTTGTTTATGATTGAAAGGAAATTTGCATCATTTCGCGGTATAAGTATTAAGAAAAAATCAAGAATATTGTTTTAGAAGTTTATTTAAATTAGAAAGTGGTCCAAGATGTCGGTAATATAACAATCGATACATTATTCAATATAACAATAAATAATGTTGATGTCTTAGAAGAAACGCTCGGCGATACGGATGATTAATCTCTCGAAGAAACGGTTGATTTGTTCCTATAAGCAATAAGAAAGGTTAGAACAATGTAGTTCAAAAAATCAATAAAATTAAAGAAATCGAGGCTTTACCTCATATTGGATGAGAAGAGTAGGCAAAGTATTTCCGACGAAGTTGTTAACACTGTCAGTGACATCACGGTCTTGGAGAATGAAGGAGCTAAAGTCAGCCTGCAATATAAACACAATAAATACCAGTTAAAATGCTAGTTCGTTCGTTAAGGATATATAATAATTTGTCTATCGAAGTTAAAATACATAAACGTTAGCGAGAATTTAAAATAACGGAACTGACTTCAATGCCTCCAAGTTGACATGACAGGCTCAGATCATCAAGAAGGTATGTAGAGAGTCCAAGGCTGATACGAGCAACCAGGCGAAGGTCAACAATTGCTACACTGTAAAAACAGGAAAAAAAAGAATTAATACGTGGTTTATAAGATTTGACATGTAATTTCAAACAAGAAAGTTTTTAGCCAAAAACACATACCGTCCACTAAATTCACCTTGAATGTTTCTGCTTCCAATAGTCACGTCACCAACGACATTGCCTGAAATAAGAATTAACAGTTGATGACTGAATTTCTCAATTGAATTATTTTTTTTACATCATAAGGTGGCAAATGAGCAAGCGGCCACCTGAATCCGCCAAAATGGCGAAATGCGGAATTGCATTCATTTTACGTCTCTCTTCTGTGTGGTCGTGGTATTACACCGGCCGAGCCGACCCATGCGTGCGAAGATGTAAAAGCGGGCTCTACTACTTTTAAAAGACTTTATCATGTCGAAGATTGTTAATAAAAAAGTTTTAAGAATTAAATAAATTTAAATTGAAGAAGTGCATTACCAACACTGGCAGCAATTCTAGGCAGAGTGAGGTCGATGTCCAGTTCAGAGCCCGAGAAGTTGACTGAGTTGACGACGATGTTGCTGAGGCCTGAGAACAAGAAGTTGTCGACGCGACCGCTGGCGAGGAAGAAACTGCCACAACAAAATTAAAATAGTTAATGGATTGTTAAATGGATTTGTTTTACTAAAAAACAATATTGGTTTAGACGAATAAAAGCATATGTTGAGATATTTCTAAATCTCACTAATATTATAAATGTAAATGTTTGGACGGATACACGACTGTTAGAGTTTGTAGCCTAAACTGGTGAACAGATCGCGATGAAATTTAGCATATAGAGGATAGTTTAGAAAAACATAGAGGCTACTTACTCTTGTTTTATTAAAAACACGCTGTTGGAGTCGCGGGTGAAAGCTAGTAAGATAGTAAACATTTACCTGCCAAGAGAGTATTCTCCTTCAGCAACCTCAACGAAGTAAGGGTCAAGTCCGCGTTCCTTGATCAGCTCAATTATAGATTCAATAAAACCAGCGACAATCTGGTCGACGAACCTCGAGTCTTTTAAGTCTATAAAGATAATATTATTGTAAAAAAATACAAATACATTATTTTATATAAATTGATTCACACGCATTTGGACTACTTTTTACCGGCTATGAGCCGAACTATTTCAACTGTTCAGTGTTCATTTATGGACAGATATTCTTACCCGCGGTTTGAACTTGCTGAGGCAAGGAGTTGGCAGTAGCCAACAGGGCAACGAGGGCGAAACCAATGATTTTCATATTGAATGATTTTTCTGAAAAATATTATGAATGTATGAAAATTTGAAAAAAAAAATATTTTTATGAAATTTAACAACAGTTTCTTTAGAATGATAGTTATTGACTTACCTTGTTTCTGTCTCAGAATGAAAATATTCTTGCAACAGCTGTATTTAAACTAAACCGAAATCTTAGATATCAGTAAAAGAATGTTTATCATTGTGATCTTCACAGGTGCCTATCACAGTATTTCAAATTAACAATTAAAAATTAGATTTATCAAGCCAGGTGTTAATGATTAGTTAATATTTTCTTTCTTATCTTTAGTTAGTAACAATCACATGTATGAAATAAAACAAGTAAACATCTAATATTCCCGTCATTCGTTTATAAAAAAAGGTTATCGTAGCTATTCTAGAATAATCTTCTTCCTTCGAAGTATCTACATGTATTAACTACTTTATTTCACAGTTTCAAATCTTAAATCTGATGCACCCTTAAAGTGAATCGTAGTGAATATTAAAAAAAAAGAAAAGTTTTTAGAATAAAAAGTAGTCAAATACTTGCTATTCGGCGCATGCGTTTTTCTTCTATTTCGGTAAATATATTTTGTTCTTGTTCTTTTATATTCGTTAAGCAAGCGCTTGATCACGATCTTACAGGTTAAGTAATATATCAAAGCACACCTATGTGAACTTTTCTTTAAACAAACTAATAAGTAAATAGTGAAGTTATGTCAAAAGAATAAATTGCCGGCAACAGTGTTCCCATCCAGTTATATGGGTGTCTTTAAGAGCAGGGTGAATCGGTACTTACAGAGTTAGCGTGGACCATCCTTCGACCATATCT
>NW_013525024.1:2161002-2173139 GCF_000836215.1 Papilio polytes | reverse complement strand
TATATTTTATTTAGTGTAATAGTATTCAGGTAATTAAGCAAATGAAAGACAAGTGTTTTTTAATAAAAACCAAATGTATTGTTTCAGAAGATTCATTTATTAAACTTATTTTTTCAATAATACAAGAACAATTAAAGGTGCAAGAGGCGCTCGGTTAGCGCGAGAGTGCATTTTCGATGAGAAGGTCAATGGGTTCCTGAAAAAGAACGAGTTCATAAAATAGTATACGGTAGTATTGGCAACAATATCTCTTAGAGCGGGCGTGCACTTTTGACTAAACTCGATAGTTTTGCGCTGTGCGATCACAACTGTAGTGCGATTGTCGATTGTTTCGCAGCCAATTCTACTGCTTATAGTGTGTCTAAATAATTTAGATTAGTTTGACAATTCACTTCAAATTTAGTAGGGATGGGTTGTGTAAAATCAGTCATGAATCTTATCGATTTTCGATTTTTATTCTATAGAAGTTGGATTCGATAGATTTATATATTTTTTATTATAACTTATGAAATAAAAAAAAACACTTTTCTCAAATTAATAATGACCATAACAGATAATGAAAGTAAACAAATGTTTATTACTACTACAGCCGTACGTTATCGAATTGGATTTCGCTATTATTTCTGTCATCGCTAAATTCTCAACACTATAATCAATAATAGAATTATCCTCTAAATTAGTTAATAAGAACATATTAATTTTAGTTGAGTTCGATAATTATTTAAACCGAATATCGATAGTTCATAATTGTTCGCTGCGTGTTTGTTTTGTTACATACAAATTGAATTCGATACTTCATATGCGTCATTTATCAAACTAATCTAATTTATTTAGACAAACTATGGTTACATAACTAAAAATCTAGTAATGTGCGCAACTCCATATCAACTCATCGGAATCAAAGCAAGACTAATAGTGCGGTAATTTCTTTTCAGGTATGCGCACACTCTTAAAATACATGTAAGTTCTAAATTACCTTGTATTGCTCTAGCAGATTAGGCAAGATATTGGCCACAAAGTTGTTAACACTGGCCGTCACATCGCGCCCTTGGACAATGAAAGATTTGAAATTGGACTAAAAAAAAAAGATTTAATTACCACATTATCATAGTGATTATTTCTGCACAATAATAGTAAACAAGAAGGAAAGAGAAGAAACTCACTTCAATTTTTCCAACGTGCCATGAAATGTTCAAATCGTCAAGAACGTTATCGGAGAATTCCAGTGACACATGTGCATCCAAGCGAAGGTCGACAAGTGCTACGCTGTAAAACAAAAAGAGAAAGATACTTAATGTCATTTACAAGTTTCCATACATAATCTTAGTTATAAAACTTTTATAAATACAATTCAATTGTTATCATTATCATCACCAGCTCACTATAAGTCCCCACTGAGTAGCACTGCGCCTACCCTATATTAGGAGTGACTTGGCCATAGTCCTCCGTAGAAAACTGAATATCACATGGTATATGACAGGATTCGAAACCAGGACCTCCTGATTACAAGTCAAATGCTTAACCCCTGAGCCACCGACGCCCTTGTATCCCATGTAATCCTAATCTAATATTATAAAGAGGAAAGATTTGCATTTTTGTATGTATTGAAAAAATTCAAAAACTACTGGCCGAATTTAAAAATTCTTTCACTGTTAAAAAAAAATCTGTGAGTAACATAGCTGCATTTTTTTTTAAATTATCGCGTACTAAGTCAGGATCAACAGCTATAATAGTATGTATTAAAACAAATTTAATTAATAACACATACCTTCCGCTAAATTCACTTCGTAAGTTTCTATTTCCAATAGTCAGGTCACCAACAAAATTGTCTGAAATAAAGATGAACAACGATTGCTTACTGACTTTATCAACTGAAATAATAACAAAACGTTATTACAATTAAAGCATTTAGATAAGAAATGCAAACTATACATTACCAAAATTAGCTGCAATTCTAGGAAGAGTAATGTAAACATTGATATCAGAGCCCGATAAACTAACGGAGTTGACACGGATGTCGCTGAGGCCTGAGAACACGAAGTTATCATAGCGACCACTGGCCAAGAACCTATCGCTAAAACAAACATAAAACTAACAGTCAGTCCTATCAAATTTTTGTAAATCTGTACTTTGTACTTGTACTATTACAATAAAGCGTAAACACACATTTATTTGCTGCCTAAGATATCAGCAATTACAGCATATTTTTGAATAATTCTTTTTTAAATGAAAAGCCCTACACTTACGTCATGCTTTAGGCTATATATTTTCGAGATTAAACTTAGGGGGTAAATATTTTGGATAAAATTCCTAATGTGGGAAAGAGACTATAAGTTGCTGCCAACATCAAGGAAGCAAGATTGTCATCATGTCATGTCATTTTGACATTTGCAATAGAAAATTTTACAAATAGATGTGGACAATTAAATGATTTTTTTATAATTTTATGAGGATGAAGTCGCATGGGAACAGCTAGTTGTCAGATAACAATCCAATGTGTCAAACATGTGATGAAAGTATCGGATTTTGTTACTTTATCTGACAGTGATGTCATTTTTAAGCTATCTGAGCCTCTATCAGTCAGTGGTGGGAGAGACCCCTTAATATTGTAAAAATATAGAATTACATATTTCAAACGAAAATTTATAGCTTATCTACCCGATAAAGGTGTATTCCTTCTTTTTCGCGACGTACGGGTCAAGTCCATTCTGTTTGAACGCCTCACTAATATAGTAGACGACCTCATTGATAACCTCTCGAAGAAAGCTCGAATCTTCTGAGTCTAAAATAGTAAAAAAACTTAAAATAGTTACAGTTAAATAAGTAATAATTAAATTTAAGCAAAGTTTTACCTGAGTTTCGGATTGGTTGAGGCCAAGCGTTGGCAGTGGCCAATAGTGCCACGACAGCAAATACGATTGTCTTCATATTGGAGAATTTCAGATACCTGCAATAATAATTGAATTCCATACTTCGTACATTAGAAATATTAAAAGTAAGCTGCAGTTCTTCTGTTATTGAGATTGTTGGGGGTCGATTGATATAGGTTAGATACTTCGCTGCTTCCTTCTAAATAAAATAAAGCTACTACTAACTTACCCAGAGTTTCAAATCAAGAATAAGAATATTTTTACCAACGCCGGTATTTAAAATAAACACAAATCACATACAACATTAAAATAATATTTGTCAATTAAAAATGTAATTCAATATCTATTAAATTGAAAGTTGTTAATCATTTTAATAGACCCACAAATCTGAATGATTTATTTTAAACGACCTTCTTATCTTTGACAAGTAACGAGCAGAATAATTATCTTGCCTATTTTAGCAATTAGACTACTTATTCAATTTGTATTTTGTAATTATCCGAATTGGTCTTGTTCTCGATTGTTCTATAAGTAAATCATTGTAAATATTTAATGGACAAATATCCCAGATGGGGTGGAAATCTTTTGAACTCTTATTGATTTATTAATAAATATTCTATGAATATATGCAAACATTAAAACACTGACTAAACTTTGTTATAAGAGATGTTACTTGGAAAACACGAACATTTTAATAGAAAGCCCTACACTTACGTCACGCTTTAGGCTTAATATTTTCACGACATTAAACTTAGGGGGTAAACATTTTGGATAAAAACCCTAATGTGAGAAAGAGACCATAAGTTGCTGCCAAAATCAAGGACGCAAGATTTCCAAGGTTTGTAACGTCATGTCATTTTGACATTTGCTATTGATAATTTGACAAATGTAAACAATAAAATAAAATTTTCATAATTCCATGTGGATGAAGCCGCACGGGTACAGCTAGTTTTTAATATTCTCAACATAATCGTCCTCAAGTATTTGTATCATAAGAATAGTCATAAAAACCCAGACACGATAAGCGATATTATCTTATTTCCCTAGGAATGACTAATAACATTGATTTATATCAGTACACTTGTAAACAGTATTGTTGGCTGCGTTTATAAGAGATTTCAATTTTATTTATCCTTTAATTAAATAATCATTAATGTTTTTGACCATATTATTATGTGACACGTTAGAATGACGCGAATTCGAAAGTTCGAATGTATAGAATGTCAGCACTTAATTTAAGTAAGGATTAAAAGATCGGGATAAAATTTAAAACAAACATAGACCAGGGTGTCCATAAGTTACTAATGTAGTGTTTTTTTTTAATTTATGATGGTTACATAAACAATAGCTATAAGGTTAGAGGAAGAACGAAGAAAATATGGACGGATTGTGAAAAAGAGGATGTGTATAAGAAGGCAGCGAAATCAGATGACGGCTGATACAGATGTATGGAAGAGCTACACATACTGCGCCGACCCTCCATAGCGACAAGTGCAAGTTGATGATGATGCAGTTTTTTAATTTCATCGTAACGATTATTTTTCTATAAACAGTTTTATTCCACAACGCCCTGTCTACATATTCGATATCTACGAAGTTTGTAACCGGCCTGTTATTTTTGTGGCTCAGTGTAATTGATAAGTGGTAATCGATGTTATCTGTTAATTTTTCGAATGACGAATGAGCGTTATATATGTATATGTCCCAATCGGTAATACAATCTCATTGAGGATATCAAGTAAGTTTGGTAATTTTAAAATGATTTCGTGTTATTACATGTTTGTTTATAAGTTAAATTAAAAAGTTTTAATAAAAGTCAAATAACTACGGTGTTTTCTTAATATTATCTATGTTTAAATTTCACTGATACTTTACTTCATAGCAATCACCTAAATGGAGTCGATCGTTTTCACTTTGTGTGTGTTACTGACCAGTGCTGCTGCTCTGCCATCTGAACTTGAGACAAATGGTAAGATTAATTTGAGAATTGACTATTTTCATTCATGTTTAGAGCACAAGTTCTTAGTCTCGCTTTGAACTTCCTATACTTATACGAAGGTGTGCACACTACTAGCTTTTTAGTTGTGTAAATATACAGTTGAATTGGCTGCGCAACAATCGACAATCGCACAGCTGTTGTGCGATAGTTTAGTCAAAGGTGACACTATTTTTCAGATTTAAAAACGGGCAGAAATCTTGACGAGACTGTTCGCCTGATGCTTGAAGGTGTTATTCATCAGGCGAAATCTTTTGATCCTTACTCAGCGGAATCAGCTTTGGGTGAATTTATCTTTCCAGTACCTGGGTAAGCATATTTTTTGGTCCCTATCTGCTTTAGATTTTGAACAGATCTAGAAAGAGATTCATGGATTGCATGAAAAGTGACATGATCAAGAAGGGTGTGAAGACTAAGATGACGCATAAGAGAGTTATCTGGAGGATGAAAACCGGAAGTAGGGTAAGGTAGGGAAGATGATGATGGGTATATGACGTACCTTGCATGAATTGCGTTGAAGATAAAATAATTTTCAATGTTTTTTGTTCTTCACAGAGTCTTCTCAGCTGTTGGTTCTGTTGAGAACTTTCTGTTATCCGGTTTTAGTGACATTGAAATCGTAGATATTGGTTTCGTGGTTACCACATTAAATGTTGAAGTACGCCTTATTGGATTTGTGGCTTCTATAGGTAAGATTCTGTTTTCGTTTATTTCTATCAACTGGCATCGTTATTATCATCAGCTCATTATATATCCCCACTGACGTGTCGTAGCCTACCATAAGTTAGGGGTCGACTGGGTCACAGACATCGCTGGATACGGGTTGGATGGCATATCTTTCAATTTATTTGCAGATATATGATGTTTTCTATCACACTCGGGTACATGTTACATATTAAATTCTAAAATTAATAAACACATTTAGATACAACGGGATTCAAACCCATGACCTGCAGACAAGTCATCAGTCCTACCAAGCCCCCGATGCTTAACTATGCTAATCTTACTAACATTTAAATGCGAAAGTTTAGATGGATGGATGTTTGTTAAGAGTTTGTAGCATACACTTCTAAACGGATCTCGATGAAATTTGGCATTGATATAGAGGATAATCTGGAAGAGCACACAGGCTCATTAGTTTTGTTTTTATTCATTCCACGCAGATGGACTCGTGGGCTATTATTAAATAAAATTATAATATATAATAACAGTAAAATTATTTAATCTTAGATAATGCTGTTGCGGATGTTAGCATCTTTAACCGTAATCTTAAGGGTCAATTGAGTGGAAGGTTAGTAAATGTTTTATTAAATTAAAATGTATTGTGATTTATTAAACTCTAAAGATTTTTCTGTATTGATTAATCCTTGGATACATTTGCATAATTCCTTTGGTATAGATAATATATTTGATCTTTGTTAGTTTTTTTAAAATATGTGCTGTCAACTGATCACTAAATATGTACGTTTAACTCTTAAATCAATAAAATAATATTTTCAGTGTGGCTGTCAACGATATTCGTATAAACCTTGAAGCGGATCTCGCCAATTTGGCCGAGCATTTGATATTTTCATTCAGTATTGGAGACATTCAAGTAAGTAATTTGTAATTTTGAAGATCAATTCTTAGTTATTCTAGTCCCTTTTACACAGTAGCGTTATGTAGTCTAGATTATAAAGAGTTAATTACATCGGAACACCTACAATTAAAATTCTTAATAATAGGAGAGTTCCAACTCTCACATTCTATCATATTTTCATTTCTAAATACTTTTCCAATGTTTTTGAGTAAATTGGTCATGTTTTATCTTTTATTTTTTAACGAATTGAAAATAATAAAAAAATTACTTTTAATGATTTCAGTCGGAACTTAACATTGAAGTCAACGACCGCGACCTCTCCGACGTCGTGAATAACTGGTTTAGAATAACCCTGCCAATAACTCTAGAGAAATACGAAGTAAGTTTACCTTCCTCTTAGTTTCTCAAAGTAATTTTCATTGCTAACATAATTTGAACCAAACAAGTTTACAGTGTAGAGAAATAATGCTGTTGAAATGCACACTTACAGCAATAGATGGCGCTTAAATTAATATTGTCCAATTACGTTTTTATATCGACGAGTGAAAGGCTTATATATTCAGAATCAGCGAGTTTTATATATGAAATAAATAATGAAGTATGCAGAATTATAGTAATTTTAATTTAGAACCGGACTGGAAATCTTTCAATTTAAATTATTTCAGTATTTGCTTTCATCTTTTTTAAATGGCTCTCCTGATCATTTAACCTAATGGCGCTTACAACAAATAGTCATTCACCCATCGATATTATGAATTGCTTGCTGTAATAACAAATTAACATGATTTCAGGTACAACTGAGCAGAATCATAGCCCGACAACTTAAGCCTATTATAGAACGTATTTTCTAAGAAACCGGTATATAGTAATAAAACTTTCAAATTGCTTTGTTTTTTTATACCACACCTTATAATTAAAATTGATTGGATTACAGAAATTTTGGGCGAGTTAGAGCTCGCGCAGACCTTTGATTAAAGTATTGCAGAACTGTTTAGTCGCGCTTTTTACTATGAGCTTATATGGAGGTGCGCACACTACTCGATTTTTAGTTGTTCAAATAAACAGTTGAAAAGGGCTGCAGTTGACAATCGCAAAACTGTTGTGCGACAGTTTAATAAAGATGTCCGCCCGATCTTAACATTTCAATTTTGGATTCAAGCTTTAATACTTGTTTTATTTTATTTTTTTTATACATTTTACGTTACTGTGTCATTAAAAATCTATGTCTATACTAATATAATAAAGGGAAAACACACTTCTTTGTTGCCTAAGATGTCAACAATCACAGCATATTTTTAATTAATCTTTTTTAAAATAAAAAGCCTTACACTTACGTCACGCTTTAGGCTATATATTTTCACGCCGTTAAACTTAAGAGTAAATATTTTAGATAAAAACCCTAATGTGGGAAAGAGACCATAAGTTGCTGCCAACATCAAGGAAGCAAGGTTGTCTTGGTTTGACATCATATCATGTCATTTTGACATTTGCAATTTATAATTTGACAAATGTGAACAATAAAATGAAATTTTATAATTTTTTGCGGATGAAGTCGCATGGGAATAGCTAGTAACTCATAAATTTCCGTACCCAGTAAATTTGAAGTAAATTTTCTTATTTCATTGCGGTCAAATAAATTAAATCGCAGTTAGTTTCCATCATTACAAGAACGAGCCAGAAGTTAATTTAACTCGGCGACGGAATTAGATTTTGCAATCAGGAGGCAAATTCTGAAAAAACTTTTTGCCTTACTTTATTCCTTTGCGATTTGCGCTAAATTTAGCTACTTAATTTAAATAAAAATCAAATTGGGTTTTAAGTTTTTTTTACCAATCACAAAGTTACGCATTCAAGTCTCGTTACATAACGTTCTAAAAAGGCATCACTTTGATTGCCATGCCACCTGATTTGAGTTTGTATTTTAAATTATCATTTTTTCATACACAGAAAATGTCACACGCAAATTTTTTTTACTAAAGTTTTGAGATTATCTAAAGGCGCTACAAAAGTATACTTTCTGGTATAAATTACGAGCTGTTCCCTTGCGACTTTAACCGCATTGAATTATGAAAATTTCAATTTATTGTTTACATGTGTCAAATTATCAATTGCAAATGTCAAAATGACATGACATGATGACAAACCATGACAACCTTGCTTCCTTTATGTTGGCAGCAACTTATGGTTTTATTCCCACATTAGGGTTTTTATTCAAAATATTTACCCCTAAGTGTAATGGCGTGAAATATATAGCCTAAAGCGTAACGGAAGTGTAGGGCTTTTTATTAAAGGAAGAGTTATCCAATAATATGCTCTAATTTCTGACATCTTAGGCAACAAAGAAGTGTGCGTTTACGCTTTATTATAATAGTATAAATAATAATAAAGTTACTCACTGATAACGTAACTTTTTAACGGTGAAAGGATTTTTGAAATCGGCCCATTTTTGAGTTATTTCAATACATACAAAAATGCAAATCTTTATAATTTTAGTATATTGTATTTCAAATTCATGTTCATATAATTAAATTCCAAGACTTTATTGAAAATTTAAACGATTTATTCTCATTTCTTTTTCGATTACCACGGAAAAAAGCTAAAGGATGGTTGGGTCGGGATCTAAATCACCTCGTGTGAGATACGATAAACTATTTTCGAGTTAATCTACTCTCCTCGATATTGGCCCCTAGATATTTAAGTATAAAAAAAAGGTCAAGACAATAAAAATGGTTTGAGACTCGATTAATATTGTTTGTAAAATGTGATTAAACCTAATATCTTATTTTGGAGATTTCGTTTTAGAAATCTACACTTATCTTACTAATCTTACTAATATTATAAATGCGAAAGTTTAGGTGGATGGATGGATGGATGGATAGATGGATGTTTGTTAGCGTTTGTAGCCTAAACGGCTGAACGGATCTCCAAGAAATTTAGCACATGTTTAGAGCATAGTCTGGAAGAACACATAGGCAATTTTTTATCCCGGGAATAGTTACGGTTCCCGTGGGATTCATTAATTTAGTTTTTTAATGTTCACTCGATCATTCTGCAACGGTTCAACATATCTTCTTGAAATTTGGCACAGATATAAAACAAAGTCTAGAGTACACATGAGATAAGCTTCATCCCAGAGAAATGTCCGGTTCCCGAGGGATACATAGCTTTTTGTAATTTATATAGTTCGTATGTTTTCTAATACCACGCGGACGAAGTCACGGGCAACAGCTCGTACTAATATAAAGAGGAAAGATTTCTATGTTTATATGTATTGAAACGATCTAAAAACTACTGAGTCTATTTCAAAAATTCTTTCATCATTAGAAAGCTACGTTATCGTTTAGTAACATATATCATAGTTTGTATGTAGACGAGGTCGCGAGTATCAGCTACTCTACTGTGAATTTGCTATTGAAAAAGCCTTAGTTATTACCGTTAATTTTATTATCAATTTCATGTTAAATTTGAAAGAAAAAGTCATAGATTCATTTATGATCATTTATTTGATAATTTTCGTTGGTTTAGAAGGGGAAAGCAGCACGCGTTGTGAGGCCGTAAAGTCCATTGGTTCTGTAACAAAACATAAATTAACTCAGATATCGGTGAAGCTAAGTACTTTTCAGAAAGTATGGAGAATGTATTTACCCAGATTTGTTTATTATGCCGTTGCCCATGTTAAGGTTTCCACCAGTGCAGCGGTTGTTTTGTGCGTCATTTAAATTATTGCAGCGTCTTCCAACCAAATGGTTAGTGCGTACGGTGGAAGCAAAGAGCTCGTATGCACGGCTGTGGGAACAAGAGCTGTTCGAGCAGCCTGGTTGTCGGTTCCTGCCGCCGTTGGGGTAGAAATCGCAATGAGCTATGGGATCAAAGATGCCAAGAAGTCCACCGTCCGTGTGGATGGTCTCAACGTAACGGCCTCCGTTCCTGTTTAAGGCGTTCGAATTGCCACCAAATCTGGGGCCAGCAGGGTCTAGACCTAAAAAGTAGATACGTCTATTTAAATGTCTGTTTTTTTTTAAACCAAAGTCATTTTTTTTTAATAAAATCATTTTTTTTATTAAAATCATTTTGAAAATAAACATTGGGCAGAATTTTTACGTTATATAAGTAAAAGAAAAGATAGATTTGTTAAATGGGATGTTAAAATATTTGATGTAATATAGGCTAGACTAGATAATTAATAGATAATTTTTTTGTAATTTAGAGTGGGAGAATATCTAAATGTATGAAAGTTTACAATAAATCCTTACCAGTGACACGTCTGGGTCTGCCGCCGGCAGTACGCCTGACGTTGCCGACAACATGGGCACCCAAACTGAAGCCGACCAAGTGCACGTTGTCCCAGTTACCACCACCCGTGCTAAGAAGCCATGTCAAGAAGTTGCCAAGGAATTCTCCAACACCACGGACACCGTTCGAAGCGGTCACGTAGTTAGAATTAGCAAGTCGTCGCCAGTCAACGACGATAACATTGCAATCCTGGACGGCGAGGAAAGCGGCGGTGACGAGAGGGTTAACTTTAGAGTTTCCATCACTGTTCCAGCCGTGGACGATAACTTTTAAGGGTCGGTTACCGTTGTAGTTGGAGTTACGCACAGAGTTTGCATTACCGTTGGTAATAATTTGCGAATTCGTGGGATTGCGTCTGAAACCAAAAGAACATTACAATAATTCGTTTTATGAAATCTTTTTTATTCCTAGATGTGTCTTCATTCTTTTATTAATTTACATAAAAACGAGAATGTCACGGTTCATAAATAAATGTAATAAAACATAATACCTAAATCTTACTACTTTTAAGCATGTATATATTCAATTATTTCCAAATTTTATTTTGTGGTATCGAACTACCATATTTGAATGGCATAAGGCCAGGGAGATAATTTAATATGAATAATGGTTTATCATTGGAAATAAACTTAACATGTAACAGTGCAAATTAATAGAAAATGTCAATGATTTATTTCTCATAAATTACCTAGTGTAGAGCCAGTATTGGTTGTTAGCGCCATTCCTAGAGTTCAATAATTCTTCGTCGACTGGTTCCTCTAAGTCCACCAGGTGCGGTACACCTTCACCATCAGGCATCCATATATAGCGGCTGACACCCTCCACGTAGTGACTATTGTCACCTGGGATTAAGGGTTTTGGTGCACCACTGCACACTGAAAGGTTACATTGCAAGTAATATAAGCTGTTACATTTTACTTAAGTTCTTGATTCTTTGACTTCATTTCGCGAGCGAGCGCACACCTTTGGTTATTGTAAAACTGTTATGCGATTGTCGATTGTTTCGCAGCCAATTCACAATTAGTTGCACAACAAAAAAAATCGAGTAGTTTGCACACCTCCATATAAGCTGATAAGAATAGGAATTAACGCGAAATTAAACAGTTGTGCGATAGTTTAGTTTCAGTTGTGCGCGTGCTAATAATGTGAAACTAACAACTTTGGTGTCGTGAAGATTTAGTGGAATATTACTGACTATGACTCAATAAGGGTAACACAAAATCTTTTTTTTTATAAAAGCCCTCTCACGCATGATGGTGAAACTACGGGAACACTATCGGACAAATCCGTGGCTACCATCTATTAAAAATATGGGAAAAGGACAGTGGTAGAGCCCGCTTTAACATCTCGCACGAATAGGCCGGCTCACCCGGTGTAATACCACGACCACACAAAAAAC
>NW_013525024.1:2156743-2160897 GCF_000836215.1 Papilio polytes | reverse complement strand
TTTTAAGGGTCGGTTACCGTTGTAGTTGGAGTTACGCACGGAGTTTGCATTACCGTTCGTAATAATTTGGGAATTCGTGGGATTGCGTCTGAAACCAAATGAACATTACAATATTTCGTTTTATCAAATCTTTTTTATTCCTACATGTGTTGTCATCGTTTTTATTAATTCACATTTTTAATTTAGAGAATGTCACGGTTCATTACTAAATGTGATAAATATTATACTAAATCTTATTACTTTAAGCATACTTATGTCCAATTTTTATTTTGTTGTTTTGGATTATCATACTTGAATGGTGTAAGCTCAGGAAGATTATCATTGGAAGTAAAGTTAACAAGTAACAGTGCAAATTAATAGTAAAGGTCTACGATTTATTTCTCATAAATTACCTAGTGTAGAGCCAGTATCGGTTGTTAGCGCCATTCCTAGAGTTCGATAATTCTTCGTCAACTGGTTCCTCTAAGTCCACCAGGTGTGGTACACCTTCACCATCGGGCATCCATATATAGCGGCTGACACCCTCCACGTAGTGACTATTGTCACCCGGGATTAAGGGTTTTGGTGCACCACTGCACACTGAAAGTATTATAAGCTGTTACATTTTACTTAAGTTCTTCATTCTTTGACTTCATTTCGCGAGCGAGCGCACACCTTTGGTTATTGTAAAACTGTTGTGCGATTGTCGACTGTTTCGCAGCCAATTCACAATTAGTTGCACAACAAAAAAATGGAGTAGTTTGCACACCTCCATATAAGCTGATAAGAATAGGAATCAACGTTGTGCGATAGTTTAGTTTCAGATGTGCTCGTGCTAATAATGTGAAACTGACAACTTTGGTGTCGTGAAGATTTAGTGGAATATTACTGGCAATGACTCAATAAGGGTGATACAAAATCTTTTTTTTTTTAATAAAATAAGGTAAAAAACGAGCAAGCAGCCACCTGAATCCACTAAAATGGAAAGCGACCGCTGCCCATAAACATCCGCGATTGCAGATGCGTTGCCTACCCATAATTGACGGAAGAGGAGACGCCCATAAAGAGGACATTTCCCCTTCCTATGAGTCTCCACCACCGTCAAATCAAGTCAAGTCAAAGTCAAGAATAGCTTGTGTCGCACTTGCATCTACTAAAAGCTCATGTACCCTCTCTAAAAGCCCTCTCACGCATGATGTTGAAACTATGGGAACACTATCGGACAAATCCGTGGCTACCATCTAATAAAAATATGGGAAACGGACTATGACTAACATTGGCCTACGGATACAAGCTCATCAGGCGAAAGATTTCATTCCTGTCTTCTGTTCGATCATGGTATTACATCGGTCGTTTTGTGTAGGAGCTAATGCTGCTGCCAACTCTCATCATCATCATCATCAGCTCACTGTACGTCCTCACTGAGGGCCTCGGAACCTACCCTAAGTGAGGGTTGATTAGGACATCGCCAATCACGCTGGCCAAGTGCGGGATGGTTGACGTCACATTATATGTAATTTTGAATTACTTCGCCGATATAAGGTTTGTTGCGGACTCTACCACCGTTGTAATTATAAGTAATAAGTCATATATTTGATACTCACGTGCCACTAAAGGAAGAAGAAGAACTAGGAGCTTCATGACTGTCACACACAATGCTGACAACTCTAGGACATCTAGTCAATTTATTGGAATTATTATCATCTAAATCCTTACTTATCTTGTACGTTACTTAATATTATCTTGCAAATTATCTATTCTATTTTTTCGAAAACATAATTTTGCAAACAACGACTATGAGGATAAACCGCCAGTGAAGTATCTTGATGTACCTATAAATACTTTAATCGGCAAATCGATAATGTGTAACGTATGCAAAGCGTGTTTTTATGCTTGCAAATGACGTTTATGTCGAGCCCCTTTCATGGCTTCTGTTTGTTCCCTGATGACAATTATTGCTTTAACAGTGCGACTAGTTTGTCGGCTTCGTATTTCCGCATTCGCTTGCAGAATTACGTACCGTGGAAGCGAACTTTTAGATAAAATGGTTGATATTCCTATCATGAAAATAACGTTTATTTTGAAATGTTCATTCGCGCAGACGGAGTCGCGGGCAATAGCTACCCTAGGTATAAAACTATTTTTTTCTATTTAATTTGAAATTTAAATTTAATTATGAACAGTTAATTACACGTTTACATAGGCCAATATCGGTACCGACCTGTTTTAGAACCGTCGGCCATCTTTCGTCAACGTGAATGATTTCGGGGCAAGGTGCAGTAGGGAAGCGCCATTCACTCTCCCCGAAATGTTTGATACGCGACTATCTAAACGCGAGTTTACCCGTTTT
The DNA here is from genome assembly GCF_000836215.1 of Papilio polytes. Classification (NCBI taxonomy): domain Eukaryota; kingdom Metazoa; phylum Arthropoda; class Insecta; order Lepidoptera; family Papilionidae; genus Papilio; species Papilio polytes. Next base: position 2,158,568 of record NW_013525024.1, on the reverse strand, counting down.
TAATATTATTTGACGAAAGTTTAAATGATTTTAATCTATACTAATACAATAAAGCGTAACCACACACTACTGCGTGGCGTAGGATGTCAGCAATCACAGTATATTTTTGAGTCATACTTTCTTTAATAAAAAGCCCTATACTTACGACACGCTATATATTTTCACGCTATTAAACTTAGGGGTCAATAAAAACCTTCATGTGGAAAAGGGACCATCAACTACAAGCTGCCAATATAAGGAAGCAAGGTTATTATAGTAACGGTAATTTTGACATTTGCAATTGAGAATAATACAAATGTAAACAAAAAATAAAGTTTTATTAATTTCACGCGGATGACGTCGCATGGGAACAGCTAGTATAGAAATATATATAATTTCGAATGCTTAATTAATCAGTACACTGATATAATATTTTAACCCTTTACTGAGTGTAAAACGCGTGATTTGAATCGGATATCGATAAAACAAAATCCTCACTAACTGATAGCAATTTGTCGTACAAGTATTAGTAGAGACATAATAGATGTAAAAGCCATTAAAGGATTAATTTGTTAAAAATAATACGATATAATATTCTTTCGGAAGGAGTTGGAGAAAATTTAATTATTAGACTAGTCTTCGATCACGACTTCTTCCGCGCGGGATTAAAGAAAAATCACAGTAAATCTAGCTTAATTGGTGATAATGTAGCTTTTTAAATGTGAAGGAATTTTTAAAATCGGTCTAGCAGTTTGTAGTTTATTCATTGCATGCAAAAATATACATTTTTCTCTTTATAATATTACTTTGAATAGACGATAAATCATCACATTAAGTGGGTTTCAACACTTGTTACACTTGCATTAAAAACATACGGTAGTCTCTGTTTTGTCAAAAAGAATTATAGGCCATAGTCAACAACTCTGGGCCACAGCGGATTGGTTGACTTAATATCTTCTGAATTTATTTACTTATTTTTTCTGATTGCATCACCTAGTTTCTTTTATCGTAACATCTCTAATGTACATATGAAATTCGAAATTTAAAATTATATTTGTACTTGGAGGGGATCGAAACCTGATATGTAGATCATGGTCCAGTCCAATCAGGCGCTTGTCAAATGCACTACCAGAGCTATGTCACTAAGTTTCGTTATGTTCAGAGGCAACCTCTTTGCGAATAATATTATCGTGGTATTTTACAATCATATGTTTTGCAAACCCACCTGAGATTGGTGGCCTATTCAAGTTCCTGTAGAGATAATAGAGTAAGCAATGATATCGTCAGATACCAAGAACTCTCTGAAATATTGATGATTGGTTTGCTATTCATAATGCTGGGAGATTAAGTAGTAACGTACGTTCGTATCGTTAATCCTTTTTATCGGATTTAGTTATCTAATTCAGAACGCTTTTTTTGATTTTTATACATTTAGTTCGTTCACCTGATTTTAAACCATCGTTTCCCTTTTACCGCTTACCGTTTGTGTTTTTTGATCTCCTATTTCATCGAGCTAGTCTGAAAATCGATACGCGATAATTCGCAATAAAGATTCTACAGACTACTGTTGTAAAAAATAAAGGATTTCATAACGTTCATTTTAATACATTAAAAATTTAATGAAACATGAAAATGTCTTCCATGTAACATTTTGTTTTAAATATTTTTATTAATTTTTTTTATAAAAAAGGGGGCAAACGAGCGGTGTGAACACAAAGGTGGTCAACGTTGCCCATGGACATCCGCAACACTAGATGAACTACAGATGCGTTGCCGGCTTTTGAGGAAATGATAGGCTCGCTTCTTGAAGGACCCTAAGTCGTATTGGTTTGGAAATACTGCCGAG